>NC_065922.1:77743063-78054557 GCF_024586455.1 Bactrocera neohumeralis
AATAATGGCTGTTTTCTTACGAGGAGTTATTCAAATCTTTATTGATGGCCGTCAATTAGGCGTGTCGGGCTTAACGCAATTCAAATAAAAAGTGAAAATGAGGATAAGTCAATTTAGTTGGCCCTGCAAAATGACCAAAGTAAACAATTCATGCCACATACCGTGGAGCTTAATATGCTTAAACGAAATTCATAGTAAAATTGTTGGAAAATATCGCCATTGTAGGTTGGGCTGCTCGCCATCAGCTGTTTTCGGCGAAGATAAAGCCTGAAACGTCCACATAATTAATGAAAGAGTTGCGGTGTTGCAACACAGCTCGTGTACTGTCGTAGGCGGGTGTGTGTGTGCGTGGGCATAATTTAACACTTTATTCGCAAAATTCATTTAAACAACGTGCGGCCGAATTTGGTGATCTGCAACCAAAGGACGCCATTGAATTATTATTTTTTTATTGTTTTTGTTTTTGTTATTGCAATGTATCGGCTTTCGCCAAAATCGGTGACCTCTTTCAACAAATTTGAGTCTTTTGTGGCATAAAAACAACTATTTTTTTGATTATAGCCAACCCAATGCGCGTGTGTGTGTGCGTATGTGTGTGCTTGGAGGTATCAGCGTTGCGTATGCGGCACGTACGCAATCAATTGTATGATAATATAATATTTTGGGCGCGCATGTTTTGCATTGCAATTGCATAAAAGTGATTCGCATGCATTTATACAGTAACGTGCAAAATATTTGCAACCTGCCATACATCCCGAAATTCGATACAATCCTATGTTATTTTTTATATTTGTTGACAGTTTTATACCCGGCACAGCAGGTTGCATAAGGTTGTGGTTAAGCTGAATTACAGGGTTTGTCCGGAAAGTAATAGGACTGAGTCGATTTTAAAAAAATCATTGAACCAATCGTTACAATTCTCTAAAAACTTTCAAAATAGGCTCCTTCTGCGTTGAAGTCGTCACGGAAGGCATTCTCCGGAATAGCCTTGAGAGCCGAGATGTATGCTGCTTGGACCCCCTCTGTCGTCTCAAAATGCTTGCCTTTCCTCGGCCGGGGGGCCACATCTGGGCTGTAGGGCGGCTGCAAAAGCGTTGAGATGCCGGCCTTGGTTAGGTAGCTGTTCACAAGAAAGGCGGTGTGAGCTGAGGCGTTGTCGTAGTGCATCTTCCAATCGGCTGCGATGTATTGCCGAACCCGAACGACATCGAACGTCTCTGTCGCAGATTTACCGAGTTTCAAACAGAATTTAATCGCGTGTCTCTGCTCGCGGCGGAAGAAAATCAGTTCTATTATTTTCCGGGCAAACCCTGTACGTTAGGTTTGGTTAGGTTAGTGTATTGTACCAGGTTACAGGAACGAAGGGACAGGGAGTTTTCTTTTGCATCAACCATTGCTGATAAAGGTTATGATGCTTGAGTCGAAATCTTAAAAATACGAGGTTTTTGAATAGAAACCTTATTTTCTTGTTCTATTTGGTAATTTTAGTTTTATCCTATCCTCAAATTTGCTAGCTCTAAGACGATATTTCATACGTTATTTTATGAATATGTTTCGCTCTTAAGGACTTTAATGCTGCGACCGTCTGATTGTTCACCCTTGTCTGTGTGAGTTCCTTTGAACTTGGCCTTTGTTTTCAATTTGACCTTTTGTTGTTGTTGGAAAACACATCGGTGATATTCTGAGAACTCTTTCCGCATTTTTCCATACATTTTATTTTTGTTTTTGCGCTCACGCGTGGCAACGCTGCATATTTACGCAGTTTCACAAGTGACAAGCGCTCGAATTTCAAAACTTTTTCATGCATCGCTCGGTGGAAGCACGCATGATGCCACACATGAATCATAAGTACGTACATATATACGCCTCGTCACGTGTACATATCAGCGTCTATCATATTTGAGATTTGCTTCGGTTTTACCAGAAAAAACGAAGTAGGAAATATTTTACACAGAACTATCGATTAAACACATGTCCGTTGCTAAGCATAAAAGTAGCGGAAGAAGAGAATCCGAGTGCTATTCACTATGTTTGCTTCTTGGTGATGCAAAGTAATCAGTCTTCCAACCCTTAACCAATTGGAACAAATTTGGACTAATTAGAACGGGTCTTCTTCTTCTTTACTTCTTTACTGGCGTAGACACCGTTTACGCGATTATAGCCGAGTTAACAACAGCGCGCCAGTCGTTTTTTTCTTTTCGCAACGTGGGCCAATTGGAGATTCCAAGCGAAGCCAGGTCCTTCTCCACCTGGTCTTTCCAACGGAGTGAAGGTCTTCCTCTTCCTCTGCTTCCCCCTGCGTCGAATACTTTCAGAGCTGGAGTGTTTACGTCCATTCGGACGACATGTGTAGAAGTTCACCCAAGTGAGAAAAGTTGTCTTATTGCCATTCACTTGGGAGTGGCCAAAAACGATTATTTTACATATAGCTTATGCAGCTCACGACTTCCGGCCCTAGACCAAGTATCCTCTGGGTAGCCAAAGAACATCCGTTTTAAGGCGAGCTCTACAGGGTTGTGCGTTGGGTTTGGGACCCGTCACGTAAAAAACGTAGGAACAAAAATCCTCAGAAGAGTAAATTTCAATAGCCTTTCATGATATGGTGGTCAAACGTTTTGGAAGTATCAGAATGCATAAGATCATGAGCCGTCCACTCCAAACGGCTGACTTTTAGATGAATAACACCCATTTATAATCCGGTTTTTGTTTCAGCGTAATCTCATTTACTTGCGCGTGTCAGTTGTGCAATGCGATTAGTAGCTACGGACTAAGCGTTTTTAGTCTGAGACATGCGACAAACTGTTGCGCTCCTGTTGGCATAATTATAAATGTTTGAATGTCGTTCTTGTTAAGTTTTTACCTCATTTTGCTGAGTTTGGCGGTTTTTATTGTTATGGAAGAGCAAGTAAGAGCTTTATCAGCTGCTTAAGTTGATTAGTTATGCGCATAAAACGGGGTTTTTTCTACTTTTCCTCTGCAAGCCTTTCATCGTATTTGCTGTTATGCCACCACCGCATTTAGTCGTTATACAACGCTTAATTATGCTTTGTAGTCCTTGAATGTATAATACCGATATGCACGATATGCGTAATTAGTTACGTAGAAAAGGAAAAGCAACAAGCAAGCAAATTACAATTAAATTTAGAATGCTCCACAATACTTTCTCATATACTTATTTCCTTTCTCTCTTTCTCTCTCTCTCTATTTACAGTCCGCCATTTCACAGCATTCTTCCTAAATGCCAAGGCAAGTGTTGGCGAGCAAAAAGTCCTCTTTTTAATTAATTCGGTTGATTTTAGCTGCAACAACTACAATATTAAGTGGTAACCGACACTCGGTAGTGGCAAAATGGATCATTCACAGCATAGTATACACAATCATGGTAAGTTTCTACAATCATAATCGAAAGAAACACCTAAAATGGCACTTATAGCACCGCCGCCGATTTGTTTATACACAAAGTTTAAGCTAAGCATGACTAAGGTTGACCTTTCGAGACCGACTAATTTGTTTTTTTTCCACTAATATTTTACTTCTTATGAGAGGAACGCCATAAACTTAAAAAAGAAAGTTTTAGGCTTCCTGACCACTGCAGCATCTTCCAATGTGGCTGCAATTAGCAATAGATCTACTACTCCCGAGCGTAGCCTCTTTCGGAGTTTTGACTAACCACTTCGACAGTAGAGCAGCGATACTAGTCATGAGTTCGCCGACCGTGCGTCCAAGACTAATGAATGAATGTATAGACTTCTTATCTCTATCATGGAGCTATTTTATAATTACACTGATTTGGGTGCCTGGCCACAGCCATATTGCAGTAGGGTCCACCTTTCAATAGTTGTAGAAATTCTCACACTTTAGACATCCAGGTGAAATAGCGAAAATAGAAATAAAACACCTAAACAGATTTCTGATAGGTTCAAGGATTATAGGAGCCGGACACTCAATGGACTGAACACAACGGTTTTAGTGTGACTCCTGTGTGATGCTGAAGAATTAGATATCTGATTCCTTAGCATGACGCGAGGTCACTCTTAGACCTAACCTACCCTACGAAAGTTGACACACCAATTTCAAACTCAGACGAGGAAATCAAACCAGCTGGACACGCAGACTTTTTGTAAGCCAAGCTCCAAACTCAATTAAGCCATGTGCTGACTCTCATTATTACTTTGAAGTCATAGTAGATGCTGAGATGCTTTTTTTACTTATGTGATTTATATTTCTTTTTTTTTAATTTAAAAGTAATTTCTTTTTACTTAAATGTATTGATTTATTTTTATTGTTTTTTTTCAATTTTTTTCTTTACTTTATCTTTATTTCGTTATCTCGAACTCCACTTCATCCATTAAATGGTCCACCATTTGAACTAAAGAACATCATATGTTGGCCCTAGATACTGCAACACCACACGATCATGCTGCTGCGATATTGTCCACCACCACTGTCAGCCCCTTGGATGTTATGGGTCATGGCGAGCACGTGGCCATGAGCGACCAGCATGCGATGCATCATAACCACGACCACGGCGCCATGAATATGGAAGGAGCAATGCATCATATGATGTCAATGGCGGTAAGTAAAGGCGATTTGTAGTGTCAAAAGGTAGCCAAAATTTTTATAAACACTATTTTTGCAGTTCCACTTCGGCTACAATGAGACTGTGCTCTTCTCCTGGTGGAAATTCGATAGTATCATGGGCCTGATTGGTTCGATGATCGCTATATTTGTAATGGCTGTGCTTTACGAGGGTCTCAAGTACTATCGCGAGTACCTGTTTTGGAAGACATACAATTTGCTGGAATACCGGCCAGTTACCGGGCCACAACGCAATCCCGAGGATCCGCAACGGAGTACGCCGTCGACGAGCGCCTCACCAGTGCAGTAAGTAATTGTAGACTGAGTGGTGACTTTGTTGGTACTCGTAGACGCTTTAATTTTCTGTTTTATTCTTTAGTTCTTTAACGTGTTGTTTGTACGTTTGTTGCTATTGTTGTAATCCATATTCTAATTCGCATATGTTTTGTCCCTTTTGCTTCATTTTTCTCTCTTTCTCTCACCCATACACATTTGTGCTCTCAACGAAACAAAAAAAAATCGAAAAATCGAAAAATCTGTAACGAGTAGATATGTTGGCGAAGTCATACACAAGCAACCGTGAGTATAATAATGAAAGTTACATAGTTCTTAAGTAAGTGGTGTGATCAACTACAACGAGAACGACAGACATTTTAATATTCATCTAAAAGTTAGTGTTGTTACAAATGTAAAGCATTTTGTCGCATCAAATCCAACGTAACCTCAATTTATTCACCTAACTAACCAGCAGTCATAAAGAAGTTTCCTAAACGCATAAAATCAGCCAGAATAATCACTGACTACCGTGGGTTTCATGGACGACACACGTGGTCAGTCTTGAACTTGACATTCGCGACCTCGACTGCAAGGATGCCTGCATTAAGAATTAAACCGTCGATTTCAATACCCTTTAATAAACTCTCGCCAAAAAAAACACGTCATACCCCCACCATCCACTCATCAAAGTAATCAATTACATTACTTGTGCATATGTTTGTTGATGCATCGATTATCCGCTTTTTAACGCATCAAATATTTCGTTTCCTGCCGCCATTTTATTTTTAAGCTATTAACATTTACTTTTCTTTGTGCTGCTATTACTTATCACTTTCTCTTTCCACTCTCTTCTCGCCTGCCACAGTCCGACGATGCTGTCGTTGAACCATTTCTATCAAACCGGGCTCCACATTCTGCAAGTGACGCTCTCCTTCATGCTGATGCTGATCTTTATGACGTATAATGTTTGGCTCTGCATTGCCGTAGTGCTGGGCGCCGCCGTGGGCTACTTCCTGTTCTGCTGGCGGAAGTCGGTGATTGTCGATGTAACGGAACACTGTCACTAGCAATGTTTAAAATGTGAAAGGCGCTTCGCTTGGATGCGCTGCCTCTGGCCAAGGCAAATTGGCAATACTAATTATCAGCAGCAACAACAACAACAAGAACAGCAACAACCCCAACAATATCAGCAACAAACTATAGCAGCCACAGCAGCAATAACAACAACAACCGCGTGCAGAGCCAGCAACAGGTTCGGCATCAGCGGCCAACGTGGCGGTAAGCGCGCCAATGACGTCGACCGCTGCGATAGATACAACAGTTATGACAGTTATGAGGTGAGAAGAAACGGTGGCGCAACCTGCAACGCAACAGCCAATACGCTGATGAACAACGCCGGCGGCAGTATGCGTTGTGCGCGTTACGTAAAGCGTACCACAGCCGAGCCAGGGCAACGCGGCATGCAAGTGACCATGGCCAACTACAACCAAAAGGACTATGATATTTACTACTACGAGCGTGATGAGTACGAGGATGAGACAGTTATCATTGATACGATTGCCGTAACGGCCACCACCACCACACAGCTTATGGAGAGCGGTTGCGGCAGCGTCGGTGCTAATTGCCAGAAATGTCGAAATATTAAAATTCTTCTAAGACTAAGTTTAAGATATTTTTATGATATAAACTGTGAAATTGTTAAGAACACCATTTAAGGCAACACACACAGAACAACAAAAAGAAAAACAATAGTAGCTAGCAAGTGAGCGAAGACAAATAAGAATACAAAAAGTTAGCAGTATAAAGTAGTTTAGGCAAGTGATAGCGCGCAGTCGTACGTCAGCGGGTGGAATTTAAGAAGCATAAAGTGAAATACATATTTTTACACAAAGTAGTTGTACAGTTGTTTAGGCGTAATTAGAAATTTGGAAATGGCGTTCACTTGCGATTGCGGATAGTTTGGTGCTATGAATGCATTGGCCTTCTACCGAAATAAGCGAAAAAATGTATTTTCGAGTATTGAATTTTAATTTAATTGTTAAATAGCAATTTTTTGTTTTTTGGCGATTATTTACCATTTTGTGTTTGAAACTTACTCAGCTGAACGATGTGGTTGCCACTTGATGGCGTTTATATACAAATTTCAATAATTTATACCAGCAGACACAAACATACATGCACACATCTACAACTTATACCGACATGTTATTAGCTACATATATATTTTTTAATTTATATTCGTTTTTTATCATATTATTCTAGTAATTAATTATAGTAATTATTTTTGTCAATTTTAATCCAAATTTTACACGCGTAGGTCGCAAAGTTTACAAGCAATTTGTGAGTGAAAAGTGAGGCTACAGCCGATTACTACACAAAATCCATTAATGTTTAATATTATACATACATACAGCTGTAAAAAGTGCGTATGAGCAGGTGTTTGGCTTTTTTTGAAAGAAGAAAAATGTTACAGTGATGTGCGTAAAAATACTTACATTGCTGCAAATGTTACTGTATATTGTATGTTAAGTTTTCATTAAGTAAAAACTTGTGCTATAAAATTTTACAACGCATTTTATGTAAGAAAAGAACCCTACCATATATATGTATGTATATGTACGTGTATTAAAGGAATATTGAATATGAAGTCAACACTATACGCAACAAAATATTGTATTGTGAAATTGTTTTTAAAAAATGACGCGAAAGTTAATCTGCTACAAGCATACACACATATACTCACTGATATGCATACGTACATAAATTCATATGCGAACATTTTTCAAACTTACTGTGGATAATTCAAATAAAGACCAAAATATCCTTTAAGCCGACTAATGGTGTTATTTGTATGGACTGATGTGCAAGTAAGTGTGAAAATGCGTTGAAATAAAGGCGCTTTTATTGAAAGAAATCCAAATTTTTAAATATTTTCCTTATTTTTTATTTTCAAGAAGTTTTTTTCCAACATTTTTAAAATTAACCAAATTCCAACGTAACCGACCCGCCCTAATTTGATTTGCGCGATTTTGAGTCGTTGCACAAACCCAGCTGAATTAATAGGCAACCATAACTGTGCAGTAAGCATCCAATCAACAACGTGCTTTTTTATTTCTGTTTTGCTACGCTCTTTCCCCGTTGGCGACAAGTTGTCTGTTCTGCTCGCTTAGTGTTTTTCACACACACACACCTGTGTGGCCGTGTCGGCTGATCTTCGCGGGCAGCTTTTCTTATCGTAAAAGCCAGCTGAAGTAACAGGCGACCATAAGTGATGAGAAAGGCGCTGAAAAACAACAGGCAACAACAAATTTGACAGTTGTCCTTTCCTTTTGTGGCACTTTCGCATTATCCTCGCTGACAGTGTTGCGTGTCACTGATTTGCAGGGTTGTTTTTAATTGTAGTAGGAAATTTTATTAACTATTAAAAGTGATGCAATTAATTATGATTAATTTAACTAAACTTATTTTAAATAAGCCTAGATGTCGGCATTTTACTTATTTGTAGAATTTATTTATATTTTTATGCCATTTTTTATACTACTTTGACAAAATAATAGCTTAACTTTTAAACTTTTTAGTTACCAGGAATGCGACCTTGTTGCGTCTTCTCTCTTTCGTGCGTCCTTCTAAACAAACTGATCGTTGTTTACTTTTTTGTTGTACGTTGCTGGGCGATTCTGTTCGCCTGCTGTTTCACTATAGAATAAAATTGATTTTTGGCGAATTTTTTCCATGCATGTATGTGTGCGCGCACTATGTGTGTGAATTGCCTATGTACACAAACAAACAAGTGAGCAAAACGCCAAATGCGCTTAAATCCTTACCTTTCCTAAAAACTCTTCCAAAATTAAATCTTTTGGCAGTACTATTCAGTTATTTATTTATTTTATGCAATAATTCGCAGCTAAAACATCTAAAAATATATTTATATGTATGCATGATATTTTTAACACTGTAAGATTTCCTTGTTAACCATTAGTACACAAACCGCTGATTCACTCCAAATTAGTGTTCCAGTGCAATAAATTTAAACGTATTAATATAATTTTATGAGGAGCGTGTGACAATTTCTTATTAACGCTCGCCACCAAACACTTAGTACACAAATGTATACAACCAGATATAATTTGGCTACAAATATGGGAAGTACTTGGTTAACTGTAGAGATTTGATATACATACATACATTCATACACCGAAATCTATTAAAAAATATGGTACACTAATAGCTTCGATAACACACACTAACACAGCACTTAAAAGAATATAATTTCCTCATGCACTTAATTCAATGGGATTACAAAAAATCTCGACTCTCTACTGCTTTGTTGTTTCCGTCGAGGTCTTGCCTGCATCTGTATCATCGAGTGCAGCATCGCGTTTCGCCAACTGTTTCAGCAATTCAAAGCCACTTTTCCACCTAATGACATCCGCGCGCAAATCCATTTTATTGCGATGCGATGTTATTTTTTTGTCCAGCGCAAAATCTTGTCTAGGACATGCTATATCGCCTTGGCGTAGCTTCAGCACTGGACATAAGTCGTTGTGGCCATCACCAACATAAATAATACATTCGTAGTGCGTATTATCGCGCAGATTCCGCTTGGCTACAAAATGCTCCAATATCTTACCCTTACATAAGTTGGCAGCACTCAATTTGCAATCGGTTTGATGGTGATAAGGTTGCAGATGCAGTAAGCCGTCATTGTCAAAATGTGCTGGATTTGTGAATATGCTTTCAAAACAATTTACCAGTCCATGCGCCTCCAGCCATTCACTTATAAAGATGGTATTTGAATCACTGATAATAACCAGATCATATTTATTTTCCTGCGCTTGATGCAGCCGCTTGAGCAAACGAACAAAACCAGGTACCTCCGGTATGCAGCGTACTTTGTCGCGAATTGCTTGTGGTGAAAAGCTTTGTTTATGCAAACGTCTAAAAACTTCAGACATATATTCCTGCCAACCCTCCTTGTGTATGATGGTTTCACTGGGGAAGTTGTCGGCTGGCAGGAGATCGCGAACGACATCGTCTGTGTTGGCATCTACTACTGTGCAATCGAAATCAAACGCGACCAAGCGACGTGATACTCTAGGAGTCATCTTACAGTTGTCCATAATTGAACGAGTTATCTCTAGTGGTATTAAACGCACACGAAACGCCAATGCTACTGAGTGATTGTAAAATACTAGCAGCTGATTTTCCACGCTTACATACGTCTGCCTAATGTTGCATAGGTGTGAATGAATGGGCGGAAAATTTGTGCATAAGAAAAATCAAAATTTGTTCCGAGGACACAAGTTTAACCTTTACTTTGGATTAAACGCTAACAAAGTAATTACATTACACTAATTATAGCTAAGCTATTAAGCAATTTGAACAAAATAAAAACGAGTGTTCAAAAAGTAGCGGACAAAAGAGTGGTCGACATTTCGGCAGTGTTGCATTTTACTGTACTAAACAAAAATTTTTTGCATCATTTCTACCTAAAATTATTCCAGACCATGATTCAATTATTCAATATAGTGTCGATACAACTTTATAAAATTTAATCTTGTTTCAGAGATGTGCTGAAACTACAACAAGGCCCATTTTTAACTATTTTAAATAAATTTATTTTATAAACCAATAATTGAAAGTGACACCCTGTCGTGGGATTTGTTTTGGGGAAATTCCCTTAACACCACCCCAAGTTTCACTTTCAAGAAAACTTCGCACAGTGCTGTGCTTCGCATTGCAAACAGCTGTTTCGTTGCTATATCAAATGTAAATAAAACAAATAGGCAGCTGCCAATAACACTGCAAGTTTGCGCGGTCGCGATAGTATATCATGTGCTATTGACGTTTATTTGCATTTACTATCGAGCGAGGATAAAAGTTTTATTGTCGTAGCCCAGTAGTAAAAGATAGCTACATCAGTCAGTGCATTGCAGTGTGCACACGGTATTGAACGTGTGCAGTGAACAGCGCTTCCTAAAACTACAGCAACCATTGTGCTTCCAGTGTTATAGTAGAAAACAAATATTGTATATAATAGCAGCACAGAAATAAGCAAGATGCAGGTGGATCGCAACCTGGCACAAGCAGAAACGATCGGGACTAACGGTCAGACCAGCGACAGCACGGGCGCAACAGTTGCAACAGGCGTGGCCGTGAAATGTGCAACAATCGCTAATGTCAGCAAGAATCAACGTCAACTACAAGATGTGGGCATATTGCGTCGCGAGGACTTTGACGGCGGACCGGTGAGTGTGGATGAAATCGTACCAGGACTATATTTGGGTATGTGTGCCAGATTATGCGATGTGACATACAATAATTGTAACGCTTTGATCATTGCAGGTAATCTAACCGCCGCTACCCATATGGAAACATTAAAAAATTTCGAAATTACTCACATACTAACACTGGACTCAGTGCCGCTGCCACAACATATCACCCAGGCGAGCTTTCTTACAACCAAATACGTGCATAGTAAGTTGTGCTTGCCCAGAACAAAAATATGTACATACATAAAAATTTTGGATGCAAATATAGAAGCATGCACTTATTAGCTTTCCAAGCTATGTTTTGAAAGTTAAAATTAATAAGACCCAGGGATCTGTGCAGCTATTACTTTTGACCTCAACCACATACCGTTATTCTGAACGGCGGAAAAGTGAAAATTAATAGAATGCGTAGCAGATATTCGTTATCTACTGCAATCCTGATTTTATAGACATACATAAAGCTATTTAAAGCTCCCACTGGTGACACAACGCTTCAGCTTATAATGGCACAAAACCTTGACGAGCCAGCTTCAACTGACTAAGCTTCTAATAAACCACGTATGTTTCTCTATTTTTTTTTTGTTAACACATGCATACACACATGTAACACACGCATTTGCTTAGTAGAGTGCTCGACATCACAGTCAATAGCCAAACTCGCATTACATGCATATCGACACGCACGCACTTTCATAGCAAGCATATCCGCAATTACAAAAGCCTGTAGAAATGTAGGGTCGCTACCTGTTACCAGTGCGTTGCACACACCAATGCATGCCCATCTTTCCATAGCCACTGTTTTCCTCACACGCCATGTCCTGTCATGCCATATCATATATATATATATATATATGTGTGTGAGTGTGTGTGTGTGTGTGTGTGTGCATGTGCATTCAATTACTACTTTGCCATAGATCTCGTTTTGCGTAGGTTTTAATAAATTTAAATATTTTCTGCTTGCTCACGCCACTTCACTTGGCGTCCTTAAGGACAACAACCAATGTACAGCTTTATAGTCAATGACAGCAGCGACTAGCATATGACAGCACACAGCAACGCACATCATATTTCTACAAGGCGACACGAATATCAAAGTAGTCATTATATGGAGGATTTGTATATAAGAGTGTGTGTCTACCTCATCGACGTTGCTGCTGGTTTATTTCTTTGCTTGGATGCTTAGTGTGGCTACATTTGTTGTTGTTTGCGTGTGACTGCGGCACACCCCCTTCTCTTTTCCGGAAGCGTAGCGTGGGTTTTGTTTATTATTACGCTATTATTTGAATGAAGACACAAGTGACAGCCCACAAAGCTTTTATTGGCAGCGTGTTTACTTTTGAACGCGACGCTTATGGCAGTGTGGTAGAGTGAGGAGTGCGGAGGAAATGCATTGCATGAGGGATATAAACTATAAACAGCAGATCTTGAAATGTGACATTTGAGGCAACGGAATTTTCTTTTCAATACAGCAGACGTGTCTCTGATACTAGGAGAATATGTACGCTTGCAAAACGTAGCCTCATTATAACGATTTTGATAAATACAAAATCATTTCGTCAATGTTGAAAAAAAAACGAATTTAATTCAATTCGTTATTTAAATTTGGCCCATTTAAGCCATCTCCCTCAGATGATAGTCTGGTCCCTTACTCGAAATATTACCCAGTTTTCTGGTAATACTAATGCTGCACAAAAACTGATTCAAATCGTTTAAACTTCTTTTAAATAAATCCCTTCCAGCCACATTTCTTTTCTTGCCCTTTATATTTAATGTTTAACTACCTCATTATGCCCTTCTCTAGTTGCCGACATGCCGAAGGAGGATATTTTGCATCATCTGGAAACCTGCACGGATTTTATAAGCATGGCTATGGCGCAAAAGGGCCGTGTGCTCGTGCATTGGTGAGTACCCTTGCCGTGAATCCAATAAACTTAGTTATAAACCAATAATTATTTACCTTAAAATATCCAACTTCGCTTAACTTTGCTGTCATTTCAGTTATTTTGGCGTTAGTCGCAGTTCTGCCGTCGTCATCGCTTTCATTATGAAACAACACGATTTGGAGTATCAGGCTGCGTTTGAGTTGGTGCGTTCCAAGCGTCGCTTTGTGCAACCCAATCCGGGCTTTGTGTCGCAACTGAAGCTCTTTCGACGCATGGGCTGTAAAATCGATCCACAGTATCAGCGGTACAAACTCTATCGGCTGCGTTTGGCGGGCGAACAAGTGCGCAAAGGTAAATAGTTTGACTTGAATACCACCAAAATACATATAAAAATAACCGGCTTACACAATCAATAGCGAAAATATTGCCACAATCCTTTAATAGTCTGATCAAATCGGATCCTGCCGTTACACAGGAGAATCCGGAGCCCATTGTCTACCGCTGTCGCAAGTGCCGTCGCGTTTTAGTGTCCAAATCGCACGTACTCCTGCACAACACCAAATCACTTGCCACAAGCACTGTACCGTCGGCCGCAAAGGCAGGCGGCAGCAACAACAATGCTGCTCCGGTTGTACAGCAGGCGCCGCGGCTACTGGAACAGATTGCCGCGCAAATACGCAACGCCTCTCTGGGCTCACCCACCGTAGCCAGCGCCGCAGTTGGCGAAGGCGATGCGGTCAACGAGCAACCGCAGACTGTTTGTCGCAACATACTGTTCGTGGAGCCGATCTCCTGGATGCGCGACATCTCGCACAACACGCAGGGTCGCTTGCATTGCCCGAAGTGCGACCAAAAAGTGGGAAATTTCAGCTGGATTAACGGCTGCCAATGCCCTTGCGGCGAGGAAGTGTCGCCGGCGTTCTACTTGATACCTTCGCGCGTGGAGCTCTCCAAGGCTGTGCAAAACGTCCAAACAACGCTTTAGACTAGCGTCGCCGTAGAGCAGCGCACGGGCAATGGCAGTATGGAGCAATGAGCATATATTCACAAAAGTATTACTTCAATAATGGAAAGTGCAAGTAAAGAAAGAGAAAATCAAAAAGAAAAAGAAACGTAAAAACATATACAAAATTTATAAATCTTGATGTGAAATTGAAATGCTTCCATTTTGTGTTAATGGAGACTCAAATCAAATGTGTATGCTATGAAAGTAAATATTCATTTTAGCTAAAATATCAAAATTTTCAAGTTGCGCCTAGATAAACCTAAACAAATTGATAATCAAAAATTGAATATAAAAACGTCTGCAACAATTGAAGGGTTTCAAGTACGCAAAAGCGATTTTCATGTTAAAAAATGTTTGGATATATGAAAATTAGCTAATTCTCAATACAAAAAATATGAAATTTAAAAAATATACAAAGCAATTATATAACCATACTGCTTGGATTGAATTAAATTTATAGAATTTCTCTAAGAGCTTCGACAATACTTAAAAATCGGTTTAGAAACTTACAGCACTTTATGTGCATTTACAAAAACAAAAAAAAAATGTTTGAGAAATATTGATGTCAAAGTAAAAATAAAAAATGTGAAAATAAATTTCATCTATTTATTTCATTAGTGATATATAAAACGCAATTTTCTTTTAATTTGGATTAATAAACGATTCCCAAAAGGTTTTTATAGATAAGGGAATCAACTATTTATGTTTTCTTAAAACTTAAGTTTGGTAAACATGAGGAAAGTTTAAACTTTGAAAACGTATGTTTTCATATGCTTCTCAATTTTAGTGTTTTTTACTTAGAAAAAATTAAAGTTGAATTTTAGAAATAAATAGAAACAAATTAAAGTTGAATTTTTTTCGTAATTCTAAAATATCAAAATTTTATCAAATTTCATATAAAATTTAGATATTTTGGAATTTTACCGAGTGCACGCTCGTAAGCTTAATCAGCTTATTTTAAGCATAATCTTCGAAATAAATTTTAAATAAAAAAATAAATTGAGTTTCTATACCAATTATTGTTTTAAATGGATTTGAACTTAAATGATTATTTTATTTTTATTTCACACCACAAATAATGCTTGAAATTTTACTCAGCAACTTTATTTTACTTCAAATAAATTAATAAAAAATCAAAGGAAACGTTCCAAAAATTCAATTATTAATGTGAAGTGATATGTGCATGTGTACATATATGTACATATGTATGTGTGAAATATGAACTCTAGTGTTTATACTCGATCCAGACCTGCGATCTAAAACGTGTGCAATAACATCCCTGTCAAACAAAGTTCACGCCATCGACTTCATTTTTGGTGCAAGTACGCATAATTTATTAAAAAATTTTCGCAGCCATCTGTATACGATAAATTACTATGCTATCATTAATTAAACCTACAAAACGGGATAATTTGCTCTGACTGCGTGCGAGTTTTTTATATATGTATGTAGTATGCAAGTAAAAAGTCAATTTGACGTAAAACTAAATTTTAAAAGGCGCCAAAGCGTCGATGTGTTATATTTTATATATTACATGTTTTTTTAGCTTTTTAACTCTTTTATATTTATTCGTACATATATGCTAATGTATATTTATTGTTTCAATTGAATTTGTTTAAGAAAAATAATTTATATTATGAAAATGTGAAAAAACGAGTCGCATTCGGTGGCAGCGCTCAAAGCAGCAAATTCAAAGCGCTTTTGTAAAAACGTTTACGCTACGTCAATTTTAATTTGAATTTAATTGCAAAAAAGTTAAAAAGTTACATTATTAAAAAAGTAATTTAGTAGGATAATACATTGGCCGCCTAATTACCATTTACCAATTTATATATTTTTTTAGTTATTTCAAGTTGTTTTGAAAAAAAAAACTCAAGCATAAAACTAAATAGTTTAAGAAATCACCTCGTTTAACGGCGTTCTTTGCGGCCTAACACAACGGCAGTCGGTTGCAGTCGGTCTCAATCCAGCGGTTTGCCTTGTACTATTGTTGCTGTTGCTGTTGGTGTTGTTATAACACCGCAAACATGTTCTGTTGCTTATTTCAGTTGCAAGTATATTGTTGCTTGCAAGACTCTGGCTGTATGTTGGGCTGACGATTGTATGCAGCTGTTTGTGTTTTTGAAAGAAATGTTGATTTTTGGAAGGTGTCTGTTACCTGCAATGAGTTGACGGCGCCTCGGCAGCCTGGCTGGTTGACATGTGCCGCATTGCACCAACAAAGGAAGCAGATGATGATTGTTCACTTGATAGTGCCGTTGCCGTTGGTTCTGCATAGTTGCGGAGCGCCTGCGACGGCGTTATGTTCTTGTAGAAGGCGGGTTTCTGTAAAAGTGCACAGTTTTGTGAAAGTTTTGCGAATGCCTCAATTCATTCAGAGAATTCATGACTAAACAAAATACCATCACACAAATATTTATTAAGCCTTACACTTGTATTAGGGAGAATAGAAGAGGTAAACGATGAGGAAGGATGCGCTGTGCCAGCGTTGGCCACGAAAGTTTTTTTTTAGAAAACCGAGTTTGGCAAATGCGCGCACAAAAGTATGCAAAATGCGGCACGCTGAATGAATGATAAATTTAGTTTGGTACTGATTGCTTTAAAGCTTTTAAAACATTATTAAATAAAAACGAAAAAATAAATAAAGCAAAACTTTACAACTTTACAACAACTACGAATTGTACAAAAATGAAATTTAAGTCAGATTTCGCGTTTCCTCACATTTCATACATTATTTATATATCTACATTGAAAAGGTTGCGTCATACTTCAAAAATGAAAAACTTTCGTGACACGTTTTTATGGAGTGTGTTGTGCGGCGAAATATTAAAATAATTTTTTTGAAGCAACTTAATATTAATTGTTTATTAATATTTTTTTCTTGCATAATTAATGTATTATTTTTTGATGAATAATTTTGTAGTTTTTATAACTTAACGACTATTTATTTAAAATTATACGAGAAAAACATAATTTAACCGTAGTATCATAAATTATTTTGTTACCTTTGTAAAGCGGGTATGAAAAAACTGAGTTTTCCACTATAAATCACACATCAACTTCAATCCCTTCACTTCCACCATATTATTTTATAACTTCTCAACACACAAAATCTTTTTTCTCCTACTAAATAAGAATTAAGACGCAATTTGCAAAATTTGATTTTTTGTTTAAAACAATTACCTCGGTGTGGGTGAATGTGTGCGCAGTTTACTGAGCGTACGAAGTGGTAGCGAACTGGCGTACGAATATGAGTGCGTACGCGGGTCACTTAAAATCTACAAATAGCATTGGTATGGTAATCTTCACGTGTTGACTTCCAGAATATATAGTACGAAAAATACGAGTATTAATTTTTTTTTTTGTTTTTTCTGTATCACAACTGTTTCAACGATTTTTTCTTTAAACTACATATTAGAAATATTCCAAAAAATAGAAAAAAGTACCTTGTTATCGAGTATCGAGTTTGTTTGAAGGGGACTGGTCTTGTAGGCGCAACTGAACTGGGTACTGGAGGACATTCAGTTACTCGTTCTCAAACGTATGCGTTTACGTGTGTTTTTACTCACGCTATGAAAAGTTAAACAAAAAACTCAAAAATTAAAACCAACTACCTTGCAAATAAGCTTGTTTGTTCATAAAACTAATTTTTATCTAGATTGTTTGCTTGAATGTACCTCGAAATAACGCTGGCAGCGGAATAGAGACTACATTATGACAGATACAGGACCTACGGCAATTTTTGGCGTCATTATGCCGCGAGCAAAAGAAGCCAGAGTAGAGTCGAATGAAGTGAATTAGCCAACGAGTGTTGTGGGTTTCAGCCAATGCAACAACTTTTCCCCTAGCAATTAAACATTTAAAGATTTAGTTTTTTTATCTCGCTGGAGCAAAAAATCAAATCAATATAACTTTGATGGTAATTCAGTATTTTTTTTTTAATATATTTAAGCTCGTTAAGTAAAAGAGCTTCTTCAAACGCAAGTAAATCGTTTACTTAAGCTAATAATAAATATTTTTGTGTGTGCTAAGTTAATTAGCAAGTCTATCAATCTAAAGATCTGTATCTAAACTTTATTTTTGCTTTTAGACGCCCTTTATAAATGTTTATGTACCATACAAAAACCATTAAGTCCACGCTAGGCTAAACGGTAATCAAAACATTCGTCACTACCAACTCTAACCTCAAAATTGAGAAATAGCCTGCATAATATTGAATACATTCAACTCCCTTATTAGATTTACTGTACGCATTCGCTTCGGAATTGTATGTATGCGTTTGATAGTTCGAAAATATGTGTATGTAAGTTTATATGCTTAAATATATATACTGTTGAAAATACGTTTGTACTCACCTTGTTTTTCGACTTGAGATTATTCATTTTATTTATTGGGCTAGATTTTTAGAGTTTATTAAATTTGTTTTGGGGAGAGTACCTCGATCCGCCACGTACAAATGCCTGTAATTAATACCGACTGCGGCTGCGGCTACGACTGCGACTGTGACGATCCCTGCTGTTGCGTCGATGGTTGCTGCGCGAGTGGGAACGCCTACGATGTGATGCTTTGTGATGGTCTAAAAGTTAAAAAAAATAAAAGCAAAACAATGTTCGCGTTATGTATGCACAAAACAATTTACAACTTACGTCGATGTTTGTCGGCCGAATGTCGGCTGCTGTGCTCACGTGAACGTCCGCGATACTCACGCTCGCGCTCACGGTCACGGTCACGATGATCATGGTGCTCACTGCAATGGAAAGATTTTAGATTTGGATTTATTGTATGTAACAGCATACAATCCAATAAACTTATTTACCGTCTACGTTCGTTATGGTGGCTGTAAGTGCTGCGCTGTGCACTGCGTTGTTCACGTTCCTCGCGCCTCTTCCGCTCCTCCTCCTCGCGATCCTTTTGTCTACGTTCGTGTATTTCCTCTACGGCTTTACGCAATCGCGAATAACCCAAATGTTGTTTTCCCATTAGATGGTCTTCAATGCGCTGCTGAGCGTCGCCAACTATCAGAAAGGCTCCGCAGATTTCACATACTTCCATTTGCTTCTCAGGCAATGTACCCATATCCTGCATCCAAGGCAGCACTTTCTTTTCGCTGCCGCTACCGCCATCTTCACTTCTTGGCGATTTTTCACCATCTGATTTGTCCGCATTACTCTCTGGCGGTGGCGTAGTCAAGCTTTCTTTCAATAAACCATTTGTCTGATGGTGTATTTGCTGTTGTTGCTCGTGTTGCGCAACGAGCGCCTCTTTCTCGTCTTTTAATTGCTCGCATAGAGCCATTAGATCCTTGGCCTGATCAACATCACCTCGTATGCCGGCCTCTTCGGCTTCGGAGAGCAATTTTTTAATACGTGCGTTCATATTGTTCAACTGTTCCTGGTACTTTGAAAGTGGTATAGAAGGTGCGGGCTGATCTCGGTGCATTAATTGCAGACGCTGCTTGCCTTTTTGGATTTTACGATCGACATCATTTAACATGTTGTTACAAAACCGCAAAAACTCATCTTCGTAAGAACGCTTACGAGGCGATGGACGTGCTTCTTCATACAAACGTTTTGCTTCGTCGTCATGTATTTGGGTGCATGGTCCCAAATCTGCGCGAGTATTAATGAAGAGATCATGTGGACAAAATTTCACTATATAATACTGACAGAACTGAAAAAGAACCATAAATGCAAAACAAAACCTTCAATACTTATTCCATTTATTTCTAAACCTTCGCATATATTATTGATTTTGTTACGAACAAGATTTTGACAGCATGATACATAATTTGCCTATGAGAAATTTTAAAGTACTCACGTCCGGATCATCCCAACTAACTTTACGCGGCGCTTCGGATGGATGTAAATTTCTATTACGACCCATCAGCTCGTCCAGCATTTGACGTGCTGCGTCCACCATTGTTGAAAACAAATTTTTTCCGACTTTAACCCCTCACTTCTTATGCCTGTATTACGACGTTGCTCGTGTTCATACAAAATATCAAGATAATACAAAACCTTCTGTTACAATTGTTTATTTATATTTTAAGTTCTTCTATTTCTTCTTATTTTGACAAAATGCAAATATTTAAAACAATATTTTTTTACAGTATTTTTCAAGAAAAAATTTCTATTAGATTTCCACAAATACGAGGGCAGAACAAGAATGACAGTTCAACTTTGCTACTCGATTAAAAAGGCATGCACACAGGGTTGCTAATTTTTGAACGCGGTCATTATAAATATACTTAACATGGTGTCCATACGCATTATTTAAAATATAACCAGTCATAAATTTAACGGCTAAGTTGTTATTTAAAAAATATGGTTTAGGTCTCAAACGTTGATTTTGCAGTGGTAAAGAATATTTCTTACATAATGTTGTGGCATACTGCCGAGTGTGTTCTTGGTTGGATACAAATCCGGGTTCGTTTCTATTGCAAAGACCTGACTGCTGTGAGACGGAACGGAGTCGAAGTTACCCCTAAGGTTAGGACTCAGTTTAGGGTTAGCCAAGTTGCCATCGACGTCATCTAACGGAAGGCCCAAGAAACGTGCTGTTTCTACGGGGTCGGACCAAAGGGAGAGGGATGTTAGATTAGTGGGGTTGGTGGGGCATGCAAAGTGGTGGCCAATGTCATGCGAAGACTCGTTGCACGCAGGACATACATATGTACATACATATATTGGATATGTCATACACTTCTTCATATCCGATGCTTCAGTTATCACAAAATTACCAGAAACCAAACATCAATACGATAATCAATATAGTAATAATAAATACATATGCATACGTGACATTTACTCACCAAAATTTATATACATAGAAAATTATTTTTGACTTTTGCTTTGGATTCCCCTTAATAACGCTAAAAATGGTTTTTGGACCACCCAAACGACGTCTACTGATATTCGATTTCGACGAGACTTTGACTTCGATGGATTCCACTAGTCTTCTGCGCGATTTGTTGCCGGTGTACCGACGTCCCAAGGAAATAAACGAGTTAAAAGAAGGAAGGATTGCATACTTGAACACATTATTTACAGAATTACGCGCAGCAGGTTACTCATCGACCGAACTACGTCGCCTAATAGCAGCCATACCGCCAGTGCCAAGCATTGTGGACTTTATAAAACATCTCTACGAATCATGTGATCCCAAATACGATATTATTATTATCAGCGACTGCAGCAGCATTTTCATCAACGATTGGCTCGCTAACCATCAACTGACCGAGTGTATCAAAGAGATTTTTACTAATCCATCGTTTGTTGTTTCCAGTGACGGTATGCGAGTGGAGGCGTTGCAGCGAGCCAAATGCCCGTTGAGCCCACCAAACCTATGCAAACGCAATCTTTTGGAAAGGTATCTGACGAAGCGCCAGGCGATGGGCGTAACTTACGAACGTGTGATTTTCGTTGCCGATGGCGCGCACGATTATTGTCCCACGTTGGTCATGCGTCGGGATGATATTGTGTGCGCGAGGAAAGGCAAGGATCTTGAGAAGAAAATACGTTGCTATCGCAGAAAGTGCAAGGTGAGACCGCTTGTGTTGTTGTGGAGTACCGGGCATGGACTGCTGACGCTTTTGGAGTCTGCTTTAGATTGTGTGACTATTTCAAGCATATAACCGACGGCGAAATAGTTTTAAATAAAACTGATGCGATTTTTTTTTAATTGTAAAAATTATAGACACACACAAATACAAAGGAAAATAGTGTTACTAGTGTTAAAAATTCTTAATACCAATTCCAATTTCACATTTTTGGCAAAATAAATTATTGTATAAAAATAACTGCATATTTTATTTTTATTATATTCATCGTCATTATCATTAATATAGTTTCTTCATAGCATTTATTTGGGTAAATTAATTACTTTATTACAGTTAATGAACCTGCCAGGCATGTCAACGCACAACACACTCCAATGCTGAACGGCGCACAGTGCCGTTATTTATTTAATATACTTTTTTTTAACTGTTTTAATATTCGTTTTCTCCTTTTCCTGCATAATTTAGATTTAAAACTAATTTTTAAATAATAAAAAATAAGTTTACGTGACTCCTGAAGGAATCAACTATGTATATATAATGTTTGCACGCATTTTTTGTAGGATGTTATTAACTACAACTTACAAATATATAATAAATTGTACGTAGATTAAAAACACACATGAATAATCCTCGGCGGAGTAGCGCGGTTGGCTAACGTAACAGCAAAATCATAGAAATTCGCACACATCGAAATATTAGTATGGATGAATGGATTGTTTAATTAACACTTCATATGAGAAAGTGGGGACATTTAAAGCATTGCTTTGGCTAATATTTACATGAAAAAACTCAATTATGCAAAATAACAGATGAGGAACACAAACACAAATAGAGGGCTAGGAGATATGCTAAATTTACGTTTTTTTACATGTCACTGCTCAATAAACTTGAGTGGACTTAAGCAGCTAAAACCGCATGAATACTATTTGCCACTCCGCCACTTTGAAAACGATTTTCAACGTCTTACTTTTGACTTTCATTTAAAAACTATACTCGCATATATTTAAATACACATTTTTTTTCATTATTAAACAGTGTTGTATACAAAGTGAATTTCACGCCTTACATAGTTTAGTTTTATTTTATTTTGTTATTCTGTTGAATTTTTGTTTTGTGTTTTCAGCTTACTTAGGACTTAAATCAACGCTTATGTGCATTATTTGATATATTACATACATGATTGTGTTTGCATGCAGCAAATCGATTACTCCTTAGTTAATTTGTTGAAATAGTTTCTTACTGAAATGTACGTAAACATTTGCCTTCTACGTCTATGTTCATTAATTTCTGTTTGCACTATAATACATTTGATATATTAACACTTTAAGCCTGACGTTGTAGCATAGGAGAATCGAACTGTTTGTTTTTATCATAAATTTAGCTTATAGTTAAATATTAAACGAAACTAGACATTTAACTTAATTAAAAAAGTATGAATTAAATTTTGTTGTTCTTAAATGCTAAAATAAGTGTTATGTTTATGAAAAGGCGTTAAGTTTGTCATCAATTCTTCAATTATATGCTTTACACTTGTTAAAACATTTCTCTTTCGTGAATCATATTCCAAATGTTAATATCTTCTTTCAACTTGCGAGCGTTTCTCTGCACTGATGCTGGTTTAGTGGCAGCAGTTATGCACACCGATTACGCTCAAGACACCGCCTTCACGGTCGCACTTTATTGCTACTACATATCGCTGTCGTTCAGGCTACTACGCTTAGGGCAGTAACGTATCACCCCCACTCAGGCAACAACGGGCGGTGGCGGCGGCAGCGTACCGGCTGCGTTCGTCTTATTCGCTGTCGGCTGGTTAGCGGCACCCTTGCTGCTTGCGTTGCTCGCATTCGACGACACAACCGCCGTAGCCGCGTTGCCAATTGCTGTTGCACTCCCGGCAACGGTTGTTGGTGTTTGTGGCGGGATCTTAACCAGCTGCTTTTGTGGCGTGGCGATGGGCGGCGATGCTGGTTGTGGCATAGAAGTGCCTGCGCTTGTTGTTACGCTGCTGACGCATGGACTGGCTATCTGTACGCGTTTCACGTTCTTGCCGCGTCCACAGGGCACACACAGCATGGAGCAATGCTCGCGCAATTTCGTAATGTGATCTATGCGATACTCATTAATCCATTTCACTTTTTTGTGTTTGATCTGTTTGACTTTCTCGCCATTCGGCGAAATCATGTTTGGTTGCTGTGGCAAGCCGTCGGGTTTTGTGGCGCCACAACGTATACAAAAGCTACAACGATCACAACTCCAACGAACTGTTTAAATTAAAACGAGTAAAAGGTAAGAGTTATAAAGGGATCATAGCCATTGTGAGTATATTTTAGCTTTACTCACCATCTGGAACGGCTTTGATACCCAAGCAGTAAATGTGGAAGCCGCGATCACATTGCTCGCAGTACAGCATTTTATTCTGATCCTTGTTACCTTTGCATTTGATGCAGCACTTGCAGTCGGCGCATTGCCAATTGTAGTTGCGCACGCGCGCCACCATGCGATAAGGCATCTCAATGCAGCTCGGGTGGACTGAAAACCAAAACAAAAGAGTTATATAAATATCAACAAGCATAATTGCAAGACGCTTAATTACCTTTGCGTCGGCATGTATAGCAATCTATGAAGACCTCGGGCAGGTTTCTCATATTGCGATGCTGTGCACGCTGGCACACGCCGCACGTGGTGGGAGGAGCACCTTCATCCTCCGATGACGAGCCGGAATCATCGTTGCAGCCATCGGAGTCGCTATCCGAGTCCTATAAAAAAAACAGTAATTTCATTAAACACTTCCACACGTTTTCTGCCATCCGCTGACTTACCGATTCGCTTTCACTTTCACTGCCCGAAGTGGACATAGCCGAGTCTGTTGCACTATCGGCTTCTTCTGCTGCATCGATGTCGTCACAATTAGCTTTAGCGGCAGAACGTGAGCGCACGCTGCGACGCAGAGTGTTGCCTGTCATTGTGTTCTCCTCGGTGCAATTGTCGATTGTGGCTTTTGTGTCCGTTGATTGGGTGCAAGGTTTTTCATCTGCGACATTGAGCTGGTCTGCTAACTTCTTGTCATCTAACACTGGAGGTGCCGCTTGCTTTTGTGTGTGTTGTGACGTACGTTCAACCAGCAAACGTGGGTTCTGCAGCACCGTATTAAGCGGGAAGCAACTGTAAAATGAAAATATAACTCTGTTAATCCTGTGCCATTTCCGACTTTTTATTTATTTACCTCAACTCTGATGGCGTGTACTGGCGGTATTTCGCGCTATACTGACCCGGCACTAAAGCTACTGGGTAGCTGGCGTCCACGTCACGTGGCGGTGTAGTAATGCGCGGTCGCAACAGTGTTGGTGGCTCAGGTATGTTCTCGGTTTTAGCGGCCTCTGTCACTGCCTCGGCAATTGAGCGATTCACCATTGTTGTAGTGGGTGCTGTTGCAGGCAATGGCACATTCACCGTTAACGTCTGCAAGTCCAGACATGCTAAACGTTCCTCCTTGCGGCTGCAATACAAAACTAGTGTTAGTGCTCTTTGTTCTTGTTACGTTTTGCGTTTTTGCAGTTACCTTCTATTGAAGTAGGAATTCCATTTACTGGCCGAAAGCAATGCACGTTCACGCGCTTGCAGTCCACGGCCAGTGACGTTGAGACCTAGTGCTTTCTGTTTTGCCTCGATTTCGCGCAAATGCTTTTGCCTGATGAAATCCTTGTACTCCTCGTATTTCTCATAGAAGTCGGTATACATAATGTCGAGTATGTCCGATGCCCAAACGGCTGTGATGCCCAAGTCGCACATACGCTCCGACACGAAACCCTTCTCTTGCAGCCAATTGCGCTCCTCCATGTCGATTTGGCGACGCGGCAGATCAGGATATTTCCGCTTGAAGCTTTTAATGCCCAAATACAAGGCGACCTGCTCTTGAATCATAAAAGTGTCGCGATTTTTCGATGGACAACAGCCCTTCGGAGGCGGCCAGTCATACTCAGCGATAGCTGCAACTGTAATTTCGGCGCTGAAAATAGAGTACAAATATTGATTTTGTTTTCGGCCAAAGTGCATGTGATTACTCACTCTTCAGCAACGCAAACTTCCATTTTCTTCTTCTTTGGACGTTTAATAGCGCTGCCATTTTGTACAGCGGCCACAGTGTTGGGATCCAAAATGCTGCTCGTACTAACCACGGAGGACTGAGACTCGTCATTATTAAGAAAATCAGGTTGCCTACGGGTTTGCAAACAAAAATTATTTGTTAGATTGTTTTTATATATGGATATATATGGTAAACATAAACTGTGTATGTATGTATGTGTGTATTTTACCTTATAGGCGTTGCTGGTTCCGATTGCAGCGGCATTTGAATCTGACTTAAATCAGCGCTCATACGGGTATCCTCTTCAAATACTTGAGGGGACTGTGAAAAAAGGTTATTGGGAGATGATTTTAAGTAAAAATAATTTCAAATAAAAGAATATAGTTCACTAAATTATTCAATGACAAAATTAATGTATATAATATTGATCACAAAAATGTCATAGAGCATTATTTCAGAAATAATATTTTTGTTGAAACTTTTAGATTAAAAAATGATTAAAACCAAACCTTCAAGAAAAAAATAAATAAATAATATATGTATGTATAAACACGAAAATAATTATTTACAAAATAAAATAAAACAAGAAGGTATTTTGTGAAATAAACACTTTTTTTGAACAAAATATAATAAGTTATTTTATTTTTAATTGTGTTATTTAAAATTTGAACCCCTCTGAACATTGAATGTACATATGTATGTACATACATATGTAAATAAACGACGCAATTGCTTAACTAATTCATTAATTGCAAATATATTTTAAAAGCATTGTACCATTAACAGTTACTACTAGGGCAATTGTTACTCTAGTTCACTGGAGATCGCTTCAGCAGACTGCTACGAAAAAAAAAAATAAAAATAAAACATAAGGAAAAGAGGCGAAAACACAAGCGGTGTTCGTTTATTCCCCTCAATGTTGGGTAAACGACAGAGGGGAAATTTCCATAGTTGGGGAAGGCTATTCTCCTCTCTACGAGAAACCCCATATTTAGGGTACACACATATATATTACAACAAAATATATTCAACATGGTGAGCACAAGCGAAACCACCACAGTCCACACACAAAGAAAAGCAGCTGCTTTGCACACCTGAACTTTTTCAGTTGCTTGCAATGCTTGTAAAGTGGTGTGTGGCGGCGCTGATGACGTTTGTATGCCGTCGGAACTTGGGAACTTCGCAGAAAATGTACGCCCCTTTCGTCGATTTAATTCGATGCGCACACTACATAGATACAACTTTATATATGTTGCTATGCTATTATGTGCTTTGTTCGCTTTGACCATGCGATATTTAAGAGCAAAAAAAAACTTTAAAAAATTATAAACTTATGATGTAATTAATATTATTGCGCTAAATACAAAACGAACAAATCCAATTTCGAAACAAGATTTCATTTTAGCATATTCAATGAGCCACTTACCGGACTATAGAGGCCTTTCATTCGCTCTGGATCGGGGGTATGCTTTAGGCCGCCGACACAGCGTGGTCGACTGAGCGCAATTTGTTTGGCAACAGCACTGGCGCCACGGCCCAAGCGATGAGCGCGACTGCCGCGGCCGCTACCACGTCCAGAGCCACGTCCTCGACCACGTCCACCTCGACCGCGACCAACGGGTGTGGAAATTGTACTCGTATTAGAGTCTTCTAAAATACAAAAGGCGGAAAGTCATAAGCACACATATTTCAAGAGACTTTATAGGAAACCGTAGAATCAATGCTTACCTCCAGATATATCCGCACCGCTGCCGTACGCGCCGCCACCTTGACTGGTTGAGTCATCGTCGCTTTTATCGAATTTGGTGCCGTCCAGTGTTGTCTGCATACGCAACAGATCCGTTTCCAAGCTAGTGTTACACTGCGCTGCCCGCAGCTGTTGAGTTGCCATAAGCGAAGAGAAATCGTTTGGTCTGAAGACCACATCCGGCACGGGATCCGACGAGGAAAGTATGGTGGCAGGTGGCAGCATTGAACTGCTGCTTTGATTTTGTACTGCGACACTTATTGTTCCGCTGCTAGCGACATTACTGCCGCCAGCTATGGTCATAGTGGCGGTTGTGCTGCCATTACTTGCTGACGACGAGGATGAACACATGGTCAAGTCAATTTGTGTCGCCATCGAAATGGAAGTAGGCACGCCGACGTTCACTGGGGCGCCAGTAGCTGTTGTCACAGTGGCAGAGCTCATGGAGCTGCTGGAGTAGGCAGAAGAGATGCTGGAATTAGAACCACCGTAGTGATTAAGGACGGACATAATGCTATCAGACACTGAATTGGTGATTGTGGTGTTTGCTGGTGCTGTTGAACCAATAGCAGCGCTGCCGCCCAACAAGGCGTTCACTGAACGCTTACGACCCCTTATAGGTACCTCGCCATTGTTACTTAACTTGATCTTCGATGCTGGCGTAATAGCGCCACCTGGTAAAAACGAACGCCGAGAAGTTCTTGCTCCAGTACGCACTGCACGATCTCGCTTCGACGCTTCCGTATCCATTGCCCCTTCTATGCTGTCTTGTTTCTCTGGTGGTTGCTCGGCGTCCACCATATCGATAGCGAGACGTTTGCGTAACAGCTCCACACGGCGAGACTTCGACACGCCATCAGTGGCTGAAGTGTCGACAGCACCAATACTGGGTGTGTCATTTGACATGGCAGTGGCTGCGGGCGTTGTCACAGTTGCAGCTGTCGCAGCATTATTGAAAGCATTCTTTTTTGGACGACCGCGTCTCTTGATGGCGGCAGGTGTGTTCGCTGCAGTCAATTGCTCTGTGGTTGCAGCTCCCGCTTTCGACGACCCTAAATGTTCATTCGTTGTGTAACAATTGGCGACTGTGGCGTTATTCAGGTTGTACTGCAGCGAGTCCTCTTCGTCCAGGGGTATTGCCAATAGATGTTCATGCCGTTGTTTGCGCGGACGATGAATCGAAGTCTTCGGAGAGGAGAGATCCATTGTGATGGTGGAGTTCTCGGTTGGTTCCACTTCGTTGCTGATGTCCACAACATGATGATTGCCTCCGAAGATGGTGGGCGACGTTGTGATCAATTTCGTGTTAGATGACTCATCGTCCGTTAGAATGGTCAGTGTAGCCATCGTGTGGGATTCACTATCAATGCGACGAACTTTGTTTGGTGTGATCTATGCAAAGAAATAAAATGGCACATCCCAGGTTATAATAAATATGAAGATACTTGTAGAAAAAAACACATACAAAAACCACTACAGCTACACTTATAGAAATAGAACCAAATTAGGGCTTTGGCTAAACTCCATTTTTGTTTTACACCACTTCTTAGTCTATAATTAGTCAACACCCCACCCTTCCCCGTTCTTAACCTTCCAAACACTCACCTCAATACAGTGCTCCTCTACATTGTTTTCCATCATCAAAGTGGATATTGTGTTCGCATGTCTCTTCAAGTTCATAGTATTCATTTCATTTGCTGCGGAATCATTATCCAAGATATTGTTGTTGCGTCTCAGTATATCGGAGCTGTTCTCCTCATAAGTTCCACTGACCGTGGCATTATTTATCAAACCATCTTCGTTGTTTATGTGAAGATTTTTGGGCAACGCAGCGGTATCGTCCAGCGTCAAACGCGGACTACCTTCAGGCGTGTCCAGTATCTCAATGGAATCTATTACCTTTTCCATTTGCGGTGCCAACTGATTTGTCAGCGCTGTGTTATTCATTGGCGCCGCAGCATTGCCGACTGTGTGCATTATGTTTGAATTTTGGTGGACTCGTGCTCCATTAGCCATTAGCCGTTCTGTCAGTTGCGGATATTTCATGCTATTGCTTATTTGTTGTGGCAGATGTGGTTGTTTTTGAACCTGTGACTGTTGCTGGTGGACGTGTTGTTGTGTTTGTGATGGTTTCGGCTGCAGAGGCGGTGGAGCACCGTATTTGCTAGCATTAAGCGGCGAATTCAATTGGTTAAGCAGAAGCCTGTTATCCAACGGCGGCGCCGTCTGTATTACGCTCATTTCACGTTGTAGACGCTCCATTAATATGGTGGCTTGCGGCGGTTGCTGCGCATCGTTTACTTGCGGATCAGCGTCGGTGTAAGTGAAATGTGCAGGCGACGAACCCGGTGATGGCGAGGATGTCAAATCGACAGTGTCCACTACGTTGGATAGGTCGTCACCTGACATCGGCGGTTGCATTAGCTCCGTTTCTTCGGTATTATCCATGCGTAGCGAGTCACCATTGCTAACATGAAAAATATTATTGAATACCTGTGGGTCGTGGTTTTGCAAACCCTCATCGATGTCCATGTCGTCAGAGTTGCGTCGCGGCTCCTGTATATCCTCCTCAGCAAACGCTGTGTTGTCGTTGTTGAAACCGCAGAACTCTTGACTGCTACTAGATTCGAAACCGTTAACTAACTGTTCGTGAGCAATATTCTCCCTACTTGGTTGGGTATCCAGCGACCTTTGCGTCACGCCGCAACCGGCTGTGGCGTTTATGTCGGCGACGGCGATGTTTTTTAGCTCGCTGGATTTTCCACACTTTTTTGACACATTACGTTGCGTTTTATCCTCCAGCACAGCTTTCATTCGCAAGGTTGGCGAAGAAAGATTTTTAATGGTTAGCTTGGGCACCACTTTGTTAGTGGCTGCGTCCTCTGCTGAGGACAATGGTGGCGAAGATTCGCCACTCATACATTCATCACTCTCCTCTGAGGATTGCTGCTCTACGTTGGGTATCGATTTGATGGTCAATTTGGGAATTTTCTCCTTACATTCGTTGCCGCCACCGTCCTGGCTATTGGTTTTAATGGTCAGCTTGGGTACGACTTTTTCTACAGATGCATCACAGTTCCCTCCTTTGGTATCCTGGCGAGATATCATTAGCTTTGGCAGCCTTTCCGGCGACTCTGGCATGCGTGAGCTGCTCGACAACTGCCGCACCACAAGTGGCGACTGTTTAGGTGATTGGGGTGCTGATCCGCCTTCCAAATTTGCCATAGATATGGTCAGCTTGGGAATGGAGTGTGTGTGTTCCGCTTCCGTTTGCTGTTGCATGGTCTTAATGCAGAATTTGGGGGTCGTAGCCTCCGGTGCTGGTTCATGCGTCTTTATTGTAATCTTGGGTATCTTCTCCGGAGGCGGTGCCGGGTCCTCGCTTAGGTCGCTGAGCGACTCTTCCGCATCCAATGATTTAGTTTTGATCGTCAACTTTGGTATGACTTGCGCGTTGGAGGTGTCGTTGTGTTGCGTTATAATCACCGCGTGTTCCTGACCGGTTTTGATCGTTAGTTTGGGTATTTTACTGCTACAACTGCCAGCTTCAATAACCTCAGTATTTGTATCTGTAGGAGCGTTGGCCGCTGATGTTCTCACACAAGCGCCAGCTGCACTTGTTTTGATTGTCAACTTTGGCACCAGCTCCTCATGCTTGGGCGGCAATGCTTTTATAGTCAACTTAGGCACAGAACAGGCGGTAGCATTTGATACACTGCACGAGGCGGTGCCAGAAGATAGGGACGGCAAACCTGTGGACGAGGATGTGCTCGACGATGACGAAGATGAGGATGCCGGCGATATCGTTGACATTATTGACTCGCTCGTCCCGTCCAGCGATGTTTTTATGGTGAGCTTTGGCAGTGGCGGGGGTGAGTGGTCCGTCAGTGATTTTGCTGTAACGGCACTGTGCACCCCCGAAGTGGCTGGTGACAATTGGCTGATGCTGCTATTGTTATGCAAATTGCTTTGCGAATCGGACATCTTGATTGTCAACTTGGGCACTACTGAGCTGTCTGAGCTGTCATTGGCAGAACGTATTGTCAATTTGGGAACAATATGTGGTTCATCGCTACAGCCACCGACGACTGTTGACCCCTTTATGGTCAATTTCGGTATTTGTGCGCCGACCCGTGCGCTGCAGGTCTCAATCACCGCCTCATCTTCGGCCGAAGATGAACAATCCGAGGATGCGACATCGTTGTGCTTCTTCACGATCGGTTTGATTGTGATTTTGGGAACTATATTCGTACTGCTACTGCTGTTGTGAGCATGTAAATTAATTTTGAGTGGCTCGACTTTGCGTGCCGATTCAGCTCCACTGTAGCCGGCAATGCCGTCACAGCCACTCAACGTATCGGTATTGCTATGAGATTCACTGGAGCGTGTATTAACGCTCGTAGCATTTGATTTGGGTAATTTCAGTATGATCTTGTGTGTTTCGGTGTTGTGCTCGGTTTGCATTGTTTGACCTTGCCCACTGCCAGTCGCCACACTCGTTGCATGACCAACAGCATTGGTGTCGCCGCTTGAGGCCACGGTGGTGGTTGACTGTTCGCGCGCAACCATGTTCGTATTGTCGCTGTCGCCGTTCCTATGCTCTAAACAACCGTTACTTATATTACTAATACTAATTTTGTTATTATTGTTGCTGCTCGCAGAATATACTGCGCGCATCAGTTCCGTATCCACACTTCGAGCGCCTGCTGAACGTGTCGCCGCTGCAGCAGAAGTTGTCGGCATCACCGAGTCCAACGCAGTGGGTATTGCGCGAACAAATGCCTGGACCGCACGTGCACCCGGTTTCACTAAACTTCGGCCAATGAAAGAGGATTGCGTCGATTGATGTGGCGATTGGGATTCATCCTCGCTGGAGGCATCCGTTGTTATGTCGCCGCGATTATGCGTAGATTGTCGGCCACTGCCGCTACCACCACTGCTGCTACTGCTGCACGTCGTGGACAACACACGCTGCGGTGAGGAGCTGCAGTCATTCCCGGTGGAGCTGGTGATGCGCGCCGGCGATGTGATCAATGCCTCCAGACGCGGCAAATGACCGGTAGCGCTTATATGCGTCTCACACGAAGTCGAAGTGACAATTTGCTCCTGGTCTTCTTCAGCACTTTGGTTACTGGCCTGTACGTGAGCCAGAGCGGAGTTTTGGTTATGATTGATTCTTCTACTGGCGGCGTACGAATTGTTCTGTGGGATCTGTGAATCTTCGGGCGCCTGGTTGTTTGTAACATTCATTGCTTAGCTGCCTCTTCCTTGATTAAGTATTGGGATGGATGTCAAATCCAATCGGAGCCGCGCTTTGACGTTTTTTCGGATCAGTTAGCGTAAGAAGAGCGTCATATCTTCCTGCAATAGACGAAACAAAAAGTATTTCTACTATTAGAAATATATACTAAAAAGGAACGTACATATAAGCGACACAAAGAAGAAATCTATCACAGATCAAACAAATTCAATATTAAAAATTGGACTAAGAAAAGCGATATTAATAGCCACCGACGCATCCCAAACTCGTTGTTGTCACCAGAAATTCATCCTATGAATAAAAAATACACAAAGAAAAACACAAAATATACGTTGAGATCGCGTCGTGCGTCTGCTATTCAGCCGACAAACTAACTAAGCAGCGCGCATCATAGACGTATTTGTCATCAAGTCGGGGAATCCACACGTGTGCGCTGCGTCTGCCGCTACGACTTGACACGATAGGCGAAGAGTCGCATTGCCGGTCAAACGGACTGACTGGCAGACAGACGACGAGGTCCAGCCGGCGAATGTCGCGAGCAAAACAAAAAAAGCAAAATAACAAAAGAGCACAGCGTTTTGGTTCTTAATGTGTTTCAGCAGCGGCTGTTTACCGTTGTTTCACCTCGTATTAGCATTTGAAACAACGTAATCGCATCAGCTGTTCACTAAGCGCTCATAGCTGATGTTGTAGCTTCGTGCTGCTACTGCTGCTGCTCTTGATAGTTGGTTCGGTGCTCTATTCCTTGCCTTTGGATTCTTCACCTTATCATATACACTCGCCGCCCCAGCCGACGCCGCGGCATCGTTGTGCTCTCAATGCATGCACACTTTGTACGCTCTCACTCACTCTCTGGCGCGCGCGTAGCACAGCCAGTCTAGCGCGCAGTTCGTTTATATACTGCAGCTAACAGCTACTTACTGCTGCTGTAATGATGACGCCACCACAGGCTGACTGGCTTCCCCTTCGCCTAGGCGCGCGCCGAAAGTTCGACAAATCGACGGAGAGCAGCCACAATATTCAAAAGTGAGGTGATTCTTTGATTTACCATGAATTAAAATATTCGTCGTGTCAACAGGCGCGCGATTGCCGCTACTGCTGGTCAGCCACGGTCGTGTCGTGTCGTCTACAGCCAGTGCAAACACAGCCAACCAGTTCGCCAAACCAATGGCAAAGCAGTCAAACCGAGGCAAATGCTATCACATTTGCAAATGGAACTCCAAGCGAAACACAACTACCCGAAGCAACAACAGCACGTACGGGCATCAGTAAATGCGCGTAATTGAATAGAAGTACGTCGACTCGTGCTAGTAAAGGCTTAAAGCTTTGCAAAATTTCGTACGGTATTTGTGAAACTGAACGAAGAATAGTGAAAGGATAAACTGTGACGAGGCTCCAGGGGATATACAAACTAGTTTTTACTGCAAAAATATATTCTATGAAAATGTCACAAAAAATCCATAACTCAATCCTTAAGAACACATTCCAGGTGCTAGAAAATTACTTTGAGACAATTGGACAAGATCAACAACGAACTTATTGGTCCAAAACTGGTCACAACTTATGATCCGATTCAAGGATTTACGAAAAGCTCGATTGAAGAATGAAGTCCCGAATAGAGAATATATTCAGGATATAAATAATTGTAGACAGGCGTCCCAGCCACATTGGCCATTTTATTTGTACCCCTTAACTGCATTTACTGCCGAAAATAACAACTCTTAAACGAGAAGCGTTCAATGTAAACAAATTATTTTTTAAAAGAAACGCTAATTTGAAATACGAATAATGATAAAAAATTCGCTAATGACCTAACTGCCAAAGTATTTGGAGCTGGAAGATATGTGCTGTGTATTAGGGAACCCCAAAAAATGTCTTGTTATTTTTGTCTGTTGGGAGTAAGCAAAGGTTGCTAACGTTCGCTGTTTTCCACCTTTACAGCACAACGAACGCTGCGAGCAAAACAATATACTTGAATAAACAAGCGAGCACAACAAACATGAAACGCTGCAGGAAACGAAAAAGCCGAGAAAACGTTAAGACTATGATGGGTCGATACCCAGCTGCCAGCAATGCAGCTAATCGAAGCAGTAATCGGTGTGTGCCCTTATCGACCAAACGATATAACTTACCGAGCGCATCCGAACGTACAACTAACCGAGCAACAAGAAATCCGAGCACTTACACTTGTACGACCCCAAAATTAGCAACCGCCAGACATGACATACCGACCAACCTGTCGGCCGACCGCCAGACGGACAGCCATTTAGGGAACAGTGACGAGAATAAAACGCTGCTAAGCGTCGCACATCCGCCACCACAGCCTCCTCTACCACAACCAACACCATATTATCAAAACCAAATGTATGAATGGCTGGCGCGTGAGTGAGTGAGGAAATGATGAATGAACGTGCGGAACTAGAAAATGAGCAAACAAACGCACAATTGTTGCATCTTCTCGCTGCGCGCAATGTTTTGGTTTCGGGTCATTCACCCGCACAACAAACAGTCAAGCTTAGAGTCATACTCACTAACCGCCGTACACTTTCACATTCGCAAGCACCTGCAATAACAAAGACAACAGCTTCGGCAGATACGTTTTATTATGAAAAATTCCATTCAGTTAACCATAGCGAATGGCTTTTGGTTTTGTACGCAACGCGTTTGGCGGCTTGATAAGCGAGGCCATACAAAAAGAATTCGGTACTAACGGTGAGAACGAATAATGCCGACGTTTGCGGTGATGACGAAGATGATAACAGAAACCGCAGCCAGACAGCTGGGCAACTGAAACCCCATGCAAGGAACTTTACAAGCGCAGTAAGTGTCATAGGAACGGTGCTTTATTGACCCAAGGGAAGGAAGCGCTATTTTTGGCAGACCTGTTAAGACAAGTCAAGGTTAATTTATTTTATAAGCAAGCAAGGTAACAAGCAAGTGCTTAGTTTTCAGTAAGGAACTAGAGCAAAGAGTGCTTACTATATTCCCCACACAAGTTTGGGAGCATTTAAAAACAAACGTAAAATATTTAGCCGATTTTAAGGTCAAAGCGCAGCATATAGCAATAAATGTTATGTTTAAGCAAAAAGTGTTTTTTTAACCAAGTTAAATACATACAAAAATGTATCTCCATAAAATTATTACATATGTACATATGTACATATATTATATATGTATGTATATTCTGACAATTACCCAAAAAATAATAAAAAAGGGCATGTAAAACGATAAAAAAAATTGAAGCCGTTTAAAGTCACAGAAAAAAATGTTTAACGTTTTCTTTCTGTTATGAAAAAGTATCTGAGAAACAAATACGAGAACAATTTAACACTATTATTTATATTTACATACATATGTATGCAGATATGTACACATATTTCTACTTGTTTATAAAACTCATGTGGCCGGCGCAGCAATCACTTACCGCGATAGACGCCATCAACATAAAAATTAGAAAATAATGATACGAAATGTATGTATATTGAAAATTGTAATAAAGTTGAGAGCAATTTGCAAGCAAATAAAAATAAGTAGACAAGTGGATATGAAAATTTATTAATACATATAATATTAAAATGTAATATTTGATTGTTTAACATTTGTATTTATGTGCATGTGCAGGTGTTTGCAAAAAGCAACAAATACATTGCACAAGGTGGCATATATGATTATGGCTATTCAATCATTAGCCTAGCCTAGCGGCAATACTATGTACATATGTATATGATATCAATACTGTTTTGTATATTTTTTGTCTAATGTGTGCTTAGCAGCTTATATGCTGACCTTGGTAAGGCTTAATTGTAAGGTTTATACATGTATGTATGTATAAAATTAATTTGATTATGGCTTATGAACAATCTGAGCTCACGAAAATACTTTTCAAACCACAAGTACACATGCACTAGTTTAAAGTAGTAAACATGTAATTTTAACACAATTTCGCGGAGCTTGAGAAGAAGAATTTGCCGAGATCAACAATGATTTGTAGAATATTGTATTCTTAAAACTTTTTCAAGGCTTTGAGTGACGAATTTTTATTGACAACATTCAATTATTTGTGTAAGAAAACTGTTACACGAAGTTGGATTTTTACACACACATGTAGTATTATGGACACAAAAGAGATGTATCGGTGACAGCATTGAAATTCAGTTACTGCACTTGTCGCGGCCGCTCTTTGTTCATTACTTTTTATAACACTTTATATACCATAATTCAAAACAATTTCTTTTAACATTCAGCACAAAAACTTATAATTTAAATACACAAAAACTCACCAACTGAAATTTATATACATATTATGCGGCTTGTTAGCACTTTTACGTTTGAGAACAGACTTTCTATCCTCCCTAAGTTATGTTTTATTCTACTTGAGTGTATCAGCTCCCTCACCACCCTCTTTTACGAACATACACCGTGCGTAAAGACAAATGTGGTCATGACTATGTAAAATTGTGTGAGCGTATGAATTTTTATGTATTCACCATCACACCATTAACGTCTGCAAGCAAAGCTGATTTCTAAACAAAGCGATGACTACTATTTTGTCATAATTTCCACCTTCACTATATATCATATAGAAGCGAGGATTGATACGTCAAGACTTTTATCGAATTTTTCTAGCACTCGATTAACTGAAAACTGCATGAACTTCGCGTAAACGCAAACGTAACACACTGCACTACACGCGTTTCAAAACGTTGAACTTCGAAACCGAAAACGAGAACGAAAATGAGCTGCCTGCAGAGGAAAAATTGTGTTGTATCATTTTTTGTTAAATATACGCTGTGAAATTTTCAATGCTGTGCCAACGAACCAGTGCGCAACGTATGAACGAATCGTACGAACCAGCGTACGAAGCTGTATGAAGCAGAGCCAGTGATAAACACAGCGAAAGTATTTGACAAGAAACGGTGGCGATAAAGCAACGAATGTCGTACGACGCCAGCTATAACCGACGTTGGCCACAGCGAGCAGGCAGCGTGAGGGGTAGGTTTGAGCAGCAAAGTGCTAGTAACGACCAGCCAGTGCAAGGCAACAGGGGCAGAATGGTTGGGTGACGACGAAAACCGAGCGCGCAGAGACCTCACGATCGTAGCACGGGCAATACGAAGCACGTGCACAGTGCGAACATGAATAAAACACGATGCATGGCAGAAACAAGTAGCATGTGGATAGACAAATATTCATACAAAGTCATTCGTATACAGGCATGTGTGTGTTCGTAATTTATGTGTGTATAGGATAGATATAAGAGTGTAGCAACAACAACGGAATCTGTTAAATGCCACCAAAATATGTTTAAACTTAAAAGCAACTCACGAAGCGGCGAGCAGCAGAGGTAACCGCTGCGACAAAGAAATCAAAAGATACTTGAGCGCCTGCAAGCACACATACACATATAATTATGTTCACTCTAAAAGGCATGTCAAAAGGCATCGCAAAGATACAAATATAAATATGTTAGTAGACACGTGTGTATGTGCGCTAGTAGAGAAACGTACAATAGTGAGATGTTAACGGCGGAGCAGAGCTCTAATAAAAACATACATATAATAAGCATTCGCAAATATACACAAAAGACAACAGCTAACAAATCTCATTCGCTGCCTAATACTTCGTCTGGCGAATGCCGAGGCGTCAATATGGGTGCATTAGCGTATTATGGTAACAATTCAAAACAAATTTCGCGTTTTCCACTGTTAATAAACAAAACTTGACTTCGTTGACTGCAGTAGCGAATGCACCAACAACTTGTGTTCAAGTATGACGAATTAGCCTCGTTGAACACGATTATCATACATTTTAAACAGATACCAAACAATATTACACACGGATAAATACAAATGTTATTACAAATATGCACATCAAAATAATGTTCATTACTCGTTTCGGCAACCATATAACTTGAGATAGGTACATAACACATAACATGAGCGAACGTCCAGCCAGCCGACAGTCAAATTGACGATTGCAATTTCAACAATATGAATGCAACATGTCGAGCAAATACAGAAATCGCGGCATCCAAAACGTAAAGACAGAAAACAAACAGCCCCCTCTGCTGTAGCGATTTTTGAGAAAAAAAAAATGAGCGAAGTAGGTAGGGTTCATAGTATCTAAAGTATAAACCACTCCAGACAACTTGCACTAAATGCTATCAACAAAAGTAGGGAATACCACTCGAACTACTAGTAATATTTTAAACGTTTGGGCGCCCTTATGAAGGCATTTGCATTAAAACCTGCTGCACAAAACACCTCCAACAAGCTCCTCAGCTGATGGGCTAGTTATGTGTGTGTATTGGTGTTGCCCTAAGAAGATTTCGTTTTCACTATTGTGTTCGTAGCTATGTATGTACATACATACATTCAAATATTAAAAAATAAAGATAGTTGGAATGCTGAGCGTAGCAAAGGCAAATGCAAAATTAACTAAACATCAAAAATAAATAGACATGCACTAATACATGCAAATACAAATTTATTCATATAAATGTGCTTTATCTATTTACTTATACCTTTTTGATCTTATTTTATAATTAATAAGTTTTGTTGATTTAAAATCCCATTATAAAGTTTCCAAAATATTGATCTTTGAATTATTTTTCGCACATTAAAATCTGTACTTTATGTACATACATATATTTAATCAACTCGATTAAATTAAATTATTATCTTCCTGACAGATAAAATACAAAGACTATAATAAAGGTAATATGCGTGTCAATGGGCGTGGCTGATTGCAACTTCAAATTATTCTTTCAAGTATTTATTACTGTTGGTGCACCGGGATTTGAATGAAAACAAAGCTATGCATCAAAAATGTTTCGTGCCGGAAAATTCAAAAAATACACAATGTTTACAAGCAAACAGTGATATCAAATGCGAAAGCAAGAGATATAACGAAAACAAAAAGGGTGGAAAACTAAAAATAAAACACGAATGCAACATACATATGTACATATAAACTCTTAAACATAAAAATTGGATAAGCGAAAGAAGCGGGAGAATCGCAAATATGTTTAAGCCACACATGGACAAAAAAATACCAATGTACAAACGTACATATGTATGCATGTAGACAAATATTTACAATAAATTGTGATTTCACAAGATCTGCGAAGTAACTGTAAATAATTAGTAATTCGTTAACATGTACAGTGTAATTCCTCATGCCCGGACACGGACTGTCACAATGTTGTTGTTGTTTTAACGGTTATCTAATCCCCTTTAGGATGGTAAGGACTATCTAAGTTGTCGTCGACGTCATCTAACGGGAGGCCCAAGAAACGTGCTGTTTCGACGGGGTTGGACCAAAGGGAAAAGGGTGTCAGATGAGTGGAGTTTCCGGGACATGCAAAGAGGTGCCGAGTGTCATGCGGAGACTCATTGCAGGCAGGACATATTTTGGATATGTTGGGGTCTATTCTGGATAAGTAGGAGTTTAACCTGCTACAATATCCAGAAAGAACTACATATATTTCTACTAAACTAATTAATGCAAGCCATGTCAACTAGCAGTGAATGAATGTCAATTATCCTTTGTTTTCGTTGAGCCTCCGGTGCTAGCGCAAGTCATTTTCTTTCCTTCTACAAATTGTGCACAATTTGCTTGAAAATTTTTCTGAAATCTTGTCCGCTTATCAGAGATGGTTTAAACGAAATATGTACATACTATTACGAAAATAGTGGACGCGTCATTGAAAAATGTCTCATGCCTGGTTATGGGTATTCTTTTTGTATGATAATATTAATGAAAACGTTGTGTTTATAAAATTTTTCTAGTTATGGGAGCTGTCCATTTTGGGGAATTTCACTGACTAATCTCTTTCGGTAGTTAACATTTGTCAGAATAAAATTATCTATATATATTCTATACTATTGTCTTTCGAATAATATTATAGAATTAGCTTGAAAACTCTACCATAATAGGAAATAACCCTTAAAAATATATGAAAACTTCAAATACCTACATATGTATGTATGTATGTATGCATACAATACAACAAAAAGTAAAAATTTTGAGTATTTCTTACATTATTCGTGAATCATAAAGTTGAGTTTCATTTGGACAAATGCCAATGCACTTTTCACCTCAAAATCAATAAAGTATCGATGAGCCTCAGCCGGGCATTGCAAGTAAATGCATTTTACGCACTCTAGGGCAGCTGGATTTAAGGCTACCTCGCACTCCCCGATTATTGTCGGGTTTTACTTGCGTCTGATAAATGGAGAATGCTTCCAATGAATAACCACGCTTCCACCCAAATGTACCATGTTTCTTTAATGCCTTCCAGCACATCTGCATTTAAAAGAATACATCAAAAATGTATCTTTTTATTTCTATACATACAAACGCATAAAATTTATACTTGTAGATGGGTATATACATACATATAATAAAGTATCGTATTGTCAATTGGTTTTGTATTCTGCAGCAAATGTTAGCGCCATTGACTTGTGTGCCTTGATTGTAGCAGGGTCGACATAACTTTACAAAACGCGCGCGCGTCCGTTAAGTAACCCTATGTAGGGGAAGCACACACATTGTGAAGCGAAAGAAAAAATAACAAACGAGGGAATGCAGTGTGGAGAAATTTGTGAAAGTGAAGAAATGTTGTGATTGTTTAGAGAAAATACTGAGAAGCGGGGAATTTTAGTGTATAACAACTCAAGTGTGGTGAACTTACTGAAATGAAGGTGATGCTAGCTTGAATGTTCAACCCTTTGCAAGTGACCAAACAAAAAGCTTTTCTTTAAATAATAAAACACTTCTAGTGTCTTATCCTTTGTCTGTGTTATAAATCATCATATTTCAACAAGTAATTTCTTCCGTCATTAACGTTATTTTTAAGGTGGTATTATCCGATAACGGTACATTGACAATATGCACATAATTGAAACACAATTAATTAAACAATTACTGTAAATTCTGCACAATGCTGGACATACAGCTAGGCTCTTTTGTAAGACAAATATTATTATTCACATGAGGAGGCCAATACGAATTTCGAATCAGCAAAAGGTAGCTAACGTTTTTATTCTATATACAGTTATCCAAGCATACTGTGTAACACCGTTTATGGTCCAATATGATTATATCTCATATTACAATAATTGTATTTATCTTTATCTACATATTATTGTATAACTATATGTGAATGTGTGATCATGTATCACATTTCTTTTATTTTTATTATAATACAGATCATTAGCAATTACAATGTTTTTCCCCTTCTTATCACGCACTACTCCCCACCGGTTCGTTGAAAAACCCACCATACCATAATCAAATAACGCGTCTCCTCGCGCGCGACGAACGAGCATGGTGCCAACAAAAAATGCAAAACAACAAAAATAATAGCAAAGAAATACTCACCATTTTAGCTTTGCACATTGAAGAATACAATGCTAACATATGAAATGGCGAGAGTTGTGTTTGTGTATGTTCGTTGTGTTGTATTTAGTGGTATTAATTCACTTAAACTTATTAATATATTAATCTCTTCACTTTTCATTCAATAACAACTTTTAGCACTTGTAATATTTTCCTTATAGTGTTTGTTTTACATAAATCATAAATTTTAGAGTAGTAATTTTAGCTATCAACCGACATTTGAAAGCGAACAACGAATGCGCATGTAATCCAACGAATACCTCCGACAATTTGTATGAAAACAGTGCGTGGCGCACGAGACAAGAACCCACTGTGAGTGTGAGTTTGTTTGTGTGTTACACTCGGTGTTTGTATTGGTTACCTGCAAGTCTGGCACAATTTTTCTACACAGCGAAGCAATTTTTACACATCTTTTTGTCAAATTATCTTTCAATTTAGTATATGCAAAGAATATGTAATGCTTTTCCTCATTTACGTCTTTAAATCACAATAATAACTCCTCAACTCGCGCGTAACAAAACGCACACAATCAATTTAAAACTTCCCGCAATGAATTTTTCATCTTCACTGTTTATGCTTCTCACTTCCTTTAGCAGCTACTATGTCTTAGCACGAATTTGCTGGCACTGGTACTTATTCGCCGCGCTGCTGTTCTACGGTCGCCTTTTCAGTATTTTACGACTACACCGCTCTCGTCACTCACTATTGGCCCACTTTCATTTCATTTAGCTTTTACTATTATATTTCATATCACTACCTTCGAAATTATAACAAAGGTTGTTACGCCTTTTTTTGTCACTTTTCAACTTAATATTAGTTTATAAATCTTTCTTTTTGTACCAAATATATCTGATCTGAAATAACACTGTAAATGCGACACGATGCGTTTCGCTGCGAATAAATTGTCACACCAAAAATTGAACATCGAATGAATGGTGACGAGCAGCATTGCCAGGCATGTGTTTTTTTACACATGTAAAGCGCTACAGAGCCCTTAAATATGGCCAAGTAATTAACAAAAATTAAACGTTTTAACGAAAAGTCCACCCAGATAGTTTTAAATCCTAGAAATGTTTATCCTCATAAAAAAGTCACCATTTTGTCAAATAAAACAGAATTACGATCTTTTAAGATAAGTCTCTCGATTTTCACATATGCTTAAAATATAATTATAATTCTAATAAAGAGAAAGTGTAAACAATTTAACAGATAAGTGTAAATTTTCAATACGCTTTCTGGGTTTTTTCTAGAATGAAAATTCAAACAATTAAAAAAAAATCGAATTACTATACTATAAATATATATTTTTGTAAATATGTAGAGGGAAAAACTGCAACACTGTTCTCAGAGTTCTCTCTCATTTTAAACAACTGATTTATAGGGCTCTCTCTAGTTGAAGCGTTGAACAGCTGTTTTTGTGTTGAACGTGCAAATTTATCATTGCACAAAAAATTAAATCACGATTACTTTTCAATATAAATATTTACATTTTTTATTTGAAAAATGACTACATTACGCCCATTCACCTGCGATGACCTCTTCAAATTCAATAATGTGTAAGTAGAAAGCGATACTTGGTTTTCATCGCTCCGTTTGTGATTCAGTCCGGTTTATTCAACAAACGAACTTATTTTTTACAATAAATGTGATTTTTGACCCTTCGCAGTAACTTCGACCCACTAACCGAAACTTACGGCCTTTCGTTTTATACACAATATTTGGCTAGATGGCCTGAATACTTCCAATTAGCTGAATCCCCAAGTGGGCAAATAATGGGTTACAGTAAGTACAAAGCTTTGAAATGAGTGATAGTCGTCGATATATATTTTGTTTGCAACTACAGTTATGGGCAAGGTTGAAGGTCATATGGAAAATTGGCACGGTCATGTAACTGCTTTGACCGTTTCACCGGACTACAGACGTCTAGGCTTAGCTGCTTTACTTATGAATTTCCTGGAAGATGTCTCCGAAAAGTATGCATATTTCTGTTCCACTTATATGTTATTACTATACAAGCTTTTACATTTTTTAGAAAACGTGCTTATTTCGTTGATCTTTTTGTGCGCAAGAGTAATCAGGTAGCAATCAATATGTACCAAAATTTGGGCTACATAATTTATCGTACTATACTTGATTACTACGCTGGCGATCACGACGAAGATGCTTATGGTAGGTTTTAACGCGATTATAAGCTTCAAACATATGTAAATAATTTTAAATAATTCTATGAATTTTTAAACTAGACATGAGGAAGGCACTCTCGCGAGATGTAGAAAAGAAATCTATTATACCATATACCCACCCGGTACGACTGGAAGATTTAGATACCAATTGAGTTTAAATGTGCATTTTTGCTGCTTACGGTCATCATAAAACACACGAGCATCCTTAAACAAAATAATTCATACAAAACATTACCAACAAAAGTCAGAACAAACCTATATACTACATACATGAAATAAATAAATTGTAAATCAAAACTACTCCTTCTCAAATGTGGCTAATTCGTTGGCGTCAATTGCTTCCGCATTTCTATAAAAGCTGTTAACGCGCCTACTGTTTTGTATTTTTGTAATAGACATGTTTATATAACCATTTGTTTAAAACCATTAATTCTGCTCTTAGGGCTGTAACTAATTATTTGCAATCTACATATGTATATCTACTAGTAAACAGTTAAAATCAAAGGCATGAGCTATGAAATGCTCTTCCAAGAGTAAATAATGCACCACAACATAACACATTCTAACCATAACAAGGTAAATTCATTATTCATAAATGTATATGCGTGTGTTTAAATTGAGCATTAAATTTACTTAAAGTTAAAATTTTTATTAAGAATTTAATTTTTTGCAGATAACAACACATCAACTACACCAAGCAAACCAAATGCACATATCTTCGAATTAAAGTCGATGTTGAAATGGTTTCAAAAATTGCAAGTCCATGGTATCACAACTGATGTAAATGCTAAAGCTAATTTATTTTATACATCATTCATATCAGTTCTTGGTTTTATAAATATATGTACTTCAGAAGATTTTATTAAAATTATTACATACATATACATATATGTATGTACATATTCGAACACTTGTTTTGTATTTTAGAAGTATTATCAAACATCCATAAGACAAATTATGTGTTGCAACGAAAATTTTAATCAAAAAAGCAGAAAAAATGTTGGAGGAAAAACTAATTAGAGAAATTCAGCAAAACGAATGTCTTTGGAATAAATATAATCCGGACTATAAAAATAAGCGAAAGAAGGATATCTGCTGGAGCTGTGTGTCAAATAATGTCGGCGAATCTGGTGCAAATTTCGTTCATTAACATCCGCTTCTACCAATATTTATTAGTTTTTCTTCTTCTCAATCAGTGGAGGCCTGTCGCAAGCGTTGGAAGTCTTTAAGAGATCGTTTTGTAATTGAATTGAGCGCAAGAAGTAAAACGGGCGGTAATGTGCATACAAAGAAGGAATGGCTATTTTTTGAGCAACTATTTTTTCTTACGGCCGGCATGACACCAAAAGGGTGAAATAGTTTGTTTTATTTTTTCAGTTTCTTTTCTTTTGTGTGTTCACAACCTAAACTTTTAGTTCTCAATCCGCACCATTGCTCAACTCGCAACTGACACATCAGCCTAAATTGAAGAACCCCAGCGACAAAAGAGAAAAACAAATTGAAACCCCCAGATCCAACGCCCTAAAGGATGCTAGTGTTGCTTTGGGCTCTGATGCACAGCGGTATGCAAATTTGGATGAAACTTTTCGCACACTCGTGGAGAATTATTTGAATTTTGTAAACACCTACAAACAGTCCGCTGATCCGTTCCTGGCTGTTATACAAGAATTTTTCGACAAAGTGCCACAACACCGGCGAACAGCATTCAAAATGGAAATACTCAACTACACCTACAAAATGTACATGGAAATGAAGGATTGAGCAATAAAAATAAGCGCGACTTTTTAAACGTGGCTTTCAACACATCTTTTCGAACTTGGTACCCTTTTTTATTCTATATATGTATGTATGTATATTCGACTTTTGCAGTATGTGACCGGAAGTAAGCTCACTGGTTTGAGTTAACTGGTTGACAACGTGAAGGTTAAGTTCCTCAGAATAAAGTCGATTTAAACATTTTTGAATTGGCAATTCAAAGTTAACCAATTTGTTATAAAATATGGAATAACAAACAGTTTGCAGTTTGTCTTTGGTGGCCCTTTTAGCCTCACGTAAAAATTCCTATATACAGCTCAAAACCACAATACACACATATGTATGTACATACATATGTATGTATGTATATCTACCGGAAGTACGTTATGTGCGCTAGAGAGTTTATGAGCAGCTGTCATTACTACTACAATTCGCACATTAAATTCATAGACAATTGAAAATATTATTGGCGTAAGTAAGAGAAATAATTCGTTTTAGTTCAAAAATCTATTTGATTGCTTTAAAACAAATATGTTTATATGTATGTACATATAGTATATCCTTACATAAATATGTATGTACATTTGTGTATTTATATTCATAAGTAATAAGACAAGATATTTGCAGTTTAACGGTTTCTTCGGAAATAGATAGCACATGTGTATTATCCTATCTCTCAATTTCCCTAGAAAAATACATATATATTTTTTCTAAAGCCTTAGTATCTGGTACATATCTCCCAAATACATACATATGCAGGTACATATGTACATATATGTATGTGCGCTCATATTCCATTTTAGAATACTTCGTTCATTCGCTCGTTATTGCATTCCGTATCCGCAATCGGCCATTATTTATCACCTTTTCCTTTTCGTTGCCCCTTCGCCATTTATCTTCGTTTATAATACGCTTCTTATTTTACCGTCTTTTTGCTTGCCCTTCACTGCTTGTTCCAAAGTAAAAGGCAGAAAAAAAACTTATGACCGCTACACACGCACACACACCTTCCATTTCACACACACACAGTCTACAATGTGCAACAAAACAACAACAACAGCGTCAGCGATGTGAAATTCAAAAATGAGAAAGGCAGAGCAACGATTATTCAAAGGAAATTCGAAACAAGCGACAATTTACAACATCGCTTTTTGTGCATTCAACAACGTAGCAACAATACACAATGCTTGCATCGGCATAGGCGGTCGCAGCAGAAACGGCAATGTAACCAGAACTAGCGATGAGTCGGCAACCAGCTTAGCCAGCAATCATTAACGAACGTTGTCGCCTATTCATCGCTCCCTGTCATTGCGCCTGTGTGTATGTAGTTGTTTTGTTGGCCATTAATGCCGCACACAGTTGTCGCTTATCGGCATACATCGAGTTTTTCAACCGAAGCGCAAAGTCGCCGCAAAGCAACAACACGCGAGCTGTGTGTGAATGAGTTGAGAAAACGCACAGCTGCTGACAAAAGGCAAGCGCATATGGTGTCGTTGTAGTTGTCGCTGCCACTCAACAGTCTTCCATTTTCGCACACACTGCGTGTTGTTGTTTTTGTAACAACACACGGTTGTATTATGGCCTGCCGCACGAACACAGGCAACCACTTCGGTCTCACTGAGGGTCGTGCGGGTTTTTTCCATGCGCTGTTTCGATTTTCGCTGTCGCTGGCAATACCCGATTACAATTATTGTATTTTCTTGCCGTTTGTGTATGCGCCTATGAGGGAATACCTACGAAGTTACATGTATACTCTTGTATATACTGTAATGAAAGTGTGTACATGTAGAACAGTTTAAACTGAAGAGATTGGCCTCAAAATCTTAGAAATTTTTAATTCAACTGTTAAAAAAAAATTGAGCAAGAAAAAGGTCGAAACGGTCACTGTGCGGAGCACAGTTCACTAGCCGTTCCCATTTGTTTGTGGAATGTTTCAACGTCGCATTGCAACCCTGAATCAAGATAGCCGAGAATTGTGCGGCGAACGGTTGGCGAGTGAAGCCGATTTCTGCAGTGCAAGCGATTATCGACGAACTTGGTACAAATGGACGCGCTACCAAGCGCCGTATAATGAAAAAAGTAAAGTGAAAACCTGGTGAATGCAACAACAAACACGTTGATGTAGTTGCCATGTGATTCCAAACTTAATACCCATAATGTGGTTCGAATATTTCCAATACACATCTGAAAAGTAATTTCTGAAAAATCTTTTGCATTGCACAAGCAGTACACAGTATAAATTTCTGAAATAGCTCTGCTAAAAGAGGTCAACTATTTTTAGGGATCACATTCGTGTCAGCATGCTAATAATTATTCATTTTAAAAAGACTAAATTCTCTTAAATAATATAAGACATCTTGCAAGAAGGACACACTTCCAATCATAATTTGGAATAGGAACTGAAAAGGGAAGGGGGACGATACCTCCATTTGAATGCTCAGTGGGGTCTAGTTACAACCACTTTTTTCCAACAATTGTGAGATCAGGGGGCCCACATTCTTTATCTTCCCTGGCCTCGGTTTTTTTTTACGACCCTGTTTACAGCATATATTATATATTCTATAAATTGGCGGAGAGTTCACGCATTTGCGCAACTTTTTGGAGGGTCATAGTTATCGTCGAGGTGGCATGATCATTCAAAGCAGAAGGCAAACAAGCATGCAAGTGAACGCAAACTGAAAAATCATCGGTCAGGCAGCAACGTTTCGACAGCGACTAGTTTAGGTAAACCTCAAATCGCAATCGCACGGCAACGGCTACGGCAACGACTACCCGAGTACGGCAAGCAGCACACAGGCGCACATACCTCAGAGTGAACAGTGTAAAGGCGCTGTTGTCACTGAAATAAAAGCAAAGCGAAGCACCACAAAAAGGAAATGACGATAAAACGAGGGAAAGAATTCTGTCGATTTTTATTCGTCGCTCGCGTAGACTGCGAAACTTGAAAGTGAATTGAAAATAATTTTTACTGTCAGTGGCGTAAAGGAGGTGATTTTGAAGATAAAGTGTAGTTTTTCAGGCGCAAAGGAGTCACTATTGACGTATTTTCAATTGAGGTGAGTGCAGAATTGTATTTAAAAAACTAGGTATGTAATTTTAAAGTAAACTAATAGTTGTGATTTAGAGTGAAGAAAGTGTTAAAAATTTGTTCAGCGCGTTCTTTTTTAAAAGTAAAAATGATTTTATAATATTGTGACCAGGACAAGATGTTTTGCAAATAAAATCCATTGTACTAAACAAAGCAGTGAAAAGATTCGCTTATAAATATAAAAGGAAAATAAATGTGAGAGTTATTATAAAAATTATAAATTAAACGCTTTAAAAACGTTTGTATTCGATTATCGCAATAAAATGTGCAAGTTGATTAATTTAGGATTGGTCAGTGCCTATTCAATTGTATAAAATAACCAACATACGTTTTATCTTCCACACAGCCATTACGACTCATCCACCACCACCACAAATACCATTGTCATTATCATCACTACCACAGTTGCGAGTGGTACAAACACTAGCAACAAGCAACCACCAGTGCAACCACTGTTTCGCTAACCAGCATTGCCATCGATCGATCCATCTGCCAGCAACAGAAATAGCAACGGGCACATATATTTATCAGAGAGTACATTTAAAGTTGTCAGCGTGATCGTCATCATAAACACAGCTGTCCTCAATATGACAAGCAACAAGGACACTGCGTCGTTCTTCGAGAACGGGACAACGCATCAATTCGAATACTGTTATAAACTTTATCCACAAGTGCTGAAGCTAAAGGCAGAGAAACGCTGCAAAAAGCCTCAAGAACTTATTCGTTTGGATGAATGGTATCAAAATGAATTGCCAAAGTTAATAAAAGCACGAGGGAAGGATGCGCATATGGTCTATGATGAATTGGTACAGACCATGAAATGGAAACAGTCTCGTGGTAAATTTTATCCACAACTTTCGTACCTGGTCAAGGTAAACACACCTCGTGCTGTTATGCAGGAGACAAAGAAAGCTTTCCGAAAACTGCCTAATCTAGAACAGGCCATAACGGCGCTATCAAATCTTAAAGGTGTCGGCACGACTATGGCTTCGGCGCTGTTGGCGGCTGCTGCTCCTGATTCAGCACCGTTTATGGCAGACGAGTGCCTAATGGCCATTCCAGGTTGGTAATAATGCTATACTTGATATACATACATATATGTACATGTATGTATGTGTGTAATATAATTAAGGTCAAGAAAATATTTACTGAATCTGCTTACTAACGTAAAAATATCAATTAAACATTTATTATTTTATAATCTTTTTATACTATGCAGAAATTGAGGGTATCGATTATACCACCAAGGAGTACCTCAACTTTGTGCAACACATCCAGACTACAGTTGCACGCTTGAATACAGAGGCTGGCGGAGAAACACCACATTGGTCTCCGCATCGTGTGGAATTGGCACTCTGGGCACATTATGTGGCCAACGACTTGAGTCCGGAACTTTTGGATGAAATGCCAGGACCAGGTGCTGGCGTTAGTGCAAATACCAATGGTAGCACAGTTAAGGTAGTACAGACAGATAAAGTGCTTGTAGGAGAGGATACCAATGATGGAGATGAGGAGAGTTTAGGCGCAGGTGTGTATAAAAATTCGGATTTCTATATTTCCCCAAACTTATTGACTTAATATGTTATTTTAGCTGACAATGAAATCATTAATCCAGCACCGATTGCGACAGCGCCGACTGCCCTGCAGGATGGCGACTCAAACTTTGTTTCGAACGACTCCACCTCACAAGAACCCATCATTGATGAGAATACAACTCAGACCACAGCAACAACCTCAACCGACGACGGCGAAGTGGGCACACCGCTCGCATCCGATTCAGAGAGCAACTTGGAGGCACCCGAAAAGGCTAAACTTAAACTTAATAATAGTAACAGTAGCATAAATGCGAATACAAATAGTAATAGCGATGTTGTAGGCATTGCACATGGTGTCGGTGACAACAGCAACAACTGCAGGCAGAAAGCTGTTATCGATGCGTTAGTTGGTAATAGCAATGGTAATGGTAACGGTACTTTAGTGTCTTTGGGAGCAGCCGGCAGTGATGGGGAGAATAGCAGTTGCCTACGGTCAACAGGCAACGAAGAGGCAAGCGAGGACGATGTCGATGCTGAGGATGACAGCAGCAACAGCAACAGCCGCCACATCGAACAGAGCGACAAATCGATAACCCCGCTATTTGGTGGCAATTTGAACGATTCTAGAAATTACACAAACGCCAACGCCAGCGATTCTAACAACGATTCCACGCTTAGTAGTGCTGCCGGTGTCGTATCGCAAAAGCGTGTACTGCAATGTGACGGCGCAAGCGATGTTGACGGTGTTTTTACAGCGGATGAAGCCAACAGTCAACCAGAACCGAAAAAAATAAGAAGTGATTAGGTAGAAGACGCAGAGCAAAGTTTGTGAACGGTCTGGAGGGGTAAAGCGGTTTAATTAGGGCGTAATTAAAAATTTAGCATATAAGGAGCAAACGCGCTGGCCTGTGGGCAGGTGAAAAGACACATACCTAACAATAATAACACTACAACGTGCCGCTATTTAGAAATATGGGCGAAACAGCGCGTGTAGCAATGCAGGATCACATTAATTCTATAATTTTAAGTAAAATTTTTACGGTTAACATCTTAATAACACATACTGAAGTGTAAAACAATAGTAAGCTATAGGCGAGCGAAAAAAGCAAAGGAAATGCGTTTATCAAGCGTTTAAATATGCCAAAAAAATATTTGACATAAAAATCGTTATTGATGTTTGTAAGCCGAATTAACGAAAACTCGACGTGCAGTTATCACAGAAGAAATGCTATTATGCAGCAGTAACAAATGCCTTGAAACTATACAGCGCCCAGAAATAACTTGCACTCGCTTGCATGCTTTCTGTTTCGAGCAGCTGTAAAATTTGCATTTTATTGCCGTTTTTAATTTACCATTCATACACAAGTAATTTTATTTTTATTTTTTAATATCAGCTATTTATCAATAAATAAGAAAAGCTTCAAAATTAACACTTTCTTGAAAGCAAAAAAAAAAAAGTACTTTAGTTTAATAATATTTTTTACATAGTTTATCATTAAAGCGTATTTATTTCTGCATTTTTACCACAAAAGAGAACACTTCAAAACAATACTTTAATTAAAGAACTAGAAAAAAACTACGTACATGTTTATTAGTTTACGCTAAATGTAAAAAATATCCAAATATGTACGTGCATATACTTACTAAAAGGAAACAGATATAATGAAAGTTGGGAGGAAATGTGAGTAAATGGAAAAGTGTAAGAATACAATTATTGAGATAAGCATTGCAAAATCATAACACGAAATTATAATTATTAAAATAATAAAAATACAGTAAGTAATTCAAGTTATTTTTAATTAATTAGTAACGTAATGTATACTACATACTTTAAAGCAAAATTACAATACAACACACCAAACCACTCACCTACATCCATAAATACATGCAAACAAATAAACATTCTACCAACAGATTCAAGCACACACTTGCAAAAAATTTACTACATAATAAACAGTGATAAAAACAACATGAATTGGTTCTATTTTCCACATGCTATTTTTTTTTAAGTTAAGCGGGTAAATTTGTTTGATTAAAAGTTTTTAAAATTTACTTTAACTTCGGCAAGCGCCAAAAAGATTCAGCTAAATATTTTCAGTTTGATCTAAAAGCGAATCTATGCATGCATATGTAAGTGTGTATGTATGTACATGCATAACAAACATTTCTATCGCCAACATTCTTTTCTATTTAAGCAAATGAAAGTATATTAAAAAAAATAATAGACAAATACGCAAAGTGATCAACAAATTCCACTACTACCTTAAATAAAAAGCAAAATATAAAATACAAATCGAAAATTTTTACAATAGCGCATTTACAACTTATAGAGAGCAAGCAAAAACCATATACAAGAAATCGGTAAATAATTTTAGGTACACATAATGACATTTAGTTGTAATATAAATAAGAAACATTTATTAACAAATATAGAAGAAAAGAAAAAAATGAGATATTCAAGCATAAAATAAATTGAAAGGCATAAATATACTTAGGTAATAAAAATTTTGTAGTAAAAAAAATCAAAGCGCAGCATAAATATTGTAGTATTATACAATAAAACCTGGGGTCTATTTAACAAGATAAGTTGGGAATATACCTTGAAAAGGAAAGTGTAACACTCCAGCCGCAGACGAGCGGATATTTGATGCACTGTGTTGAGGAGGCGTGCACAGAAAAATAATGTAATTGCAAATAGCGACAGCAACGGTATATAAAGAACAAAATAATTATAAAAAGTAATATTAACAAGTAATAAACACACATTTAAAATAAAAGTATTAATTTTGTTTTTTTGCTAAACGTTGATTACCGCTTGCGATATGCCTATATAATCTAGATTCTGTAGTTACACAGCCCACAAGCCGTTCAACGCAGCTAGCCAAAGGAGCATGTTTTTATGTTTAGGAAGCTCCTTTGATATCAGAAATACTATAATTGTTGGATTTCTAAAGCTGATTGTCGAATAATTAGGTCTTCAGATTTTTAGCTTGAAAAAAAACTAACTAGTAATAAAATATTACTTAAATTAGCATTTAACTTACTTACTTTGTACATGAAACGTTTTGCTTACATCAAAATGGCGCACCCAGTTTCCATTACAATTTGGTAATACATTATATTATATGTATATGTATATTCTATTTAAATATGAATTTTAAATAATATCCAAGCTGGTTTTAAATTTTGTAAAAATCGTAAGCTTTTGTGATCACTCGCTGTTCTAACTGCTCGTTGTATTAATTTTGTCAAAAATACACGCATACATACAAATATACATATGTAGATTATGTATCCAAGCGTGCTTCGCAACGCATTTAACGCTTTTTGAACCGCAATGTATTAGCGAACTTCCGCTAAAGCACAGTGTGTCGAAAGTTCATAAATCCAGCCAAATAAAAATGAGCTCAAACTATCTCATACATACATATAAAAAATGTACACATGCGTAAGCATTCATTTGAAAATCTATTCATGCATATTGAACAGTGTAACCACTTTCAAAATGGCCAAACCCGACACTCGTCGGCTTATGACCGATGCAAGTAAATAAAATCTAAACAAACACAAGCGAACATGTTTACATGCGTGTGTGTATGTGCCGTGAAGCCGGTAAAAGGCCACCACCAACAGGGCAGCTGCACCGCTGCTTGATGTTCTCTGGATGAACGAAACAAAAGGCATTGGTGGCAGGTAGCAAGCAGCAAGCAGCAGCATTGTTGTTGCCACACAGCAAACCGTCCGCTTTTCTTCGCTTGTCACTCGCACGTATCCGGCAACGCTGCACTTTGTTGTTGTTTACATTTTGCTTTTGTGTCGCCTTCGGCATTAAATACACGACTGTTATGTACACAAATAGATGGAATAACAATGCAAAGGGAGAACGCAGATGTATGGCGGAGATGAGGATAATGCGAAATAGCAATAAATTTAGATGGGAATGATTAAACGAAAATAACAATGTATACCGGATAAGGGAGAATGGCAGACGGACCAAAACTAAACAACCCCCGGCATTTGCGATTTATTTTGTTTTTGTTGTTATCGCATGCGGAAACAGGCACAATGCGTGATTTGGAAAATGCGCTACTGTAAACTTGTGCGTTTATCTGCTTCTACATATATATGTATGGATGTGAATGCAAATGTAAGTTCACACAATCTAAATTTCTAATGAGTGACCCTGTTTGCTGGCGTTACGTGCTGGAAGCGACGTCTCTGTAAGCAGTGCTAAAATACCGGAACGAAACCGCAACATACATATATGTATGTATGTATATGCATGTTGGTATAGGTAAATGGTATAAAATGTAATGTCAGTTCGCAGATGTTCAATATCTAGGTATATCCGGTCTTTGCAAGCGGACCGTATCCACAATGACCGTGTTCAAAAACACTACAAGAACGACAGGTGCCTTAAGCAAAGATACTAGTTGTTGCAACTGTTATATTCAACTAAAGATCATAGGAAGATATTGTTGGCAAGTCGGTCCAAAGGTTTTTGGTTGTGCGTACGTAAATTCGTGATCGCATTGGAACTAGCCATCTAGGAAGCGGGAAAGAAGTTATGAACTAGCTGTTGAACCGATCCCAACAGGGATAAGTCGCCAGAAGTAAAATTCGTGTAAATTACGGTAACGGTAACAAAAGACGGTTCTGCTTTTGTGGGAAGTGAGTGGCTCGAGTTGCTTTTCGAATATAGAGTGACCCTTGTGAAACATCATTCTGGAAGCTGTATCAGGTCAGACTACTCTTTATCCATAATAGACCCCGACACCTCTCCGCGTGACTCTAACCACCTCTGTGCCTTCTTGACAGCCTTCATAGGATTCATAAGAAATATATCCTTATTTCTGCAATGCTATTAGGAAACTGCTAAGCTTCATTGTGCCCTATTGGGTTAAAGTTTCATATAGAAAATACCGGTTTTTCATATTTGTTGAAATAGTTGTTGGAAAATCCAAGTCTCATATAGCAATTCAGTTTTCTTCAAAAGCAACTGGTCACCTCACGAAATACCCAAAAAGTGTCCAACAAAGCGGCAGTTTTTCGGAAATTTGTTGGCGCTGCCGCTTGGTAACTCTACGATTGAGTGAAATCGTGTTAGTAAAAGCAAATGTCGCTCGTCCAGTCACTAAATGCATGCTATTGCGGCGAGTAGCCATTCAGTGAATAAAGCGGGTCGCTCAAGTGAGAATGTGTCTTCAATGAGTGCGCAACTCGTCTGCCGTAGAGGGAATATTTATTGACTTCTGCTATTAAAATTTGTTGCTGCAGTAAAGTTTTTACACTAGAACAATTCAAATAAGCAATACGCAAATTAAACTGGAAATCAATGTAAGCAACTCCCTTCAAAAGCAAATAGCGCATGGTGTTAATTACATTGAATCAGTGCTAAAGAATAGAAAAAAGCTAAAATTTAACACATTGAAATTGGAAAATATTTTGTGTCAGCGTTTAGTAGTTGTATAAAAAACGAATGCGAGAGAAAATCGAAACTTTGCTTTGCTTTTCATTGGTGATTCGGGAAAAGAAATTTACTTTGCGTTACGGCCTGCGCTGCGCCCCCACTTCTACCTCACCGCTCACCTCCTGTAGCGTTTTGCGGGCGTCGCACAACCAACCGTACGGGCGCTTCACAAAGCTAGTACATCTGTTAACCTTCTACCAGCGGCTGTCAAGAAGCGCCCACAACAACAAATAATAAATAAAAGGCATTCGGCGCTTACAACAGAGCGCTGCTGTCTGCGCTCACTCGCGCTCTGCACATTTTTGAGTGATTTCGCTTTGAGCGCCAGCTGCGTGTTTTTTATTTACAATTTTTTTTTATTGGAAATACTATATCTAGGAGAATCTCACTCGCTTGCTAGTTTAATGATGCGCGGCATAAATAAATAAATTCATTGTGTGCAGTTTCAGCAAAAGTCTGGTATGTTTAAGATAAAACGTTGATTATGACATTAATTGTGGGCGTACAATAATCAAAAAAGTTAAAATTACCTAAAAATATTCTACAATTTTTAGAAGTGTTGGAGCCTTATCAAGTTAATCACTGTCGCGTTACAGTTGATTTGCTGCCGTGGAATTAGCAGTGTAAATAAAAAACAAAAATAAAAAAATGAAAAGTAATCAGTTTTATATGTTTGTGTGTGTATGAAGAAATAAGCTGTCACTAGTGTGCTGTTCTTAAGTTCTACCTACTAAGCTCAAACGAAATCGGTACTATGTGCACATTTGTACATACATAGTATATACAAATATATAGAGCAATGTGGAGTAATGACGTGGGGTCAGTTGTGGATTTAGGCGTGCTATTTTTGTTTGTGATTGTTATAATTCATCAATTGCGGTAAAATGTGATTAAAAAAGAATGTACGCTCGACTGTTTTATGACATACATATGTATGTTCCTCGAGTACATTTCTACGAAAAACTTTTGCGGTTGCAAAAGAATTCCCTTAATATTTGTTGTCGACGCTGTTGACCCAAGTGTATGGCTGCTCTAATTTCATTAGCTCATCACTACGCACTTTCATTAAATTAATGCGTGAGTTGCCCACATTCGCAGATAACAGCGTGATCGGAAGTAAAATTAATTTGCTGTTAACATTAACCGATAAATGAGAAAGCAAAAGCTATCGTCGCAACAAACAGGATTAAATCGCCGAAAATGGAAGCGCCTCCCAGGAACACCAAGCTGGTATTTTCTGTACTACGTACATATGTGAAATAAAACAAAAAAATCCTACCAAGGAAAAGAAGAAAACAGCCTCGGATGAGAGACCCCCTTTTGATGACGACCCTGCAAATGTGTTAAGGATTACGATTTAAGATCTATCCATAGAGTAAAAAATATTTGATCCGCTTGAAACTAGACTTCATTCTGGATACTGTAGCAAACTAAATTCCTTCGTATACAAACTAAGCTCTGGCGTTTCGAACATACATATGTATGTATGTCCTGCTTGCAAAGAGTCTCCATATGATACTAACCGCCTCTTGAAGTGTGTAGGATGTAGGACGAAATCTTCTTTAGTCCTCAGCGCTACTTCTAGGCAGTGATGAGTTCCTCCTTAATCAACAATATTAATTCTTATTGCCGTATATTCATAAGTTATGTACATACATATATAGATTTCTGAAGATTGAGCGCCGAAGATGAAATTCACTTAGCCAGGGTTCCATTTACCAATTTGCCAAACCTTTTAAGAAAAGCTTAATCAGTATCAATTTTTCTTCGTTGAAACACTATTTGGAAGATATTAGATATGCTTATTGATATATAATTTTTATTTCGCTCATAATTAGTTCGAAACATCTACTCCCTCTCCATGGAACTGAAGAACCACAGCGACGCATGGATCAATTACTGTTAGTGCGGCTCCCAATCTTTCCCGACACCTCGAATTCCAATTAAAAAAACGTACATATCATCTATATACATACATACATATGTACGAGTCCTACAAATATTTTCTAGCTGACATCAAACTCTAAATCACAGCATCAACAACAGACTTTTTTCTTCTAACAAAAAAATTATTTACAAAAATTCCAACCAAATGTCCTTGTTGCGACAATTTTTCGGCCCGGCATCAAATTCATGGATACGTGCCCTCGTCATCTTCGTACTCACCTGGGCGCTGCTCGTTTACGTCTTCGTCAATAAACTCAATACGCAGCCGAATGCGGACACAGATACGATAACAGCGAAACGCATCAATCAGGCGTTACAGCTGCTCGAATACTCAAAGCAACGCAATGAAGAGCTGCGTCAGATGATCGAGAAGCTTTCGAGGTGAGTAAAATAGAATAAGGTTCTGAGACAACTTATATTGGCGAATCCGAGCTATGTAGTGCCTTTTTGGCTATCCAAGAAATCTTAGTTTTCAAGCCTTGATTCCACCATCGACATTCCATCTTCTTTTTTTCATAGCTCGCTTAAGCTAGCTTGCTTTTAAAAGCCATATCATCTGTCGTATATTTGAAGCTCATTGATGTGTTTTAAAATCTCTAGAGCTTATCGCACGATCAGAGTGCTGAATCCTAATTAATTGGAAACTTTCTAAGAAACGCAAAGTCTTACGGCTTTCTAGCTTTTATAGATTTACTAAAGTTTTTTAAAGCAATTGCTTACGATAGTTCTTAGACAAAGAAGACCACATATGTCGTCGTGTGAACAGGGCTGCATTGTTGTTTTACACAACAAACAAATTCAATGCATTTTCATTCTTGCACTCCAGCTGCACACGCGCCAATTGTTTGGGGATTAAGTACCCTGCGGCTCCCTCTTTAGCTGCGTGTCTCACACGATTGCTTGCTCTTCCGTTTGAATAGCACAATGCCGAGAGATGTCCGCCCTATGCCGCGCTTATGGTGGCTCGCTTGTCATTATGGCGGTGTAAGCGGGCTTCGCAATTGTGGGCCGGTTGTGTGCGAGAGATTACATGCGATCAAAGTTTTGTTGCGCCATGTAAAAGGCGCGCTGATTAATGCAGTGCTGCGTAACGGTAATTGCGGGGGTAGATGTACAGCGGTTTCTAAACGCTTCGAATGGTCAGCTAATTGAGCAGCAATGCCCCCGTGATGCCTTTGAATGTAATCGCGCGACCTCAACTAAAATGGTCATGTGTGCTCGCGCAAATGCTATGTTCACTAGGATTACTACATAACTGTTAAGAGCTTCTATTTTTCTTCTTACTCCCTGCTTAGCGACCAGATCGATAAACAATCAGCACAGCGCCTCATCGAAAAGCTCGAATTTAATTTACAAAATTCCATAAACGTACAAAATCAGGATGCATTGGCAGATTTCATGGGCGTCGGTGATGGAGATAGCGGTGCGGACACTTTCGGCGGTATGCCGGTACCCAATGCTGTTGCTCAGAGTGCTGCAGGCGGCGTCCATGAGCCCAGCTTAGAATATGAGCTGCTGCGTCGACGAATCGAATCGAATGTCGGCGAAATTTGGAACTACTTCAGCAGTGAATTGGGCAAGTTGCGCAAACGCGCCACACCAACGCAGGCCGAACTAACGCAGGACATCAATCAGGTGTTGCAGATGGGCGCTGAACATAAGCGCTCGTTGCTGAATGACATAGACCGCCTGCGACAAGTGGATGGTTATGAGACATGGCGCCGCCAGGAGGCGCGTGATTTGAGTGATTTAATGCAGCGGCGTCTACACTACTTGCAGAATCCGAAAGACTGTGCGAATGCGCGTAAGCTGGTATGCAAACTCAACAAGGTAAGAGCTGTGCATTGGAACACTGCTCTGTTTTTGTCAATTTGAAATATTCTGTTTGTGTAGGGTTGTGGGTATGGCTGTCAGCTGCATCATGTTGTTTACTGTTTCATTGTTGCCTATGCGACGGAGCGTACTATGATATTGAAGTCGCGCGGCTGGCGTTACCACAAAGGTGGATGGGAAGAGGTTTTTCTCCCGGTATCGGAGACCTGCTTGGACGCAGATGCTGCGCATGCGAGTAATTGGCCAGGACGTCATGACATGTCTGTGCTGGTACTACCCATCATTGACTCGCTGATGCCGCGTCCACCGTTTCTGCCGTTAGCCATACCTGAGGACTTGGCACCGCGACTCAGGCGTTTGCATGGCGATCCGATTGTCTGGTGGATAGGACAGTTCTTGAAGTACTTGTTGCGGCCGCAAAAAGGCACATTGGAATTCCTAGAATCGGGTCGTGCGAAATTGGGCTTCAAGAAGCCTATTGTAGGGTAGGTCTATATATGCCTTATATTTTATTTTTCTGCATTAATAATAAAAATCTTGTACAGCGTTCATGTGCGCCGCACCGACAAAGTCGGCACCGAAGCCGCCTTCCATCGCATAGAGGAGTATATGACACACGTCGAGGACTACTTCCTCACTTTAGAAATTAATGGTACCATAGTGCCGCGCCGCATTTTTCTTGCTTCTGATGACGCGCGTGTCATCGAGGAGGCGCGCAATAAATATCCGCAATACGAGATCATCGGCGATCCCGAGGTGGCGCGTATGGCCGCCGTTTCCACGCGCTACACCGACACCGCGCTCAACGGCATCATACTCGACATACATCTGCTATCGCTCTCCGATTATCTCGTCTGCACATTCAGCTCCCAAGTATGCCGCATGGCTTACGAAATCATGCAGACACTATATCCGGATGCGGCGCACCGTTTCAAATCGCTGGACGATATCTACTACTATGGCGGGCAGAATTCGCACAATCGGCAAGTTGTGATCGGTCATGCAGCGCGCAATCAATTTGAGATCCATATGAAGCCAGGCGATCTGGTAGGCGTGGCTGGCAACCACTGGGACGGCTATTCCAAGGGGCAGAATACGCGCACAAAACAAGCGGGACTCTTTCCCTCGTTCAAGGTGGTCGACAAGGTGGAAACCGTCAAGTTGCCGCTCTACGAGCAGGTACAGCAGGGGCGGCTGTGAGCGTAAGTGGAACGAGGAAATGCCTATAAATCAAATTTATGTTTTTCTTGCGGTCAGTGTATGTAATTTATTTTTTATTACATTTTTTTATGTAAGCATAAATGTTTTAGTGCTGTGCAATAATATTCTGCTAGATGCTAGATTTTAGTCAATACCTTTACACATAATATAAAAAGTAATGCAAGTATATATATTTTTATATAAAATTTCCGATATGTGACCAAAGCTAAACTGACTTTGGCTTTTAATTTTGCATTCAAATCTCTATAATTGTATAATTGATAGACAAGCTGCACAAAATCGTTAGTCTAATATTTTTAAAGTAATTTTTTGATTGGAAATCATGTTTATTTATTTTGAAAATATTTATATGTTAGTAATAAGGTAGTTGTAAGTATGTTAAAGTAAGCAGAAACCAAATCAATTGAATTTTTATAAAAAAACGTGTCTATCATAAAAGCCACAATAATAAAAAATAGAAAAAATTAGATTACGTCCTTAAGTAGGGTAAAAAATAGAACCGGCAAGACTAAAACACTCGAATATCCGATTAATCGATTAACCAATACCGTTATAATGACAAATTGCCCGGTTTCACGCACTTCAAAGCTGAATTGCACGAAAACGTTCAAATAAATTGCAAGAGCTTTATCAAAGCAATATTCCAGTGTTGAGCTTAGCATTTAGAAAATAGTGTTACGCAGCGTTGACGACTGTATGTTTGACAAACCGGTTTTTTAAAATGAATTAAATTTGACCGGTTTTCAGAAATATGATTTAGTGTTCAAAAAAATACTAACAAAGTATTGCGTCAGTCTAAGAAATATGAATCTCCGTTTTTCAAACTAGAAACCGTCGAAAGTGAAACTTTATTTTATTATTATTTTTATTTGTTGTTTTGTTGCGAAGCACAATACGTTTTAAAACGTAAACAATATTAAAAAAATTGCACATACTTCTAATAACAGATTCTTAATTTAAAACTTTAAATCTTAAGTATAATTATTAAATAATAAGTACAATTAAAAAATAAAACAAAAACGTCTTTTATTTGCCGAAACCACTGTCACGATCTGCTGATTTAAATTATATAAGTTTTATGTTCTTCAGGTTTTCTACACCGTTAGTTTTCGTTTTATTTTCGGTCTTCTCCAAACTCCCATATTTTTTTATTTGCCATTCAATTATATATTACTAATATTACACTCAGTAATATTCTTAAATTTCTGTGTTATTTGCTAAAATTGCCAATTGAAATATTTTTTGAATTAACGGTAATTCGATTAACTTTCATTTCAAACAATATTAGTTATTTTCAAAACCTGTAGGCCACTTTAACTTAAATTGTTTAGAATTATTTCTGCAATATCATAACTGTAATCTAAAAATATTTTTTAAAAAAGAAAATTGATCAACAAATTTTAAAAAGTAACGCTTAAGCAATTTGAAATCATCATTGTGAACGCTGTCTAAGACCACCCTGTGCTAGCCAGCTGACAGTTGCGCTTTCATAATTCATTCGTGTAGTGGCGGTCAAGTGCGCGTTTAACTTATCGAGGATTTCTTATATTTACGAGTATATAAATAATAAAAATAATAGAAATGGTTTTAAATAATTTAAATATAGTGTAAAGTTTAGTGTTAATGGTTTCTTAATAAGAGTGTAAGTGTGGGGAAAGTGTTGTGCTGACCACGCTTTGGCGAGTGCAAGTGTGCGAGTGTGCAAGTGAATAAATGAAAGTGCCAATGTGTTGATTTCAAGTTGTAATATTCTTATTTATAAGTTAAATTTCGTGAATGAATGTACAGTGTTTTTAAATATACAATTATTAAATGTAAAAATGAAGAATAAATTGCAAGAAATGCAATCAAGGACAATGCCACTGTGACAGCTTCGTGAAGGTGAATGCAATGACAGGTAAGCTATTCTTGTTGCACATGTTTTGTTTATTGTGTTTAAGGATTGAGTTGAATTGGAACGTATTAAAAGCCACGTGTTTGTGTGGGAGTGAAATAAATATTATTTTATTTTTAATATCTAAAATTCTTTTTGCATAACTTAAAAAAATCCTTTGTTGCTCAAATCGTCTGCTAATTAGAATTTTAAATATTTTTTTTTTACTTTATAGTAGATATATACAAAAAATATCGCTTTTTCTCTAAAAACTATTTGTTTTTTTTTTACATTATTTGCTACCCACTCGCCTTCTGCTCTCCCTACACATGTCCACCATTTTTTACACCATTTAACATTGGACGGGCATAGTTATTTTGGTTGCTGTTTGTAAAAAGGGTTAAAAGGCTATATTTTGCTTTTATTAATGGTTAACACTGTTTGGCAATATATGTATACCCGGAGGCTTTGAAAATCTAGCTTCAATCTGTAATGAGTTTTCTGGTTTTAAATGCTAAAGTGCCCTGAAAAATTATAAAACCCCACAGCGAAAGACGAAATGCCGAACTATAATAATATTAGATAAATAAAAGTATTTTTATTTGTTGTTTTTAAAATTATACATACAACAATTAATACTTTGGCGGCTTTACTCCAGTCCCAATCGCTCTCTTATGCCCATTTTCTTGATCAGCGTGTACAATGAGAAAGAGAACTTTGCGATCTGCTTTAAATACTCAATCGATTAACGAAATATTTTTTGGTTTAATAACGAACTCACATTAAGAAAACTGCCCAGCGTTATTGGGAATATTTTGCCCGCATTGAGTTCCATAACACGCTGCGTGCGCTGCATAAAGAAAACCAGCATTTTTCTAAAGCGTACATCCTGTGCAATCCAATTGGAGTGAAATATCTGTTGCGACAGGCGTTCGCTGTCGTCCATGAGACACTGCGCATAGTAGCATAGCGGAAATATCTCAACAACTACCGCCAGTATGTAGAAACAGCATGCGATTTGCGCCGACAGCTGATCGGCGAATATGAAGATGTTGATGAGCGTGGCGCTCAGTATGCTAGCGGTGATCATGAATTGTATAAAGATTGTAACGGAAATTATGGGCGCAACAACGTCGTAGAGCCTATAACGAAGCATACGCATGTATAATACCTACATTGGTGCGTCTATAAACTCACCCTAACAGGTTCTTATGATCAATTATACAAAGCTTCAATTCTTCCAAATTTTCCTCCAAAATCGTTTCGGCACTGGTGGCCAACCTTTTGAGGCGCATCAACAAAATACGCATATGCGTACGCAGTATGCATACATAAATTACGGCATAAGAGTCGTCTACAACCTGTTGAAAGCAGGCGACATCCATGAGTGCGAATTCCATGAGCGATGCTGTTATGAACGCCAGCTTTGACTTGCGCCAGTCAATAATGGGATTGTACAAAGCATAAGGCGGTCGTCCAAAAATTACCGAGCCGAGGAACGTGCTCGACGCATAACTCCAGTATGACATGGCGAAGAGTACAACGAAACGATTACCCTGTTGTACAATTTTTCGCAGCTCAGCGATTTCTTCTTCAACGCAACAGCGCGCATCCAAACGATCCATATAAACGTTTGCGGTGCGCAATTTTGGCAGCAGAAAAGCCATGACCACTATTTTTACCGAACAACCAATCACGTTTATGGCCACTTGAATGGACGTGAGCAAGCTGCTTGGCACCAAATCTTCACTGGACATGGTAGCATAACTGAAGACGAATGATAGCGGCAACCAAATAGTGACCAGAGTATTCGGTATGAGTGAGTATAGTAAGTAAAGCCATTTACGACGTTCAGGCATGTAAATGCCCAGCACGCGAAAACCTTTGAAAAGATATTTGGTTGCTTGTACGGTGCGTACTGCTGGCTTATCCATCGTCTCTGCTGAAGATTTGTGCAATAAATGCTAGTTAAAAGACTGCATAAAACTGTGATATGTTATTACTTGCCTGCTCGGCGTAGCGCTGTAATGCCTGCTTCCAACTGGACAGTACTGGATGGTGCGTTGGCCATAATTTTTGGCGAATTCTTAAATTTGAAAGGATAACCGGACCTTTGAATGCAAACTATTTATAGCAAATGCACATCATTACTAATGAAATATCTTCTAGAATAAATTAGTAGTAACTTCAAAAGTTTTCAAGTTTATGTAAAGGGTGTGGGAGCATAGAGAACGGCAGATAGTTGGTGAGAGGTGATGCACAATGAGAAATATTTGCATAAATATGAAATTTTGCCTCATATTTGAAAAGGTACAGGTAATGAATTGCTTAACGCGGCGGAGATTTGACACGGTCGACTTCGATTCCGGACCTTGCTAATTTTGTTCATACTCATTCGTGGTAAAAATTTGTATAGCCTTAGATTTTTGTCTTTTGTCATTCGCTATGTCCTTCAGACAAAGGGATTGATCATGACGAAAGCATTTCTGTTAAAAGAACACAGCTCTTAACTGATGCGTCGCAGTTGGCAGGTCCCAAACTCATTCCACATTTTTTTGTATAGCACGGTTTAGGCTTACCAGGAACATTTTTTAACTCACGTTCTACGTGCTCATATTTTGGCTGCTTTTTAAGTAGTGTCATTAAATTTTTTCAGTGTAGCTGCGTCTAGCTTTTAGCACTTTGAATATTTAATTAAAAATTAAATTTTATTACAAAGCTCAGACGATAAACTTTATCGAATCAACTTTTATTTATTTATAAATCAAACTTTTAATATTTTCGTTATGCACAAGTATTGAGAAAAACATTCATTCGCACAATTCAGAAGTGAAAAAGTTATATAACTGTAGTACCGCCTTCGAGAACTGGTTTAGGTCAGTGAACCATCAGCTTACTACTACAAGTAGTTTTACTAGAAATTTTCCTTTCTGTAGTGTTTTTTTTTTGCAGATTTTATAGGAATTACAATCCCATCGCTATCTCTTGGTGAACCCTGTAGCTAATTATTTATTCTCTATTACTTAATTTGTAACCAAATGCATAAATAATTGCGTTGATTTGCGATTGATTGAAATTAAAAATTATGACGTGAACGCCCACAATACTTCTTCATCCCCCAGCTGGAGGATTCATAAAGTGTAATGACCGCTTGTGGAAATCTTTTTTTAAGCTGCATACAAATTCGCTTGTGTATACTACACAGTACTGCTTTGCGAGGCGCTACCCATTGTCGCTGATTTTTAGTATTCGGCTGAGGAAACGACAACAATAGCGGCCCGTGGTTGTGCAAGATTGAAAATATAGTTCCGATTGAGTAGAATATTACCTGTGGTTACCCACGTTGATCTTGTAGAAGTTCTAATGGCTTCGACATTCGGTTTCAATCATTAGACGTCTTCGACTGGCTTATTGAGGAAGTTCGCTGTCTATGATCTCGTTAGTTTCCTTGGCATGTATAATTAAGGTACGAAAAAGAACAATTGCATGTAGTCGGCCCTTGCACTGTATTTGTCAATGTTGTTCTAAACAATTAGCTACCCTGAACCCTAAATTTCACACCTTCTAATAACTTTGACATGACAGAATCCTTTGTGCACTAAGATTTATTGGAGCTTGTGTTATAGATGGATAAGAAATATGTTAGATCCAGTGAATTCAATTGAAGCGATAAGACTTCGTGATATCCATATTTAGGTGCGGTAATAGTAATCTCTTACTGTGTTAAACAAGGTTGCCAGGGCTACTGTTAGGCTTACTGAATGATCTCTTCACTCGATCCCGAATCGTTCCTTCAAATTCATTTTTTCGATGAAAGTGTAAAGGGAGAAAGAGAACTTTGCAATCTGAAATCAGACAGAAAAGATAAGACGGTGTAAAAAATGTTTCAAAGCTTATTTGGATATTAGCAAAATCGCTCACACTGACAAAACTGCTTAGCGTGACGGGAAACAGTTTCCCAGCGGTCAGAAACATGGGACGTTGTGAGCGTTGCAAGAAGAAAATCATTAGTTTGCGATACTCTGGGCTTTGTTCAATCCAATTCGAGTGGAAAATCACGTCCGCCAATTTGTCACTCTCATTGATAAGGCACTGGGAGAAGTAGCAAGCTGGGTAAATCTCTATCAGCACTGCCAGTATGAAGAAGCCGCAGGCCACTTGTGTTTGGAACTCATTCGCAAAGATAACAATGTTGATCAGTGCTGTCCCAATACACACGGCCGAGAGCGCGAATTGTATGAAAAGCGTTATTGAGATGATGGGCGCTATAGTGTCGTAGAGCCTGGCACATTACCAAAAATTAATCATAGCAGATTGTCTTATTTAAATGTACGCTGCCCAACTTACTCAATCAACAATTGATGGTCCTTGATGCACAATTTCAATTCACTGAGATGTTCTACCTTCGTTAGCGTTGGATTAGTACCCAGTTTCTCCACACGAAACTGCAAAATTTTCATGTGACAGCGCAACATGTTAATGTAGATGACGGGATAGCCATCGTTTACAGTTTGTTGCAGGCAAGCGAAGTCCATTATAATGAATTCAAGTAATGACGCAATTATAAACTCCGTGCGGGAGCGTCGCCATTTGAGAAAGGGAAAATATAACGAATACGGGGGATATCCCGAAGAAACCGAGGCCAGAAATGTGCTGGCCGAGTAGCACAGAAAGATGGTCAAGTAAAAAATAACGACCTTTTTACCAAACCGTACCATTTGTCGCAGCTCCTCGACTTCATCCGATGCACGGCAACGCTTATCAAGTCGCTGCGTGAGTATTTGTGTTGCACGCAGTTTTTCCAATACAAACTTCATTATGATGATTTTTGCCGTACCCCCGTATACGTCAAATGTGACCTGCAGTGAAGTTAGCAGATTGCTAACGTTGACATCGTCTGGCAAGGTGAACAATATCAAGGTAAATCCAATGGGAAAATAGAAGGTGGTAAAGAAGTTGACCAAAAACCCATAAATGATGTATAGTGCCTGATAGCGCAAAGGCATTACTAGGCCCATTCCGAAAGCAGCTTTAAAGAGATAATTCGTCGTATCTTGGCTACTCACATGATGTTCAGCTGGAAATATAAACTTGATTTAAGGATTCTGCCACGTCGTGTATGCACTCACCAGCTTCCTCCTCAATATTTCCACTTAAAGCTTTCGTTGAACTACTGGCTTTAAGCTTTCTGTTGATCTTGGTATCCCGTTGAGTTGCGATTTCATTGTGCATTGCTAATGCAAGTCCGATTTTTGGCATATCAGCAGTGGCTTGTCGCGGTGACTGCCTTATATTGCAGCGAATCTCAGATGTCTTATTCGCCAAAGCCAGCCCAAGCGCTTTTATATGCATCAATCGGCAAGCGGTAGCCATAAAATGCAGTCAGTTGGTAGAGTCAAAAGGGGCGAAGACTTACTGCATGGTTTTTTAATGACTTTTCCTTTCTCACTGTTTTCGCATCGTGCGAATTAGCTGGCTCAGCTTTATCCGTATTTTCGGTTCTGTTGAAATTATGGGCGAAACAGCGATCCAACCCACCAGAACCGACTTGTATACGTATAGATTACATTATGATTAATGAATTAGCTGTGTAAAAGTGCCAGATGCATGGCACTTTTTTAAATTTCAATTAGCAATTAAAAGAATTATGTCAAAGGGCTGGTTAGTAGCTGTTTAGCCATTAATCCGTCAAGTTCGGAGAGTACAAATTGAAAGTTGAATTAGCGCTGGCAGCTTTGGACACTTCACATATAGTTTTTAGCTAGGTTCGAACTAAAGGATCTACCAATAAGAACGAGGTGATGCTAAAATGAAATAAAACACTCAAATTTGGTCAAATTGGTTTTTTTAGTTATGGATGTCATTTAAGATTTGAACAAAATGTCGACCAAATGGCCACATCGGGTCCGTTTGCATATCTCTACCCATTTTCGCCAATTTTCGATGACCCGGTGCAGCATTTCGGCTAAAGTGCATTGAATTTTGTCCTCGAGCTCTTCGAGCGTCACTTATTGATTGGCGTAAACTTTTAAATTAACATACATATCTCCTGAGAAAATAATCTACTGGCGTTAAGTCTCATGATCTTGCCGGCCATTTGATTGGTCCATTTCTCGAAATTAACGACTCGTATACGTCCGCCACGAGTTGTCAAAATCACGTCATCCTTATTGGTTGTCGCTGTATTTCGGATCGGTGGTTATGTTTCGTGAATATCTGATCGGTTGTTGATTTCCCGGCGCGCTGTTGTTAACTCGGCTATAATCGTGTAAGCGGTGTCTACGCCAGTAAATAAGAAGAAGGTGATGTTTCGTCTCAATGATTTTCTCTCGAATGTTAGTATCTGGTTGGGGAACGTGACGTTTAATACTCGGAAGAGTGAAACAAACAAATTGCACAGTTTGGGTTCTCGAGTGTAGAGTTGACATGGTCAGTCGACAATGACTCTCACTTATCATACTACATATATGGGTATAAGACCGTGTAAATAAATCGGTTGTAGCGAAATTTGATGATTTTTCCCTTATCTAAGGATTAGTGGTTTCAAACATTAAAATAATTTGCAAGAAACACGCATTTTTTTATAAAAATAATTTATTCGAATTTTCGTAATGCTATACCATTTGGAAAAGGAGCTACAACTAAATGTGGAAAATACCATATTTTTAGTCGCAGTTTTGTACACTAAATTACTAAATCGTTAGAGGCTAAAAGCGCTTTTAAATTAACTGTAAAAATTGCAAACAAATAAAACAATTGTAAAAAGTTGTAAACAAGTAAAAAAGAATGGAATATTTTCATATTGCAACAACAGTATGACAAAAAAGTTTGGACTAGATCAATTTATCAATTTAACGGTTACAGTTACCGTAATATATAACGGTTTACATACATATAACGTACCGTTGGCGCTCTGCAAAGCACCGTTATGTTTTGTTATTTTTTTCAATGAAAATACTGTGTTTCATATTTGTCCCAACACAATTGTAGCTAACTGTTATTTGGAATGCTTTGAAAACGGTCTTCGTAATGTTTGTTTTTGCATTAAATTGAGGTTATAAACTTGCAACGTTTTGAATTTGTTTATAATTTTATCGTTTTAATTAGCTATGTATATTTGTGTTACACGTTTGTTTGTTTGTTTGTATATGTACTATATAGTTTGGAGTAAAAGAAACGCAATTAATACTTAATAAGTAGTATATGTTGGTATGTATGTGTATATAAGTATATATACATATGTATATGTAATTGTTGTTCATTTAACAATTTGACTAAGCAGAAGAAGCGCTGTTTATAAAGTAACTACTTAATTCTTTAAAATTTTGTTGTATTTGGCAAAGTATATATATAATTACATAAATACAATATATGTACATATATTGGGTAGTCGAAAAAGTCTTTTCGTATTTTGTCAATAGATGTCGTTGGAGTCGTATATCTCTAGTGCTACCAAACACATTGTGTCATACTACATAGTTTTGGAATGAAATACGAAAAGTCTTTTTCGACTACCCAAAATGTACACACATACATATGTGTATGTATGTAAAGCATATAGGCATATACATAAGTATGTATGTTTATTTAAAACTAATATTAATTAATACACACTAAGGCTGACTGCAAGTGAAAGTTTTATGTAAAAAAATTAACGGAACCTGCGAGAAAGCGCATTTTTTGGAAAAGAAAATTGCTAGCGCTTGTTTGCAGCGACAGAACGATTTTGCATAAAGTTCTAGCTTGCGAAAAAATATTTAAAAATTTAATGCTTAACACGCGAGTAGTGTTCGAATACTGGGTCCTTCACTTAGTAATTTTGCTTGGTGACAACAGCTGAGCTTTACCGCTTTACCGGTTTATATTTGAACAGCTGATGTTGTAAGCCTTGATTGTAAATAATCGATATATCGATAAACACCAACGATAAATTTTGTTGTCTATTTGGTGGAAATTTTGAGCTTTTACTCGACAATACCACGATCACTTTTAAAGTGTATTGTGATCAGTTGGACAAAATGAGCTTAAATGGGATGTGTTACCTCACCCACCATATACTCCAGACTTAGCCCCTTGGGACACTAAAAAATCAAATTACTTAGTGAACGAGCCTATATTAATCGCGTATGGATAAGTTATATGTAGACCTGTACTCAAGCCATAGTTTCGCACTCAACTCGGTTCGCGATTTCGTGTATTTTAGTCTTGATCATTACCGTTACTTTTGTGTAATGCTTCGCACTTCGCGAGCACTTTTCTTGCCCTTTTCGGATCGAATTCTAACCGAACTTTACTCGAGAGCCAGATTTTTTAACTTTCTGTTCAGGTTTGAGTATTATATCATTTTGTTATTGATTTTTATGAGAAAAACCGAAACAATTTGAATGCATTTAAAGATAAAGACGCCGACTTTTCACGCTCAAACGCTTGTGGTATATAATTCTTATTGCCAAGGAAAATTGTGAAAGAGTTTCCGCAGCGCTCACTTAGGATATACAAATATATAATATAAATACATATATCCTTTATATACATCACAAAGTCAAGCGGCGTCGATCGGAACTGATTTCAAGAAAATTAATTTTTTTAATTAAAAAATATTCTTACGCCAGCGTATTTGTGTTTGCAGTTATTTTGCAAGGCGGTACATTGTTCAAGCTAACGAGTATTGACTGTATTAATTTTATTATGTAATTTTTTCTTTCTTTTTTAACTTGTTTTTAATTATGAATTCAGAAACATAGTACTTCTTCATTTTGCTTTTCCTGTCGATTATTAATATTTATATGTACATATGTACCACATGTATAACGGTAATGCATACATACTCTACACTTATGAAATAACATCAGCCTTAAAGTTATACCTAACTCTCCGTCAGTATATAGAGATGAAGAAGAAACTTACAAATTCTTATCATGGTAATTCAAAAGCGAATATCTCTCGTATAATACATTTTGAGAGCTTTTCAATTTACCGTTTTTTTTTCCTCTGATTGTTTTTCGAATACACAAATTTTTATGATTTTCGTGTTTTGCTTGAGTTTTTAATTTTTCCATAATTTTTTGTTAAGGCATCAATTGAATACAATTTCACATTGATAAAGGATTTATTTTTAGTTTTTATATAATATTTTCGAAAATGCGCAAACAGCATCAGGCGATTTTGAAAAATTTCATTTTCATAGAGGTTTCATTATCGATTTACAGCTTGTAGCTCAATTTCAATGACAATTTTTGCGTAAATTGCAAGCTTTACCAAGTTTTTGTTTTCAAAATAAGCAGCAATAGGAATTGTGTATGATTGCTTACATGTATGTGGTTATATACAAATACTTAGCGTTTTAAGAGTTCATCCTTGCTATTAAATAGGTATGTACATACATATGTATGTTTGGCAAAACCAATTAAGTGTTAGGGGAATGATTGGCATGTTTGGAGTAATTAGCAAATCGCTTTTGTTTTGCGTTTTTATAAATCTATTAGGATGCGCCTTCTTCTGTTGCGTAGTTAAACGCTATTCAGCTATGGTAAAATGTATTCAGCGCGTTATATAGTGTGTTAGTTTCGCGTGCGATGTTTAAGCTTGGCTTTTTAGTCAATAATTCGCTTTCAAAACAGACGTATAGTTTATTCAGCGCCATTCAGCTTGTTATTAGAATTTCGCATTTGTACCGAAGCATTCTAAAATGTGTATATCCGTGCAGTTTGTTTCATTCAGCGCGCTCAGTTGTAATTGAGTCTTGAATTTTGCATCAAAAAGCAAATCAGTAAATTTAAATGTACAAAGTTAGCGAAATTTTAATGGAAATATATGTATATTGATTTTAAGTTTCTATTGCTTTCCCGATAAATCAACTTTAGATATGATTTTTTTGTTGAAAAAATTTCGAGTCTGTATAATATATGTATGTTGGTGCGTATTAATTCAGCGCGCTTGTTCGTAATTCAGCACTCGTTTTATTAGACAATTTCATATTCCCTAAATATTCGTATATGAAGGGCCTTAAAGCCTCTTATTGTGTTCGACAAATTGATTAATCTAAAAATTTATCAATAAAGCGTTTGCTGAATACTCATTTTGAGTGATTTTCAAGTAATGAAATGAAAATGTTGCACTGCTAACAGCTAATCGGGAGTGTGTTTCTTATATGTATATGCGAATGTATATAGATCAATGTTTTTAACATTTTGGAATACTACAACGGTCTGAAAGATAATACCTGTCTAGTCGCTAAGTTGTAAGTTCTATGTACATCTCCTTTGGTTGTACGCCCTAATTATTTATTTAGAAGTGGAAACCGAAAATGTTACAGCGATTATTGGGAACACCAAGCGTCCCTTTATACAACATACAAGTTTTCTCCTGCTCACCGCTTGCGTCGCTTTCTTCTTATCCAATAATGATTTTTGAGCTTTAATCGCCTCTCACTACTTGCTTCTTTGCTTACAACCTATATTCGTAGTGTGCTGAACGCGATCTTCGTGCACCCGAGTACCAGCGATATGGAAGCTGCTGCATTGAGTGTTGCGCCGACGTGGATAGCTGCTGTTGCTGTGGCGAATTCAACGACAATGAACTGCTGACCAAAGCGCCTGGACTGCGCGCCAACTGCAGTGTTGTATTGGTGAAGCGTGCGGCGCTGCCCTGCTAGGAGGATGGTGGGGTGCCGGCGGACATGTCGCTGGTGTGGCGCCGCGATATGCGTCGATTGAAAAGCGATATTGTGGATTGATTGAGATAGCCACTCGCGCTGCCGCTGCCACCGTTGTTGTTGTTGCTATTGTTAAAGCTGCCGTTGCCGCTGCTGGCGTCCAGAAACGCTTCGGGGCTGAAACGCACACGGCTGTGCTGCGAGGAAATGGAGCCCTCTTTGGCACTCAGATACGAGCTGTCATCACTAGTGAGCGAATCGGGGGGAGTGGGATTAGTGGGCGTGCCCTGCTGTGAAGAAATGCTGCCGGTGCGCTTGGCGACACCGTTGCCACCCACTACGGTAAGCCCATTGCTCATGTTGGCGCCCACCAATTCAGCGCCATTACCGGTATTAGACGCTGCGCCACCATTAGGCGTTTTATAGTTGAATTTTTTGAGCGACGAACGCAGTTTGTTGGAACCACTGCCATTGAAGCCTAGCGCCGCTGTTGTCTGTTCGAAAGGTAGCGAAACTGGCCGCTCTTGCGCGCTTAACGGTTTCATGTGTACCGGACTCAGCGGCGTTGATTGCGCGTGTGTGGTGTGCGTGTAAAGACTATGCTGCGGTGTACTAAAGAGGGACTGATGTTGTTGCTCGCGTTCCCGCTGCAATTGTTGCAGATGTTGTTGCTGGGCCAAGGTGTTGTGAAACTTTGTCCGGTGCAATGGGCTACCAATGTACGCGGGTAAATTTTCATAGTCGCGAATGCGATTTAAGCCGCCTCCTGTGTCGGCACCGCCCATGCTGCCGCCTGCACCGCCGCGTTTCAAACGCTGGGCCATCTTGGGTGAGCTCTTATACAGCTCATGTTTGCTGGGCGGTGGCACTACGCCAATCGGTGCAGGAGGTGGTGGCGGTAGTTCGCGGTAGTGCGCAAAGTCAGGCGCTCCGCCGGCGCCCATATTAATGTTCAGTTGCAAATTGAGATTGTTGTAGTCATATAAATCTGCCGCATGCAGCTCATCGTGATCGAAAGAGAAGCCCTGATTGATGTTGGAGCTATTGGAGATAGTTGATGGTGTGCGTCGGTGTCCAGCAGCGCTGACGCCCATTTGGGGTACGCGCGGCGGCGGTGTACGCGTTTGATAGTGTTGCTGCTGATGCTTTGGCGTTGATTGCTGGTGCGGCTGCTGTGGGTCGTAGTTGTAGTCGTAGTAATTGGGCAGGCGGTGATTGTAGTCGTAAGAGTAGTCAGGATACGATTTACAGTCGCGTTGATACGCCAACTGCACCTCTGGCCGATACGGAAAATAGTTGGAGCCTGAAAGAGAAACAGTTGTAAAAAAAAAACTGTGTGCTAATAGCGTGCGTCGCATAAGTACCGAAGTAGTCAGCACGATGCACGCCTGCGCCATAAGCGCCACCATCATTGGAGAAGCTCGGTCCGTGACGCAAATAATCAGCGCGCGTATATTGCGTTGCGGAGGGCGGCATGCCACTGCCAGCGTTAAAGTCGTCATCAAAACGGCGCGTTGGTGGCGTGTCATCATGAAGCGAATACTCGAGATTCTCAGTAAATGAAGAGGTGCTGATTTTCCGACGCGGCGAAGGTGTTGGAGGCTGCGTATGACTGCCCAATGAAGACGAAAGCAGCGCGGAGGTATTGTTGGTGAAATTGGAGCCTAAGCCGCTTGTGGTGGATCCGGTTAGCGGCAGCTGCTGATGTTGCAGTGTTTGCTTCTGCTGTTGCAATGCCAGCTTGCTGTCAGCTGGGGGCAGCGCATGCTTTTGGAAGTAAAAGCTAGGCGTAGCGGCATGCAGTTTGGGCGAGCAGCGCGGATTCTGATGCAGAGGAGCGCGTTGTTCCTCTAAACGCGTGAATGTGGCTGCATTCAATGTGGCGCTATGCATACATAAAAGAAAAACTTATAAATAGCTGTACAAGCAACAATTATTGCTTACTCACCGATTGTGTTTGTTGCCAGTGCCATGATAAGTGTTGGCGGCAAAGCGGCTGCGCTCATCCAAAACACTCGGAAACTCCATTTCCATGGGTGCCTTTAATGCGGGCACATCACTAAGCAGCATTGGATGCACCGGCGACACGTTCGAGATGCGCACGTCATAGCCAGCGGCGACGCCGGCAAGCAGCGCGGCCATATTGTAGAGCAACACTTCAATGACGGAAAGCTTCGGCTTGCGCACCGCATCGCCGGCGTACAGCGTGGGCATGGGAATGTTGGAAGTAAAGCGGCTCAGCAGGTAGGGATTGGGCGACATAATGGGCAGCGGCGCGTCCACGATGGAAGTGCCGGCGCCAGCGGCGGCTGGCAGCGCGTGTAAAGGCGAACACCAGTCTTTGGAATTGTAGCCTGTTGGCGGCGGCGGCGACAATGCGGCACAGTTTTTGGGAAGAGTGTAAAAATATCGTATGTGTGAGTAGAATAGAAATTGAAAAAACATAACGGCGCTGAGCAAGTCGAAGGAGCGTAGGTATGTGAAACTAAACCGCTGACAAACCGAGTTAGGAAAAATCAAAATTATAAAATTCAAAACCAATACTAACCAACACCAATTTTGTTGCAACAATATTGAAACTCAAAAGTTAATTGTAAATAAAACTAGAATACAAATCATTTATTGCTTGTGGTTTTTTTTATATTTTATTTTTGTGTTCTTATGTTTTTGTATTTTTTGTAGAAATTTTCGAGGGATTATGGTAACTTTTTTTTGCGTATTCACTACTAATTTTGCTTTATAAAATGGAATATTTATCGTAGCTTAAAATAGTGTAAAATTTACTTTCTAAATGTAGTGGTAGAAAAATGTAGACTTTTTTTTGGAACACACTGTAGAAAAACAAAAGCTCAAACATTTTTAGTGCTGCAAAACTGTGGAAAATCGAGCGACTTTAAGAAATATTAATACAATAGTTAAAATTTTGATAAAATTTAAATAAAATTAAAGCTGAAAAGAAAATTACAATAAAAACATACAATTTTGCTTAATTAAAACAAAAGCGTGGTCTGAGGCAATTCAGGAGCGATGGGCAATAATTTTTGATGTGCAAAAAAATTTAAGGTAAAAAATTTAAAATTTTAAGATAAAAATTTTGAACCTTCTATTTTGGAATTGTATTTGAAAAAGTAACAATGCTGGTCTTGTTATGAAAATATTAAAAATTTTTGGGAATTTTTTATATTTTTAAATCATTTAATTAAAAAATTTTATAATTAGAAAAGAAATAATAATTGTATTTCAAAATTTTAGATATATTTTACATGTTTAAAACATTAAATTAAAAAAATATATATAATTTGAAAAAAATATATAATTTGAATTTCAAAATAAAATTAAAAAAAATATAATTTGAATTTCAAAATAAAATTTGAAAAAAAAAATATATTTTTTAGTGTTAAAAATATCGCTGACCCTGCTCGACCACCTTACAGATATACGCATGTCAGTGAATACCATATAAGACACTTTAAAAGCATTACATTTTTTTCGAGACATAAATAATTTATGTTAAGTTTTTCATATTTTTTTTGTAAATAATACCCAATTGAATCTAATAATTTAAAAAAAAACTACTCTTGCACGCATGTAAAGTACCAAAAGAAAAACATGGATAAAAAAATTGTGAATACATTTTTAACCAAAAGTTTGTTTTAAGTGATGTCGCCTATTGCGTATTGGCACTGACAAAATTACAAAAACAAAAATTTACAATCATTTGGGGTGCGTAATAAATTATACAATAATAAAAGGGGACAATTTGCACAGCTTTTACATTATTTTTTTTTTTACTTTCTTTCAGTTTCTGATCACAGTTTTTCCAACAAAGAGCGAAATAATTAAAAAAAAAAAATACGGCGTATTTTGAAAAGGTTTCTATAAAAAAAATCTCACAGAAATAAAAGTTGTTTAAGCATAATAATAGTAATAATAATAATAATAATAATAATAAAACATTTACAGTATACAAATAAATATGCAGGACTTTCATTCGTTTTATGAAATCAAAATAAAATAACATTTTCATTAACTTAAAAATTATGCAAAACATTGCAGCGCCAACGGTGTTGAAAATAACGGTGATAATGTGACGTATTCCGCACTAAAGCTGTGACATGAAAAGCTCAAGGAATACGCGTGGCTGGTTTATATTTGCTTTTTTTGTTTTCGTTTTTCTACTATTTCTTCTTAGAGGCACACAAAGTCTTATACTTTAGGCTTAAACTACATTTTTTTTCGGCGTTTACTTTTTTCTTGTGCTACATGCTAACTTAATTGCGTACAAGTGTTTTTGTTTTTGTATTATTATTGTATTTTAACTCGTATAAGTTCAATAATTTGCCATTCGACGAACTTTTGCATATACACCCCATCTCATCGATTCACCATACCACATGGTATGTGGTGAGTATGCTTGCGTTTAGCGTTAAAAATAAATGCATGAAAATGCACATCCACTGGCTGTGCGCGCAGCGGCTTAGTGTGAAAGTCTCCAAAACGTTTAATAATACCGTTAAGCACTCAAACGACTGTGGCCGACTCTTTTAAATATTCCGCGTTAACCGAAATCACTTTGCATTTGCGGTGCAAATAATTTTCGAAACAAAAGTTCCTTTAGCGCACGATTGAAATATAGATAGTCCCTTTCGCAGTTCGCTCTTACATATATTTTCGCCTTCGCCTCATTATACCGTAACATTTCAAAGCACTTTATAAAATTTAGCTTACAAAAATGCCTTTAAGGGCTTTTAGTATTTTCTAACCACACTTTTGATACTTAAAGTTTCAGCGCCGCGTTGCGCACGCACTACAGTTGCTCGCATGACTTCGCTTTCGCCTTCGCTTTGACGCGTGTTTCGTGCACGAACTCCGAGTTGGCGTTTTCGAATAATTTGTATTCACTTTCTGATTTCTTCTTGCGTATTGTGAAGTAGTTTAGTATGTTTTGCACTTTATGTTGAAATGATACCGACGCTGTCGTCGTCGCGCCGGGTTCTTTCGCTTTGCCGCTCACTTTCTTTGTGTGCATTTTGTGCTTGCGCGCCTTGGCTTCCTGCGCCAAGAGCAGACTCTGTTTCATGCGCAAGACCTCCGGTGCCGGCTGCACGTCTTGCAGCTTCAGGTCGTGCAGCAGTGAGCCTTTAGGCATGACAGTCGTTGACGTAGCAGCTGCGTGTGGTGAAGTTTGTTGCGAAGTTGCGCCGCCGCCGTTAACGAACTGATCGGTCTTGTCTGTGTGGAAATTGGTGGCGTCGGTGGAATTGAAGGTTGTGGAAAAACTGTATGACTGATTGGCGCTGGCAATGGTGCTGTTCGCGTGTTCGTCGTTCGAGTTGCATGAGTTCGTTTGCGAGGCGGAGGAGTTTAGCTGGAAGGTAACGGACGATTTGCGTGACGTCTGCGTAGAGTTGGTCGTGTCGATAGAAGAGGATTGGTCGGAGCATATGGAATTGAAATGCTCATCGCCCGAGTATGAACGAAATGAAGCGTTGTGTGATGCGTTGGTTTCCGCGTCGTCGTCTGCAGCCTCGCCCGCATTTGACGGTTGTCGGAAGAAACACTGACGAGGAAATTGCGAGCCGGAAGCGTTGCGCTGAAAGCGGTATGTGGGCTCATCGTCAGCGGCATCCTCGGTGAGTTGAGAAGTGGAGTTGTATTTGGTCAAATCGCCGCTAGACTTCGAATTGAGACGTTCAGAGCGCTGGCTGCCAAGACGGCTTGCTGGCGCGGGCAACGAGAAAATTTCTTCCAAAGACTTTTGTATTTCGCGATAGAAAGCACGATCGTAGGTCGGATCGTTGGGCTCGTTAATCAGATTTGTCGCGCTGCTGGCATTGCTAGCGTGGTGAATTGGTTGTGGCGCGTGTTTATCAAAATCGGATAGCAACATCACGATGGGCAACATCTTCGCTTGTCGTTGTGCGTGTTTCTGTTGACGCTCGATCGCTAGCAGTTCGCTATCGAGTGAAAGTTTTTTCCGCCCGACGGCTGGGCTGTTGCCGAGACTGCTGAAGCCGCTGATCGCATGATCGGAAAGTGGACTGCGATCGTGGTAGGCGTAGGGCAACGGCGGCTGCTGCGCCACTGGCGAGACCTTGCGGAAGGGGAAACAGCTGACGGTGGGCGTGGGCGGTTCGGTGTCGGTATCACTCTGATCCGACGACGGGTAGTCGGGCGCAGGCACGAACTGATATTGCAACAGCGTCACGGGCGAACAGGGGTACCGTGCCGGCAAATTTAAGCCATCCTCCTGACTGCGTACCATAGGCGGCACAGGCTGGAGGCTTTGTTGGCGCAGAAACTGCTGCTGTTGTTGCTGTTGACGCAGTTGCTGCGCCTTCAATTTCTTATTACTACACAAACTGAGACTTTTCACACCAATAGCGCTGCTGCCAGAATTCTTTCTGCTACCGTTATTATTGTGATTATGGTTAATGTTATTGTTATTGCCGTTATTCCTACGGTTATGGCTATTATTTTGGATCAGTGTACTAGTACTTGCATTACTACTACTATAGCTATTACTATGATTATAGTTGCTTTTGTTTTTATTATAAATGTTTGGGTCAAGTATGAAGTTATTGGCGGCAAAAGTGCCGCTATTGTTGCTGTTATTACTCGAATTACTATTGCTATGATGTGGGTGTTGTTGAAGCTGATGCTGATGATTATGGTTACTAGTATTATTAATATTTATGACTGAAGTGGCATGCGGATGGTCGTTTGTATTATTGAGTAATGGGAACGTCACCAGCGATGATGAATTGGGCATATTGTTCGTTTGGTTGGACGTTGCCGTCGCCGTTAGCGCCGTTGTTGGTGTTTGCGTTGGTGTTGTGTTGCAACTGTTGTTGTTGCTGTTGCTATTTTTGTTGTAATTGCCTATAATACAAATACCTGACTCATTGTAGCCGATGCAGGCGTCAGATGCATAGGTCGGTGTGGTAGGCGAGCATGGCATCGAGCCGAATTTATACTCGAAATGGTGCGCATGCGAATGGTGCGACGGCAAATGTTGGTGGCGGTGATGGTGTGGCGAATGCTGGCGCATGGCGTGATGCGGCAGGTGGCTATGATGTAGATAGTGCAGTTGCGTGGGACGCACCGCCTTCTTGTCTAGGTTTGGTGCACTCTTGCTGAACAAGGAGTTGGTGGAAGCTGGGCCGGACCATTCGGTGGCAAGCAGCGCCGGCAGGTGGGGGCGCTCGCGCTGGTGCACCGTCGAAGGACCCCACGTCTTGCCTTTGTAGCCGTCAGGCGGCAGCTGCGGTGGCGTGACTACGCGAGCGTGCACACACACACACATACACACAGGCGAGGAATGTATGAAATAATAAAAATAAGCGGAGAACGAAAAGAAAACCGTAAAGAAAAATTAAATAAAAAATAAATTAATTATGAATAGTAAATAAAATTTAAAACTACTGTTTAACAAAAACAAAAAGTTCAACTAACCTAAGAACAAATACTAAAATTTTTAAAATAGTAGAATATGCACGTATGTATGTACATACATATGTATATCAAAAAATATTTGACAAAGCTAAATGTGCAACGATTTTAAAAATTATAAGACCTCTTCATAGCCTTTGCTAATTCTGCATCTAATTCTTTTAAGAAACACTCGCGTTTTTTTCCATTTCTTGGTATTTTGTCTATAGTAGTAATTTTAAAAAATTAAAGAAAAAACTTTTACTCACGTGCCACGATGCGCACTTGGGAAATTGCTGGTGAGCCAGGCGGTGTATCAGTCAAGGGTTTGTCGTGTATTGCTGTCACTGTGTGCCGGAAATCGGTTGGGAGTGAAATTTGCACTTCGTTCTTTTTTAGCAGCTGCAAAAGACAGAATTATTTTTACTAATATTTTACCAGCCATTTAGCAGTGCCATGCTTACTTTAAGTTTCACTTTGCTAAACTTGCCACGCCTACGATTCGGCGTTGGTGTTTGTTGTGCAATTTGCAGCTCTCGCCCGATTAAGGCCATCTCGCGCAGTTTTAACTGCTCGGCGAAGCGTTTCAGATTCATGGCCTGTTCGTCCTGTTCGCTCTGAACGCGATTCAAGCGTTCCTCTTTGGTGCGCAATTCCTAGGATAGAGTAAACATGTTAATAATCATTTAAAACTTCAACAAAATAAAAGGCGCAGGCGTACATGCAAGCCTTCCATTACTTCGAATAGTTAAAAAAGTAAATTAAATTTAGTTTTGATTTACTTTAATGCAAAAACGAAAAGTTAAGCAAAAGTTCAGACATTTCGGAGTAAACTTAACGTATTTGTACTGTAAAATTGGTGTTTGATTTCGTTTTTTTTCAATTACGTGCATATAATTTGCATATTTGTGAGCAAATCGTCAGCAAAATCAAACCAGAATTAAGGCATCAGCAAAATAAAAAAAAAAAATTGCCAAATTCGACAAAAGGCATGCACATAAACTAGAAATATTAAACAAAAAATTAAAATTATAAAAGAAAAAAATGATTTCCATCAAAATTGTAATGTAACACAGCCCATTAGCGTTTTATTGGCAAATTGTCGGCAAGAAAATGTAGCGTCTTGCTTACCTCCTCGATTGCTTGGAAACGCTGTGTGAGACGTAATCAAATGTATCAGAGAATATGTTACGATTTGTTCAAATATGCAAACAAATTAAAGAAGTACGTACAGGAAGAAGACAAAATTAAGAACGTGTAATTGACGTAAATGACAAGGTCGAACCGCCAAGTACATAACGGCAAACTACACAGTATCAAATTACAAAAATTTACAATGTACGCGCCTAAAAGCAAACACGCACACACCTCACAAATAATCACTAAATGCGTTACAACAATAAAATGTAATCAGCTATACAATTCCAGACCAAATACTATAATATACGGCTACATTAAGTTTTTTGTATTTTTGCTGTAAGCCACGCACCTTTTCTTTCAAGCGCAACTCTTGCAGCACTTCGGCTATCTCCTTCTTCCAGGCATCTTGCATTGTGTTGAACGATTCCTGTGGCGTCAGCGTGAAACCTGAACGTGTAATGTCTTCCAACTTCGTTAATATGTCCCTGAAACCTGGTCGCTTATGCGGGTCATTCTCCCAGCAGCCTTTGACAATATAGACAAAATTATTATTTTTTATTTCAAATAACCCAACTTGAGTACACACTTTTCATGAGTTTTCCCCATGCATCCGGGCAAGTTTTTGGTATAGGCAGCGTTAGCATATTCACTGCTATGCCAAACACGACTGAATACGAATCGAAACCTTTGTATGGCGTTTCGCCTGTGATGAGCTCCCACAGCAGCACACCGTAGCTCCAAACATCCGATGATCTGGAGTGTAAAAATAATGCATATGAACAAAACGGTATGTAAAAATAAATTTCAATTCCGTTGTAGGTGGAATATTGCACTTACTTGGAGTACGTGCTGCTTTTTATCACTTCCGGCGGCATCCAAGCGTATGTGCCCGCCGTTGATATGCGTGTTGTGTTGTAAAGCTCTCTCGCCAAACCGAAATCGGTGATCTTCAGTGTTTTATTGTGCAGATTGCCGGCAATGATTTCTTCCAAAATAAGCACTGTAAATGCCAAACGTTATAAAAGTGAAATGATTAATTTACTGCGTGATAAAATAAATTTTAACAATACGCAATTAATTAACCGTGTTTAATATAAACAAATAAACAAAAACAAGTGATCTAAAAACTTATATATAAAAATATATTTTCGTATAAACGCCGCTGACACGTTATCAAAACAAAAGCAAAACAAATCTTCAAACCCCCGGGTAAACATTCGCAACTCACCATTGGAACTCTTCAGATCGCGGTGTATAATCGAGATGGGTGCTTCGTTGTGCAGATAATTCATGCCGCGTGCTATCTGTATCGCCCAGTTAACCAGCACATCGGGTGGTATCTTGCCACGCGCCAAAATGTGGTTTAAACTGCCGCCACGCGCATACTCCATCACAAGACACAGATCGGGCGGCTTTAGGCAGACGCCACGCAGTGCCACTATGTTTTCGTGTTTGACGACCCAGAATAACTTCGCTTCTTGTAGCACATTGTCGCGATTCGATTCGACATCCGGGCCAGCTTGCGGCGCCACTTTAATGGCAACCTCTTCGCCGCTGTAATAGCCGCGATGCACCTTGCAAAAGCCGCCAGCGCCTATCACCTCGCCCACCTCGAGTTCGGCATAGTCAATTTCGTGCGGTTGTATGTCTCCAATAGCTGAGGGCACGCCCGCCAGCATAGGATCTTGGTCTGTCACAAAGTTACTGGGAAAAATGCCGACCTAGGCGAAGATTAGAATGTTTGTGTCAAAATAACAAAATGTAAATAATAAAATATGTATATGATTGCTAGTGGTCAATAGTTTCGACATAAACAAATTGCTAACATTTGTATCTATATTTTTTAATCATACTCAAATTATAAAAAAAAATGTGTTCAATATAATTACATATGTATTTCACCGATTTTTGCAAAACTTTACAAATTCTAATCTAAAAAAAGTTGAAATCTCAGATGCTGCTAACGGTTCAAGTAGCGCAGAGATAACGTTTAGATAAACACTAAGTGTTCTTATCATTGTTGCGCTGCAAAATAAGCAGTAGGCGGTGAAGCAGCATATTTTTAGTACGATAAAAAATGTCGTCAGCACATTAAAACATTGCAAAGAAGTGATAACATCCGAAAATGAAAACGTCGTTTATTAATTCATTTTATTGCACAGAAAACATTTGTGCGCACTGACGTCACTAATGCCCCCACTACATTCGCTACAATATTATTTCGACAAAAATTACTTCCGATATAAATTTAGGAATAACAAATAAACCAATTCTCACACTGATTGGTACTGACCTTATCGCCAATTTTGCCTGTCCACCAGCCCTCATCACCCGAAATATTGCTATCCATGGATAACACCACTACAATCTGACCGCGACGCAGTGTCAACTCATCCTCGCCTTTGGCATCGTAATCGTAAAGCACCGACCACAGCGGCCCGTCTGGTAATGGTGGTAACTGTGTTGTTTCGTGAGCACTGCTGCTGTTGTTATTGCTGCCGGCAGTTTGTTGACGTTGTTGTTGGTTGGTGATGTTGGCATTGCCATTGGCATGCATTTCTCCATTGCTATCGCTATGGTTGCGTGCGTGTGACGCTTCCGAGTGTTGCTCCTCGTTGATAGCGAGCATTGGTTTGGTTTCAGACGGCAAGTGATCGTTATTGGTTAAACAGTGTGCAGGCATATAAGTGATTAACAGGTGCTTTCCAAAATTAAAAAAGTAACAAAATAATATGCTGTCCAAACGTTAGAGGGTGTCTATTGTCCTCTAGCGCCAGACGAGAGTGTGTGTGCAGGAAGTCTTCCGTGCATCCGTTTATAAGCCATTCGTAATTAGCACCGAAAAGCTGTTGTAGACTGCTGTAAAGAAAGGAAAAGAGTAATAATAATTGGGGTGAATGTAAACAATTAAATATATAGCAGGTTTTCGTGTTTGAATTGTCTAAACATGGAGACAGAGCTGTTGAAAAAATAGCTTGTAGTATGTTGTAGGTTATATTAATTCCTTAGTGTCAAAACAATAGGCACATATTATCAACATACTAATTGCATCTATTTTGGGAACTTCGTCTTTGTAAACTCTAACCAAAAGTGGATAACCAATATTACCTGGAGTTTACGCAGTCAGTGTTCTCCACACCTATTCTAATCTCCACAACAGTTTTTATGCTTCACAATAGTTTCGATTTTGTATAAATAAAAAAAATTCGCTTTTCGTCTGGCCCGCAGAAATATCTCTTATCCGCAACTCCGTTCTTCTTCTTCGTCGACTATGTCGTTTTGTTTTAGTGCTATTCTTCTTCCCTATCCTCTATACATTATACGCAATATGTATGTATATACATGAATTTAATATTTCTCGTTTGCAACATATAAAACAGTCCTGTTTAGGCCGCATTCGTCCACGTTAATGTAGTTTTTACCAATCCGAAAGGATTTGGATATTTACACCAGTGCCTGTCACAGATTTTTATTTTTATCTTTGCCTTTCTTTTATTTTTTGCTTCGTCGTCGTCTTCTTTTTCGTAGTCGTGCAGCAGAGAAATTACATTTTCACTAATTCATGTGCAGCACTTTGGTTTCGTTCGTTTTCGCGTCGTTTAATATTTCAATAATTTATAAAATTTAGTTATTTCTATATGTTAATACGCAATCTTTGCGTTTCCGATTAGTTTAATTAAGAATTTATCGCGTTTTTGTGCAAATTTAAGTCATTTGCAAATCTTCGTTCTGAACTGCTACTTTTCGGTTCCACTTCCACTTCATACACTGCATGTCGTCTTTTGATTATTCTCTTTTGTGCTTACATTTCTACTTCGCCTTTTTTGTGTTGCCACCGGATAACAGTGCCCGTCTGCATGATGGACATTTCTTGACAGTTTGCAAATCGAATATATGAATACAGGGCTTCTGGCAAGACTTATTTAAATATATTTAATTTTCTAAAATAAAAACTAGTTTCGACAATTTTTTAAACTATTTTGTCCGCTTAACGCCGTCACTTATTACATAAATATTTTAATATTTAATGTAAAAATATGTAAAATATTTTATATAGCCCAAACATAATGGCAGCACGCTCTTTGGGTTGGTGTCTTGGCTAGTTATGACATAGCAATCGACAAGAACCGTTGTTGGTGTCTTTATTTCCGTCATATGGACCGCCATTTTGCAGCTGTCCATAAATTAGTTGAACATCTGTTAGCATCCTTTGCACATTCGCGAAAAGTGATTTCCTTTTTTTACTTGCGCGTGTATAGTAATTTAGTGTTTGTCTTATCAGCGCCAAAGCGTGCGGGTCGGTGGTTGCTTGCTAGTGAATCGGTGAGTTGTTTGCAGTGCTCAATAAAGTCTCCAAAGGGAAGGCATGCGTGTCTGCGCCAAGATTTGGTGCTCTTGCATTCAGCATCTCTCGCTGTCCACGCGTGATTTCCGTGTTGGATGCGGGCTAATGGGAGATAGCCGCCACATGTATATCCCGTTGCTCGTGCTCCACAGCTGAGCTAAGTTGAGACAGCTGTCGTCCTTCTGTTCGTGGCCGCTGCTGCCGCGGCGATGTGAAAATTTTGTGTGATATGCAAACTCGCTCAGTAACGCGCAGGAATCTAACGAAATCGTACACGAAATGACAAGTGCCGTCGCGTGTGTACTATGTGCGCTTAGCAATTTTACAGAATTTTTACAAAATAGCAGCAATGAAAATTTTGTTTTTGCTTAAAAAGTCTTGGTTAGTTGTGATGGCGTTATAACGGTGTGTGTTAAAGTTGGCAAAAAATTAAGTTGTAACCCTTGAAAGCCAGAGCTCAATGTCGAAAAAATTCAAAAATTATGTGCAAATAAATGTGTGTGTGTAAAAAGTAGAAGAAAAACGCAAGTATGCAGATGAGAAATGCTGGACGCGGTGGCGAAGGCAGCCGAAGTGTGTGTGTGTGAAAAAGTTTCAAGCAAGGGCTGCTGCGGCCCTCTCCGCACACGCCCTATTTACCCACTTAGCGAGTGACAGTCGATGGCTAGCAGCGCAGCGGCAGCACCAGCCACACGAACGTTAGCAGCTGTTGAAAATGCGTGTAAGCGTCGAAAACATGCAAAAGTCGTAAGCGCAAATAAAAATTAGTTTTCGGCCAATTTCTGGCTGCAGGGCATGATTGTGCAAATACAGCAGAAAATTAGTTACTTAACCTACAAAAGTGGCAACACAATGTGCAAATAATTTCGTGTAGATACTTAAATGTGTGCATATGTATGCAAGCCTGTGTATTCAGCGCTTGCCTTGACACATGTTGGCAGGACGGATGGCGAAATTTATTTTGTTTTTGCGCTGGTCGCCGCGCTTTCAAGTCGCAAAGTCGCAGCGCGTACTAGGTGGGCGTTTAAGCGCCCACTAAACATGGTTGTTGTTGCTATGCTTGTGTCGACGCAATTTGTAGCCACATGTTATGCATTAACCCATTACGGTGTTAGCCGCAAAGTTCAAACGCTGCGACAGTAACTTTGCCTAAACGAAAAATCTAATTTATTAAGCACGCATGCAAAAACAACAACAAACACAGCAAACTGATTAATTGTACGCAAGTCACGCCACGGCAGCTGCCAATAGTGCGTTTTGGAAGCATTGGCATCTTCATTAGTGCGTACATAAAGTATATACAAATAATAATGTGAATTATGTACACCTTCACATAACCATACATATACATATGTGCAAAAAATACTATGTGTAGCCGCGCCAACATGCCACAAGCGGTAGAGCGCAAATTTGACGTCCCGTTAGAGGTGCAGGCACCAGCTATGAAATTGCCCAACCAATAGCTGCTTCCACGGCGTTTCTCTCCAACTTCAGCTGGCTTGGTGCTTTGTGTGTCCAACGCGTTGTCCTCAAAGTGTGCTTTGATGGCGATTGTTGCCACTTATTACCATTTCTTTTCCTTGGAAGCGTTCTGATTTGCATATTATTCTCAGCAGCAGCAGCAGCAACCATTAGCAGATTCTCGCATACATATTCATTTGGCCAGCAGCTGCGTATAAGTGTCAGCAGCGCATATAAAAAGCACCGAAAAAGCAATGACAACAACAACAAAACGTTAACACAAGCTGTCTAACATTATTGTGTCACTGCCGCGTCCGGTGCTTCAATCGGTGCTGCTGCTGCTTGCAAATCTCCGTCGGCCATTTTTGTTACACACTCCTGTATTTAGTGTTGCCTTGACGTTTTTATTTCTTCCTAGTTACAACACAACATGATCATTATTGCAGCTAACTCTTCGGTTGCCCCGCTTTGAGCAGCACTGCCGCAGCTCGTTTTGGGTGGAGGCGTGCCGCTTTTAATGGCTTGTTAGCTTTATTAAACTTCGCAGTAGTTGTTGTTGTAATATTTATTGTTATTCTTGCTGGAGGTGTTATATATCTAACGAGCTATGCGGCAAGGGTGTGCGAAATTTGGCATTTCAAGAAAGGTTGTGGAGGCAATGTGCGTATTTAGACCTCCCTAGCATTTGCTAAATACATAAATTGAGGTGGGCGCAGTATTACTGTCGCTTGTGCCTTATTATGCCATTCTTCAGGTCTGGCACTTGCGTTCATACTTTGATTTTCTTATATGTATAGTTATTGAATTGAAATGAGATGTGGTAATTTTGGTGGGGGATTGGTTAATAAAATATATAAATATGTAGCGACCAATGTACTATTTGATACTTTTTTCATTTATGTAAGCCATGAAAGCGGTTCGATTAGAAATCTATAACACGCACAGAAACGCCTTCGAACTACCGAGTATTTGTATTTTCTTGTTGCTAAAGCTATTTCCGGTAGTATTCACATCACTTCTAGAATTCATGCCCGAGTTTCTGGTACATATGACTGTTTCTGTTCTTTCAATCATATTCGTGAATTTAGCCGTACAATGTTATTTTTTTTTTTAATCTTGAATTTGATTTTTCCAGAATTTCATCAATTTTGGCCATAAATAATTTATCTGATTTATAATTCAATTTATGGTTTTGATCTTATTTACCTCATTTCACTATTGATTTTGTAATCGTAACGCTCACATAGCCTTTTAGATGAAAAGTAAGCAGCATTAGAAAATGCGTCCACATCGCCACTTCCAACCTCATCCAAGTGCGTACTTGCCTCCCCCTTGTCTGCAGCGTTCACTCAACTGCTCATCGATAACTCAGTCCACCGACATGTCCAGCCATTCATTCATCCATGCATTCACATATACTCACCGCGTTGGTTGTCACATGGCCACGCAGCTGTCACTTGGGCTAGTGCCTGCCTTTTGTAGGCAAAACTTCCATAACAGCATATCCTGGATGGATGGATACATGGCTGGCGGTGCGAGCTCATGTGTTTGTGAGCGTGTATGTGGCGGCTTGTTGTTTGGTCTGCCTTCGTCAGTGTAAGGAAGTTTCAATGCTGTTTCCGCTGCCAACTCATGTTTTCCATAAAGTTGTTGCCAACAGTGCCTCACATACATATGTGACGTAGTAGTTGTTGTATCTTTTGTTTAGCGTTCTTCTCGTGACAGTTGTGTCAATTCGAACATTTTGTAGCAGCGCTGAAATTAAAATGCTACCAAGCACAAGTACTGATTGGCTTGGCTTGTTGTTGTAGTTACACGTGCGTTTTCGTGCGTGTTGGTTTCTGCATCTATTTTTGGATAAAGACCACATTTTAGGTGTTAGCTCGGATAGCTCTTTAATAGAAGATTTTGAAGTCGTATTTCATTAGGTTTGGGGCACTTTGTGGTCGTTTCCGAATTTCGCAAGTTGCGGTCAATACAATGCATCAAACGATGCCACGTTCCTCACCTCTTGGTCATGTACAAGAAAGTAAAAGGTTCCACTCTTCTCTCTCTGTTATCATCCACTACTGGAGAATATCCATTCACCAGATATTTTGGACAAAATATTTCAGCCAGCGTAAGAGAGACTAGAGTTTTCATTTTACGAGATATCTTCACAAAAATTGGCACAGATTATTGTCAAAGACAATGCTACAATCTCCGAAGAAATTGTTCATATTGCATCACTATAGCATATAGCTGACATACAAACTGACCGATTAAAATCAAATTTTTAAAAGAACCTTTTGTATTTGTAAAGGGTTCTATAGCTTCGGTGCAACCGTGCTGATTTTATTTGTATTTGTATGGTTATCCTCCTTTCTATGAGTATCTCGAATTTATTTCTGTCCATAATTGTACGTTTATGAGCCATTTGCTCACACCCGTTGTGCGTTGTGCTCAACGGCGCGTAGACTCAGTTAATTATGCTTCCAGCCACTTTATAGCGCATTTATTGACTGAATATACAATCAATAAATATGCGTGTTGTCGAACTTCTCGCCGTCGCAGCTTTAAGTGCCTACGCAGCCGCGCCCAATACTTTAAGCCATCTAAATGTAGCCGAATAACAGGATGAAGTGTTTGTAAAGTGCGTTTTTCTCTATTTTAGCAATATTGCCATTCCCTTGCCTTCATTGATTTAATTGCAATATTCAAATATGCATGGTGTTTGAAATAATATTTAATTGTAAGCAGTAAAAATAAAAAATAGTGTTATTTAAAGCAGAAATTAAAAATAATAAAACAAATTAAAGTGTTGCATAAAAATTAACGAAAGAAAAATCTGCTCGCGAAAAAGTGCTCAAAATGCCAAGTGCAAACGTGAAAATGCATAAACCCTCAAAATTGCAACGCCTGCCGCAAGCTTTGTCGTGTCACGCTTCCAGCGCACATTCGCTGCAGCGACAATGAGTAGTTGAGGGCACGTGTTCGGAGGTGCAGTGCGTGCGTGTGTATTGCCCCGCTCATTCCCACAAGCTGTGCATGACGTAACGCTTAAAAGTTTTTGTGATTGTGTTGTTTAGCGCGTGTGCGTGTGAGTGTGCATTGTACGGCGCTTGTACCACATCGGTGCTGACCAAACGCTTAAGAGCCGTCTGAGGCCGCGCACGGGCGCCGCGCTGAAATGCAAGCGAACAGCAGCGGTCGAACAGCTTTATCGGCACAATCATCAGGTACACCGTCGCAATCAACGATCTCGTCGTCGGGAAAGGTAAGTGTGAGGATATTTCCCAAACAGAAGCTGTAAATTATATGGTCGAACTACAAAGGTGACCTACCTTGGTCCGAGAACACAAAACTTCGCCAGTTGCCTCTATCTTTTGCGAGGATACGCCAGTTGTACGTCCAAAGTCCAGACAGGTCGCTTTGCACTTGGTTTTTCCATCGGATGCGTAGACGCCCTTGCTTCCATTGTCCACCTATGAATCTCGAGTCTATGGATCTTTTCGCTGGTGGGCAGACCCTTAAATCGATTACTTCTCAATGGCCCCATCACGGCTCTCTCTCTCTCCTGGCCGAAACCCTGGCAGCTACACGGGTTGGCTACCGCATCTCATTCAAATCTATTCACGTTGCCTGGGGTGTTCGACACGGACGAAGAAATAGAGATTGAGTATAGTAGCTCGACTGTGGCTGGATACCCAGAATAACCCCCACAAATCATTTACACACAATCTTATATCCTAAATTAGTTGAATTTTAAAGCTTTCGAAGATGACTGACGTATCGTGCGTTGCTAAACCACCAGTCCCTGCTAGCCGGCTAAGTTCTTTGTCGTCAATAGGTTTAGAGCAAATTGTGAAATTTGATCACAATCCTTTGGCCATTAGTTTTAGTATGCTCTCTTGCATCTGTGAAATACTCTGCGGACCACTGTAGATACGTTCTAACGGGAAACGACCGTTGCTGGTTCACAACTTATGTATTGGTTAATAATGAACTTCTGGCTTACCTCAATGAAAGAGTTTCCGATCCACTAATAATTGTAAATCATGTCGTCATCGACAAGTGTGTTACATGTGGCAAAGCAAACCAATTCAGCTTAATCCACTCAAAGTAGCGCTCTGAGACTGCCATTGAGAGCTCAGTAGTTGGTTTGAAGTGTACAACACACCAAAAAGAATGGATCCCATGGGCCGAACATATCCGTTTGCTCGTACATATAAGTGTAAACGTGTTATCAAGCATAGATTTTATTGCATTCAAGCAAAAGTAAGCTTTACGACTTAAGTCGTTGTGTGGCGTGTACGCGCCCGAACTCGTAAATCAACCACAGCACACACACTAATAGAGCGATAAATGAAAAACAGGGAACAGGCAAATGCTCGCCTCCACTTCTAAGCACTCGCATGCGGCCTGACAGCAACAGCTGATGAAGCTAAGCTTTCTATAGTTCAATTAAGTCCACAATCCAAATAGAGCAACCGCAGAAAATGCGACTTCATAAAAAACCAAATAACTTAAACAATGGAAAAATAGTTGGAGCTGTGCGGTCGTAAAATACGCACTAGCACTAGCCAAAAAGCAAGTTGTAAAAAATTGCAGAAATAAACAGAAAAATATGCGGAAACCGCAAACGAATGACATTTTCAAGCACTTTTTATGCGACCCTGGGGTATGCGCCAAGGCAAAGCAAATAAAGCGCCGCAGAAAGCAGACGCAGAACCGGCCGATGACTCGCAAGCGCTGATGGCTTGCTTTACACCGTCAGATTCATACTCAGTCATCGATTTTGTGGGCGCTGCGAGGTTGGTGGATACGCGATTGGCGCGAATGAAGTCGTTGTATTCTAATCCAAAGCAAATTTTGTTTGCTTGTTCACCAAATGTTCTGCTTCTCTATGTGTTTGTTTGCGGACTGTTGAATGATTATAGAAAGAGCTGACGCAGCTACGGACGGAAAGCCAAATGTTGGCGAGGACTCAAGTGACGCTACAAGGCACACAAGCAGGCATTTGTATTGAATGTGGGAAATATGAGTAGAAACTGCAAATCACATATAATTTGTATGTACAAACTGCGTGAGTACTTAGTCGAGCTCATAAAACTAGCAAGCAATAACATGAACATAAAAAATATTAGAGCAAAACGGTTGTGATTTTTTATGCGCCCTGCTGCAAGGGTTGTGTGAATAAGGCTCAACTAAGAGAAAGTGACTAAAAGCAGCGGTAGTCGTTAGGGTGTTATTGCGGATACATGGAAAATGTAGTAGGAGCAAAACTAAGGCAGTGAGCAGACAAACTCCATAAAAAAAACCGTTGAGATCTTTGATGTATATGTTTTGCTTGCTGCTTGCTTGAGTGGAAGAGATGCTTCTGAAAAGTACTCGAAGATCTGGAATTATTTTCATACCAGGCCTTGTGACATAATTGTTAGACGGAGAACACGGTGTTTACTTTTCGAATAATGCGATGTATTCTGCAAATCACTCTGGGAATGAGGTTCAAAGAGAAAATGTTCCAAGTTGGACTCTTAACGTAACTGTATTCATTATCTACATTCCCTCTTGGCTTAATCAAGTATCTAACATTATCCATACAGACGTTGTGGCAGGCGGTATCCACTCTAGTAAATAGTAAAAGCTCCAAAGAGTCGCATACGATTTCATTTTATTATTTAAGCTTATCGTCAAAAGCCACAGCCAAACGTTCGGATAATGAAAGTGAAGAATGTGTGTGCTAAAAGCAAAGGATCACACAATTTTTGCTTTCTTTTAGACCTTTTGTGCTTGCTTGTATGCCAGCCATTCACAGGCCCTTCGATACAACGGCTCACTTTCATACTTCAGGACCCAAAAATACAATTGAAAATTGTAGACAGTTCTCCCAGCGGCGTAGGCGTTATACATTCACAAATACGCACGCATCTCTACGCATGTATTGGTGCTATTATATTTATTAGCGCGCTTGCCTGCACCCACACAATAGTTATTAGTCTGCTTTTGGGCGCAGAGCAACTAACTGCCACCACACGATTGTGCCAACGACTTGCGCCCGCTTGCCAATTCCAAAGACACAACATTTTCGATTGCCGTCGATGTGCATGTGATGTGTTGTTGTTGAAACGGCCACTCGGTCGGGGTCATTCACAGTTTTGTTGTACTGTCCATTGTACGAGTACTGGTCTAGATGTGAGTTTGTGGTCTGCAGTCGAGTCCACCGCCCCACTGGCTGGCAATAATAATGGATTCATTTATGGGCCAACACATGAATTTGATTGTTCACTTGTGTATTGTACTCTTGTAGACCTATCTGTGTTTGCATGTGCTTTCGCTCGTCAGCCATAATCGGTTGCATTCAATTGTCGTGCAACGGCCGGTGTGCCGGTTGATCAGGCTAACGGTCATAGAAGTTTTGAATTTTGCACTCAAATGGCCAATAAATGTTTGACTCTTTGTGTGACCTGTCAAAATGGTCGAGGAGGGGGGGTCGTTGATTGTGCCGAGCCGGGGTGATTGTTGCAACAGTGCAATAGTCGGTGTAATTGAGAGATTAGGGATTACTGACTAGCATAACTGTATGAATTAACAATGGTAATTGAGTGAAAATTGAAAGGTGAAATGAATAATCTAGGGAGATGCTCGGGTGAGTGCACACTGTGGCAGTTTGATGTGATGATAGTTAGATCATGTGTGAGGGCAAGCAATTGTAAGACACAGGCATATTTTGGTGGGCTTTTGTAGTAGTATTTGGGAGTTAGTACTGCTTTGTTGACTATTTGTAAATAGTGTTCTGAACGAACCGAAAACTTATCAATAATCTATGGAAAACTTGAATACTAATTTAAAGCTTAGAATGCTCATAAAGACCTATAAGTCCTCCAAACGAGAGAAAAGTGAAAAAAGAACAAAAATTTAACCACAATTCCTGTGGATGAGACAGTAGACTGATACTTGAATAGACGACACTAATATACTTCTCAGCTTTTCGTTATATCAAAACGGCTTAGAAACACTGCCAGCGAGATTCAGAGAGTTTTTTGGATAAACCTATTTTTATGTAAAAGCAATTTTGGATAAAAGCTTGGCGGTATTTCAACAAATGACGTGTTATGATGGTTTCTCGTGCAGAAAATTTTTTCATTAGAAATGAATACATAGTGCTTTCTATACCATGGGTTCTTCCCACTTTTTGGTAGTACCACGATGTTATTCTTTCATCTGTCCACTTGAACACTCTAACTTCTTCGCACATGGCTGCCCACTATTTCGGTAAAAACTTTTCAATTCTCCGCAAAGACTTTCCGCCATTCAATATTTATTTCGGCGGCGAATAACGTAAGGACACGCATCGTTCTGCCGACGCAGCAGCGCTTAACAGATACGACCTAATTTCGTACCACCAACGCCGACGTTGGTACTGCTTTGCTGCGAAGGCTTCTCCACTACGCTGCTTCTTGCTGCCGTGGCTGTGGCGTAACCTAGAACACGAATCTTTGACGCGGCGCAGTCCGCTGTAGCTGCTTTTGCCATACATAACATTTTGCAGTTCCTTTCAGCATCTTCTTTGTTGGCTTTTGTTAGTTTCCGAATGTGTGTGTGTGTGTGGCACGTACGAGTGCGGCACATTTGTTCGCATCCTTGAATCTAGCGAGTGCGCATGTCACGCAGCCGGCTTGCAGGGATCCTGCGGGTGGAAGGGTACAAAAGTGAAAGCAAAAGTAAGCAGCGGGCCTCTAATATGTGGTGGGTGGTATAGTAGAATATAGAAAAACTGTGAAACTCTACAAAAACTGGCTTTGGCTATGCAAAGACTTCTCATTTGTACGCCCGATTCTCTCGCTATTACTCACTTGCCTAACACTCTCCTTATTTAAGCGCTTCCTACTGTCGCATGGTATTGTTTTTCGTGCCGCTGCCGCTGCTATCAGCGCCTAACTTTTGACAGCTGATGCTGGCCATTTGACAGCTATAGCAATAACGCCCCTTAGTGGTACGCGCACTTTGGTCTTCCTCACGCTTATCAACTGTGCTCTCACGCAGCGTGGCACTGGGTCAACTGTTCGTTGTCGACTCTTAGGCGTGTACTCTCGCACATGCTCGGCTATTCTTGTGGAGACTTTTTGCTCCTTATCTCTTGTAGTGCTTGGTTGGTTTCTTGCGGCGGGTGGTAAACGTAGCGGAAAAGCCAACTAACTCATGGTCAATATTTCAGCTTCAGCTAAGCGGCTGTGAATAAAGCGACTCACTTAAAGTCCATTCGGCTGTTATTGTTAATGTTTTAAAAAAGTTATCAGATAGCGCTTGCTGGACAGCCTTGCTTAGATCAATTCAAACATAGACACTCAGCGGCCACATGAAGGTCTTGAACTTTAACAAAGCAAACAGTCAGCTTCTGAAAGTATACGTAGAGTTAACTGCCGTTGGAGCTCTGCATTGTTGTGGAGCCTTCACGTTCTTAACTCCCATTGCCACTTTTACTCTGCGCATTTATTGACACTTTGCGTGTGTGAAAATAAGCTCAACAATGCATAATTTCTAAATAATTGCTGTAATTTTTCATAAGGGACCTTTCGAGTAGGCGCTGCAGTTTTCGAAACCGTTAGATACAGCCAAACGAAGAAAAATGCGTCGAAAGCAGCGTCGCACAAGCTTACAACGCCACAGCCAGCCGCAGACTGTGACGTTTACGAAAGATAGCGAGACTTGCATTGACGGCTGCCGAGGTATTCCGAGCATACAAGTTGGTCGTCTAGTTTAGTAGAGCTTAAGCCAATGCCAACGGAATAAAAGACGACAAAGGATTTCACAAACACATTTTAATAATAAAATGAATTGTGGTATTAGGTGTGCTGTGTGCTAACGGTAGAGGGGCCGAGTGCTGCGAACGGTCGCCTTGGTAAGCGGCTGCGATGTGTAATTCAAGCAATTCAGTCAGTCAAAAGACAGAGTTGACAATTACTTGTAATGTGAGTTGGCAGCTGTAGATGCTGTGCGGATGCTTGGCGGGGGCGGTGGAGTTAGTCTCCAACGCACAATGCCAAAATGAGGGTGTGTCTGTGGCCATTCATGCTTGTGCTCAGCGCACACTTTTGTGGCCATGCTTGGGTGTGTGGAGTGGCAGTTGAGTAGGTTAAATAGCACAGCATGCGGGACGCGCCCAACCGTCAATCGGAATATTTATTTACTGCCATTAAAGTTGGCTAGCTTGTGAGACTTTGCTTCGATTGCGGTTGTTGTTGATGTTGGCTATGCCACGCATTCCCCTGTAAATATGTCGCCTGCTCAAAAAGCAGTAGCCTTTTTTATGTTTTTTTTCGTCTTCTGTTCTTCACTGCAGCGCGCGTGTGGCTCGAACATATATTGTAGTTGACAGTTTTGGCTCGCGTGCGCGCACTTGTGACTGCTATAAACACACACATACATATGTATATATACAAGTATGTACATATCGAGGCATGCGGAAGCTCTTGAGTGTGCTCGCATGGGGTTTTGTTTCCTGTTTCTTTGCTTCCTGGCTTGTTTTCGAAGAGCGCGGTATTGCCTGCTTGCCTTGCTGTGCCTCTGCCTGTGCCATCCATCAAGATAATTGTTATTTTGTTGTTATATTTTTTATGAATTGCCACAATTTAACGCGTCTGCTTTGACTTCGGCTTTGCTTTCTGCTGCGGTTTGATTTCTTTTTCTTCTTGTTCCGTTGTTTTCTTGCTCTGCAAATCGAGTGAGTTTGTCTTATGTTCCGTTACTTCACATTTGATGCCTATAAAGCGGTGTTTGTGTAGGCTTTTTGTCTCAGACAAATATGTGTGATATTTCTCCCTTGGAACAAGTTCATTTTAATTTTTACTGATAATTATTTATTGTGATTCGTTATAAGTTTTGAGATATCAGATCCGTTGACTTCGTGTCATACGCTTTGCGGAGACGATGTCTCTTATGCTTTCCAAAGTGATATATGTATCAAAAGCTCTAGCGAGCAGTATGATATGAGATAATGCCCTTATCAATGCCTCTCCCGAAACTTTATACATGATTTACTGAGAAGGTTAGACAACGCCATTCCAGTTTCTTAATGGATAACCAAGTGGTAACCAATGCATGGTCCTTCACATCGTGATGGTTCTGTTAACTTAGCTCGTAACCTATATTTTTTTAAAGGTGCTGTTGGTTTTCAGTCATTCATGAAAGTCCGAAAAAATGGAATAATAATAGAGAGAGTGAAAGAGAGAGTAAGGGCTTTATTAAGTACAATTGAAGTTAAAAAACTTGAGGAATTCATGCAGTACTTAAATTTTCGTGTTTCTCTGCCGCAACATACACCAATCAGAACACCTGTTAACAACTATACGGTGTTCTCCACCTTCGCCCAACTTTCTCATATAATTTTCACAATCTACGAAATTTATTTACTTGAAAACCACACAAACCACAGAGCAGTCAAACCGCAGCGCCAACAACACAACACAACTGCTCGTAATGCCAACGATAGTTTAAAAGCAGCAACAACAAAAACAAAAATGAAAACGAAAGGACTGGAATTTATTTGCTCATATTTTTGCGAGCTTTTTTCGGACGAATTTACAACAAAACCAACAAAGAATATGGCAAAGGTCCTTGTGCCATGGAAGCCAGTGAGAACGCAAATCAACAACAAAAATGTGTCAGCAAGTCAACTTGAATGTCAGCAGGCTGAATGGACGTGCGTGTTGTTTGCGTTGTCGACACCAATAAAGTGGGCGTGGCGCGACAACAGCGATAGAGTCGCTCCAAAGCGACATGGTGGCATTCAAGTGAGGCTAAACACAAACACACACGTCCGCACTTGCACGGGAACAAGGCTCAAACAACGACCAAAAGCAACAAAGCGACAACAACACTAACACCAATGTAAAATCAAACAAAACGGCGCGACAACCTAGAAAACAATGGGCATCAAGGACGCTTCAATGTGCACAATGCGATGATATAGACCTGCTGCAACAACAACAAGAACGCGCAGTGGCAACAGCGCAAATGGCATGTAACAATAGTGTAAAGTACAACAAGTGCAATTGCACTGCCAATGCCAACAACAAAGCACGTGTATTGTGCGCATTAGAGTGTCAGCCATGCAAGGGGGCCAGCAATCAACAGCGACACCTACCGTGCGACAAGCGATGCAGCATGCCGACGACAACAGCGATGATTTTATGATTTTTAACTGTAGAAATGGAGAAAGAGTGGGCGGGGTGCACTTCCATAAACGCTCTGTGTGGCATGAGGTTGCATGAGCACTTAGTGCAAAGAGGAAGGAAGAGGCGCTGGCAGATAGTAGGCTTTTGATTGCACTTTGTGGCAGCGCATGCTGTTGTTGCCACTTCTACATGCTGGTGGGTGCTTCCTGTGCCTGTTGTCTGGTGCTTACTGAATAGTGTTCGTTGTTGTTGTGCGCCCACTCGCCGTCAGTGCCGTGTTGAACGGTCGATTGTTAGCTTGTCGACATTACTGGCGCGCTGCCAACAGGCTGGCTGGCTGGTATGGCATTTAGTAGCAGCAGCGACGCCAAAATAAGTCAGTGCTGCTGGCGAAATAGTTGTGCTCTATTATGCGACGTTGTTTGTGCCACCCAGAACAGGCGACCTCCGCTCAAGCCGACTTCGTTCATGCCCAGTGCCCCTTGCACGGCTTGAACTATGATGGGCGGCCCCAAACAGCCCATCACCTCAGCATTTCGTCTGCTCGGCACCTGTGGACCTTGCCCTCACACTGCATCGCTTGTCGCTTAGTCGATCGTCGTGAGTTTGCTTTGTTCGTTTGCTTGTTGCTGTGGCAATTGTTGCGCCGTGCCGCTTGTTGTTGTTGAAGAGATTTGCTTTTGTTGTCGAGCATCTACTTTCCTGGCACTTGGCAAAGCTTTTAGGCCGTTTTGTGCACCTTCTTTCTTTTCTCGTTTGGTGTGCGCCCCTTTCTTTGCTCCGCTGTTGAGTTGCAGGTCGCGCTTTTGTTACATTTTTAAATTAGCAATTCTTATAAGCACTTGTCTTACACTTTGTGTCTACTTTATTTTTGTTTTTGGCACTGTGAACTGCCGTTAATGTTGAGTTTCGTACAATTTATTGTCTTTGATGCCCAACGTTATCGTCTCGTTATCGGGCTTATCTACTTTTATCGGTTCTGCGTCCTCAAGCTTTTGCTGTAAATGGTCGCCTCAAACGCCTCCGCTTTATTTTTCGCTTGCGCTGACCTTTCACCTCCGTAGTTCGGTCATACTTTGCCACTATGGCGTCTGTTTCTGGCATTTACTTCCACTTCCGCAGCCATTGTTATTTCCGCTGGCAGCACCACTTTGCTTGCCTCGATTTTGTTTGGACGCTTCGTTTGCCTCATTTTGGCGCAATTATAAAGTTTTATTGTTGCTCTAATGGCTTTTTGAGAACTTTTATCTCTGTTGAATTAACATTTGGTTCCAAATGCTTCACAATAGTGATGAAATCTTTTTTTCGCCAGGAAAATGTTTGCAAAGATGCGAGCAAAGTTCTCAGCATTGAAAGGCATAACGGACGATGACCAACATTAGAACGGTGCGAACACGGTGTAGAGTCAAAGGGTCGAGTCGATAATGAACTACTTTAAGTTTCGGTTTCATTGATATGATATGACTTGATTGGATATGACCCTAGCGGTATTCCTTTCTTCTGAAATCAGATGGTCGTAAACATTTGGCTTTTTAAGAAATGAGTTCTTTATCTTATGACAGCTTTACCAAAGTTCGTTGGTTTCACTAACTGTGGCAGACGTTTTGACTTCGTGGTTGCTTTCCTATTGCTTGTATAAAACGGGTGGGTTTGGTATCAAGATTGCGAGCATCGAAAATGCATTGGTTTTTTAAGATTATGAAGAAACTTAAAAAATACGGACTAATATTTATTAAGAAAGCCGATCAAAAAAGTCCCCTTTACTAGCGTAGACACCGCTAACGCGGATATAGCCGAGTTAACAAAAGCGCACCAGCCGTTTCTTCTTTTCGCTATGTGGTGCCAATTGGAGACTCCAAGCGAAGCGAGGTCCTTCTCCACCTAGTCTTTCGAACGGAGTGGAGGTCTTCCTCTTCCTCTGCTTCCCCCGGCTGGTACTGCGTCAAAAACTTTCAGAGCTAGAGTGTTTTCGTCCATACGTACGACATGACCTAGCCAGCGTAGCCGCTGTCTCTTATTCGCTGAACTATGTCAATGTCGTCGTATACATCATACAGCTCATTGTTTCATCGAATGCGATATTCCCCGGGGCCAACGCGCAAAGGACCATAAATCTTTCGCAGAACCTTTCTCTCGAAAACTCGTATCGTCGACTCATCAGATGTTGTCATCGTCCATGGCTCTGCACCCTGCTATTAGGTGCAGACGGGAATAATGAGTGACTTATAAAGTTTGGTTTTTGTTCGTCGAGCGAGGGCTTTACTTCTCCAAAGCCTACTTAGTCCGAAGTTGCACCTGTTGGCAAGATAGACGAAATTATCTACGACTTCGAAGTTATGACGTTGGAGAATAGTCGCGAGTGCGACGACTGTTTGCTTGATGCCAGGAGATATTTCGTCTTGCCCTCGTTTACTACCGGACCCATTTGCTTCGCTTCTTTATCCATTCTGGAGAAAGCAGAACTAACGGCGCGGGTGTTGAGGCCAATGATGTCGATGTCATTGACGTTCGCCAGCAGTTGTCCCTATTAGTTCTGCAGCTCGAATTATGTTCTCCAAGAGCAGATTGAAGAAGTCGTACGAAATGGTGTCGCCTTGTCTGAAACCTCGTTTGATATCGAACGGCTCGGAGAGGTCTTCCCGATCCTGACGGAGCTTTTGGTATTGCTCAACGTCAGTTTACACAGCCATATTAGTTTTGCGTGGACTTTGGAATAATAAACATATAAGCATATAAGGTAAAAAGTCCAAAATGTGGTTCTTCTAAACTTTGCGGAAGTTGTTCTTTACTTATGCTTAGCAGCGAGGACTTACAGCTGCCACATGTTAAAGCTTGCCGTCACAGTTTATGAGCAGCTATGTGCCGCACGCTCTTCACTGCCTTTATTAGTCATTTATGTTCCCCACATCTTCGCCACTTTCGTTTACAGTTCCACTTAGTGCAGTTGCTTTTGTTGTCGTTGAATTAGCTAGCGCCCTACGAATTTTCCTGCCGTTGATTTCACTTTTGCGGCCGAGCAGGTGCCATCATTTATTACCACAGCGCTCCACAGCACAGTGTCCAGCATCCAGTCCGCCAGCGCCTGGGTAGTTGTGGCGCTTAAACGCAGTCAGGTATGGCTAATTGCCCAACTGTATGCCACGGCGCGGCTGCTACCGCTGTTGTTGCGGCTGCTGCTGTTATTGTTGTTGTTGCTATTGCCTTGTTCTTCCATGGAGGCAATTAGTGTTGCTTTCTAATGCCAGCAACTACGATGTTAGCAGCAAACATTATCACACACCCACACTCGCTGAAATGTTTGCTTGCGGTGGTGAGGCAGAAAATGACAGCCTCAAGGGTGCTCGACCGCCGCCGGTGTTGACCAACTGCAATTTTATGTTTTTATTTCCAGTTTTCACATTTTCTTCTGCCTCGCAATAATTTGCTCCGACATTTTGTTGTTGTTTTTTGGCATTTGCTTTCATTTTCTTGGCATTTCTATTTAAGGCTTTTCGAAGTGCTGAAAGCAAATAGGATAATGACAAAGGATATGACAGTAATTTGTTGTAATTAACGTGGCTGTTGATTTTTACCATAAATTCGTGTGTGTTGACAGCCAAAGCCGACCCTTACTTCCTTCCTTCCTGCGGGGAGTACATACTTGCAACTGTGTGTAAGCGTGCGTGTCGGCGCTTGGGCGTCTAATTGTGGTTATGTAATGTAAATAAGATTAATTTTCGGTTAAGTTATGTGCTACTAGACAGACACACATCTCTACACACACACGCGTGAACACATAGTTGGTTAATTGTAGACCCGCACTCACACACACACACATATGGCCATTAAGTAGTTCATGGTTTAATTGCGAACGCCTAAAAGGCTGCCACAGCTCTTGCACACACACGTACACACTCATGTCTACGTGTTTCGTGAGCCATGTGTGCGCGCATTGGGACGTAACTTCGTCGGTGTCTCTGCAAGACATTGATTTGGTTACGTATACGCCAAGTGTTCCCCTGAATTTGCAAGCAAATGCTTATATGTCTATTTGTGTATGGTTGTGTGTGTGCCTGATACATTTACATCTATGATTAATCACATAACGGAAATTAATATTAAATTTAAGTAAATAGCAAACTTTGCATTAATTTCACTTTTTCGCTGCTCTCTCTTTTTTTCTTTGCAGCAACAGGTTGTTGAGTTATCGGGCTACGTTATTATATTAGTGAAAAATGTTGAAGGCAAAATCAAGTTGTACGGCTCACCGCCCGATCGCGATAATCTGGAAGTGGGCGATGAGATACTCGAGGTCAACGGTCTGACCTTGGAGAATATCTCATATGCGGAAATTATACGCCACATTTATGAGGTTAGTAATCCCGAAATGATAAGATTAATTTTCCAAAATATTGTAGTACGAATTTCTTATATTACATTTTCCGCTCTCTCCTTTCAGTGCATAAAATCCTGCACCATCTGCCTGCGTGTGCGTAAGAAGAATGATACCAGATTGGGTAAGTGCTAGCTATAAAAAATGTGTTATTTGTTTTTTGTGGGTCAATTGACATTTGAATATATTTATATAGATCTAAGATCTAAGGTCTTCAAATTTTCTTTTTTACCTCACTGCCTTGAAAGAGCAGCTTTAGGAAGCTCAAATTTCCTTCCTTCATATGCTCTAAAACCCAAAATATTAGCTTCGTTGAACCCTAGGAACTCCTACAGCTGTTGGTGCTGATCCAAATAACGAAAAACTAGGAATATACAGTTGTACTATGGAGAGAAAGGGATGATGGTTATTTATCTGAAAATCGATTCTCCACTCTTTGGCTGTATTTATCTCCTTTGTAACTCTCTCCCTAGTCAGCTGAAATATTACCACAACATGCTGTCATAATGTACTTAGATAGCAAAGCTGAGATCATTGTTTAAGAGCTTACAGCTTATATCCTGACTGTAACTAGTGAAGTCCACAGTTATTGATTTTCTAAAATTTTCTGTAAGTTTGGCGCAATGCCATTGCGAGAGATGTCAATCTTTGCTGAATCTCTCAAAGCATTCATCATTACTAGCTTGTAGGAGCTCTTTCCCACCACAAAGTTAGAACATTCACTTGTTTGCCATACGCACTAAAGCTCTAATTTACCGTTAAATCAGTCAGGCCTGCCACAATTCATCAAATCCGCCGTGCCACATTCACTAATGACCACAATCAGCAATCAAACGCGCCCTTTTATGCGGAAAGCAACTGCATCCACTTGAGCCAGTGTTCTTCGGTCTACACAGGTTTTGAATCGCATGCTGCTTCGATTTCCCTGCGCGCACATCTTCCTGCTACGCTTATCCGTTTCATTAAACACTCATACGCCGTGTGGAGCCTTCCAACTGCACGCGCACACATAAATACAAACACAAAGCGCGATTCACCTGGCTGTGAACGCGTGTGCAAAGACAAAATGCCAGCAATTAGCGACGCCATCAATTGGCAATCATACGCGTCGCGCTGCCACTGCCACCGTGCGCGCTGGTGCAGCATCTCCAGCGCAACCACAAGAGCGGCAAATGGAAAGCCTGCATAATCCATGGCAAAAGCGCAATTCGCACAGCGCGCTTTAGTCAGCGTTTAGCAACGCATATAACTTTCAATAACTAGTTGAATGTGTGTGTGTGTTTTGCGGCCTTAGCGGCTTAGGCAAGTTTCGCAAATGAATGCGCGTTTAATATTTATGCTCCCCGTGCCGCAATTCATGTGCTTGTTGCACGCCAATAAAGCCTCACCGGCCGCGGCTTGCCGAGATCATCGTTTAGTGCGCACTTCCGTTTCCGCTTGTTGCTGTGCTGCCGCTCGGTTGCCCTGTTGTGCTCCTGGTCTTTTTGCTTACTCAATGACTCAAACTGACCGCACAGTCACTGGGCGCAGGGCATTAGTGCAGTACATTTTTCAATTCATACATATGTACACCTGTGGGACAAACGTCGGCACGGCGGCACGGGGCATGTGAGTATGAATTCTCAACGCTTGAATTACTTTATTATATAGATGAGTTTTGCGGCGGAGTAAATAGTTTTGAACGACGGCAAGGGAATGCTTTCTGTTTGGTGGCGTTTTTGCATTTTCTAGATATTATTTATTCAAGGATGAGCTTCAATTTTGCGGGGGAAAGGGTGTCTCCTTCCTCTTTTTAGGCTGTTCATATTTTCAGTACAATATACAGGGTTGTATTTACTCAGTCCCATGGAGACATTTAAGAAGGACGGCTCTAAGATTCCCAGTGGTTTCACAATAAGCCTTCTTAAATCTGAGGCGCGTCGTCAGACAGGCACTCACCTACCTACCTACCCTTCTGCTTTAAATGGCACCGTGTTTTCGAGAGTGCACTTCTATCGCCATCATTATCTGGGTAGATGAAGCTACTAAATTATGTCAACATTTTTTCGATGAAATAAGTTTTTAGTCTACTTTGCTGATAAGTGCTGTTCATTTGCATGATAACGGTATGACCGCTGTTGTGTGCGTTGTTGAGTGAGTAATGAGTGTATTACCGCGTAGGTGAATGGCCTGTAGGAATGAAATATAAAAGAAATGTGCTGGATATTAGACGTTCCAACCGAGAAAACTCAAACCGATTGTTTTTTTACTCAAGAAAATATTCTTTTTAATTAATTTATGAAAGAAGAATGTCGAAATCTATACATATAAAAGAAAGTTTTGTTAGTTACACCATTTATAACTCAATAATGGCTGAACCGATTGGTTGGGAGGTAGCTTAGAACCAAGTGCTATATCTCCTTAACTAATAGTTATAATCTAAATAATAGAAATCATATAGATGGTATTAGTAGTACTATCTATGTATCAGCTACAGTGAAACGTGGACGGGTCCTCTAATTGAGTATAAAAGAAATTACCCGAATTTAATTTGTTTTGGTTAAATGAAGCTTAAAATCTCACCTTTCCAACACTATATAGTATGATACCATTTGATTGGTGGCCCTGTTGATATACGACTGCATCATCTATTGACAAAAATTGCGACATCTATTGACAAAATACGAAAAGACTTTTGCGACTAGACAATATATGTATTTTTTTGTCTTCAACACATTTGCTTACCATTTTTAAAAGCGTCAATGAAAAATTGAACTCAAGTCCATTAATTCAACCAAAATTATCTAACATCAGCTAACAGGGCGTTGACTTGGCTCGGCATGCCTTTAAGTCAGCTAACGCAGCGATGGTCTGTTAAAACAGCGTATTTTTCGGCAGCAAATACTCTCAAAGTAACAGTAACGAAAGAGATTTACTGCTGGCCTTGCTGAGAGACTTGATTTGTGGCTAAAATTACTGGCTCAAAATAGAAAAGAGAAGCTTCTTTCAAGTTTGACATTTTGATGTGTAAAAGAGAGTTAAATCGAGAGTTAGAAATGACAACTTAATTATTGCTTTGGGAATTTAACGATTTTTGTAATATTAGATCTGGTAACAAATGGAATAAATGGTAACAATTTGATCTTCTAGAGTTCGCGCGTCAGCCTACAAAACCATTAACCAATAGCTAGCGAGAGAGCGCGGAGCGCGCATGAGAGCTACATAAAAGCAGTTAACTGAGCTGCGATCAGTGGGCGCTACACAGAGTTAACGGGGAGCACAACGCTCCACTTCGTAACTCGTTCGTCGAGCACAAAGCGTAGCAGAGAGAAAATAGAATAACAATAAGGCACAAACGAAGAATGATGATAAAAGCACACGCTACATTTGGCCAGAACGTGAAACAAAAGCGAAATGATAATTAACCGCGTTGAATTGATGAAAATGAAAAGAAAGAGAGAAGCAAAAAACCGTTTCAATGCCTTACTGATTGCCGAGTGTTTGACTCGACGGATGCAATACCTACTTGGCAGGTTGGTGGGGCGTCTAGCTGGTTGAGGTTTTGTGTGCTTGTGTGATTGGCTCATTTACAGCCTACTCATTTTGTACACAAAATCAACAAAAAACGGCAATCACTTATCTACTCATGCTCGTACTTTTGGGTACGTATGGCGGTGTGTACCATACAACGAGCACAACGACGTCGGTGCGGATGAGGCGTGGAGCGCGCTAAAGATTAAGCGCAAAGCATAAGCTGGCGAAAGAGTGCGGGCAAAGCCGAAAGCGTCAGCCAGATTGACAGACTACGTCGACTGCTTTTGGTCGTTGAGCTGGCCGCGTCTGGTTGCGTTGAGTCGCTTTGTTGGCCGTAAGAGCACACTTATATGCTGGCTGGCCGCTAAATGCGAGCGCCGCTCAGCGGCGAATCAGTTGACAGCCAGAGCAGCTCAGTAACTGTTGAACGGCTCGGGAACGCGGTCGCGTGGAGTTTACGTCGTCGGTGATTTCAATTTTTTGAACAAGAATATATAGGTACATATGTATATGTAAAGAGCAGAAGATAAACAAAAAATAAGGAAAACACAACCAAACAGTGGCAGCTGCAGCAAAAGTTAAGCTAGAAGTAAGCAGCAGCAGCAGAGGTAAAAGAAGAAGAAGAAGCAAGCGCGACCAGCCAGCTTTTGGCAGCGCGTAGTGAGGTGAGAGAGCGCGCGTGTTGGCCTAAAACGTTTGGCAAATTGATCGTTTGTTGGCTACCACCATTTCTTACACACACACACTTACACACAGCTGAATTTGTGTGTATTTGTTTTAGTTTTCTGTGGCTTGTTTCGCGTCGTTTTGCAGCTAGAAATTATTCAAATCGAAGTAAAAAAGTTTTAGCATTAATCAAAAGCAAATTAATTGCGCTGAAATTGGTGAAGCGAGAAAAGCGTCGCTCCAGCAGCGCGCTGTAAGCACTGCTGGCGCTCGGCGGTCGGCGGTCGGTCGGTCCAACGTTCATTCGCTAGCTGCTGGCATGTGGATGCTGACAGCTACATAACCACACATGAGTGCCACATCCACAAACACCTGTTTTGCCATATATGCACATATATGTTTTGTGTGTGTGTGTGCGTGTGTGTTAAATGACCGCTTGATCGCAATCTCCATATTTTCTCCAATAAATTAATTACAATAAATCAGTCTGCGCTGCGCAAAACGTTTTGTATCACGTTTACTTTGTTGTTGTTGTTGTTATTTTTCTTTTCGTTACCGTTTGCGTGCGTGTTTTTTCAGCGCGTTCGCGTAAAAGTGGAAAAGTAGTGCGCGCAGCCGACTTCTAAGCTAAGCTCAGCATCGCTTTTATGTGGTATGCTAAGTCACTAATATGTCAGCAAACAGGTGGCAACGTCAATTCTGCAAATAATTCAATATCGCCTATGAATTTGTGAAGTGTAGTGGGTTGTGAAATAATTATAAGTGAAAATGTTGATAAAAAGTGTAAAAATGATAACGGAAATTTTTTAACAGTTTTTTTTTCTATATTTATTATATATTAGTGGATCCGGCCGCTGTGCTGTGGTATACATTCTATGCTATTATTCATATTATACAGTCCGCTTAATATGTCGTCCTTTTAATAGAGCGTTCACTGTATTTTTTTATTTATGAATGGTTTTTACTATCCTATCTTCTAAGTTGGTTCGATCTGGACACAGTGTGCTAAATTTTACTAAAAACGGTTCAGTAGTTTTGGAGTCCATCGCGGACAAACAACGTGACACGTAATTTTTATGTATAAAGAGATAGCTCTTGCTTCAGAGACCTTTGCTTAATATTTGCAATGAAATTTTAATTCTCTAAACTTTTAACTTTTAGTCTAATGCCTCGTTTTAAGCATATGTAAATTGTCTAAAGATCACTTTGGCAGTCCAGTTTTGGGGGAAATGATTGCATTCGTATATCTTTAGACACCGTAAAGTATATAAATATTTCATTTAGACTGCATTAAATCACGAAAATTCGTATTTTGGCTAAAGAATTTCAAGAACAATGTTGAGTTTCATACATAACCTAAAATTTTGTTTATTTTGAGTTTTTCTTAAAGATTTTTTAACCGAATACTTTATTTATTGTTTTAATTATTTGTAACAGTTATTATTGCTTTTATGGATCACAATAAAAAAAACAATGTATGTAAGTCATAAATTTTAACTATTTTTCAAGTTTTTGAATTTTTAAATTTAGAAAAATTAAAAAAAATTAAAATTTTATTTTTTTATGAATCAATCTAGGTTTTACTCAATAAAGATTTCGATGCTATTCACTTTGCAAAATGTCCAAATTTCTAACGGCAGTAACTAAAAAATTCCAAAAAGTGTTTTAAAAAACTAAAAATTTTATAATTACATAAAATATAATAATCAGAAATTTTGAAAAACAAAAAAAATTTCAAAACCGCAAAAAATTATTAGAATAAATGTTATTTCAAAATATTGGAATTACAAAAATTTTTCCTGTGAGAGAGTGGCAAAACTTATAAGTCCATATATGTATGTATATAAAAAAAATTAATTTCGAGAAATAGTGTAAATCTCGAGCACAAGTGTTTTGAAAAATATGCAAAAAATACAAAAAATTGCCGCATACGTCCTATTTAGTTCTCAAGTGCGAAAGTGTGTGCGTCGTTGACATACATCTGTCGTCGTGGCTGCTACCATTTGTGGCAGTTAAAGTGGCACGTTTCAAATACACCGTGAAAAAAATAAAATATAAACAAAAATATAACAAAATTGAGAACGCAAAAACAGTTAATTCGGGCGAATTGGTGCTTGCCACCCGCGTTCTGCTGCGATTTGTCGAACTGCTGCGACACCTACGACGCCTTTAACCAACTGGAGCAACTCACATATACATACAGCCAACAGAACGCAAAAAATAGCAGGCGCTGCGGCTCACAAGCACCTAAGAGCGGCGCGACGGCCAACGCGGTGAGGCGCACAGCGTGTTGCACGTCAGCGCTTAGGTCACACGGACGCGGGTAAATAGTTTTTGTTGTTGTATTTCTATTTGCGCACATGTGTGTATTGGTTTTTATTTGCCATTTGACGTGCCAGCGATTTTTGCGCTTTTTATTGTTGTCATAAAACGGTCACATTTTGTTGTTGTTGTTGCCGATATGTAGCACGTTGCACAATTCACCAAATTTCCTTTTTCTTCCCCATTTTACATGGTTTCTGTTTTGTTTTGTCAGCTGACTAGAGCTTAGGGCTTGCAAAGCCCACGCGACCGGCGTTGATTTGTTGGCGTTGCAGCCACACATGTGTGTTGCTGTGCTTGTGCTAACTCATTCATGCGCTCGCGCGGTGTAAGCAACAGTTATGCCGACACTCATTCAATATAGTTGAGCTGCTTCTGCGCCGCCTGCCACCGCCCCCGCAGCGCCCCCTTGCGGCGCACATCTCGTGTCACTCACTGCGTGGGTGCAAGAAATCTCAATTTCTAATTGGATTTAAACTTACTAATTCGTTGCCACCAATTCATTCTCGCGTGCAGCTAGACATATTTAGGTAATTGTTGTTGTTGTAATTGCACTTTAGTTGCCACTTTAGTATAATTCTTTTACTTTCTCTCATATTTGCGTTTTTCCTTGGGCTATGCTGTCACTTTTAAAAGCAATTTACTTGCCACTTTTTGTGGCAACAGCATTTAGTTGTCGGGTTTGTCATAAAACGAAACAAAAAACATAACTATGCGGCTTAGAAATTTGCACCAAACTTGTAGCAAAGAATGGATACTGTTTTAAGTACAACTTGCCTTGAATCAAGCTTGTTTAACGTTACGTCGTCGTTTTTGCCAAAATAAGGTTAATAATACGTCGGTGGGTAAAGGAGAAAAGAAGCACTAGGAGCATTGGAGAGAACTCTACTTCGCAAGATCTTTGGGACCAACTGCGTTATCGATGAATATCGAAGAAGGTGGAACCCGAAGTGTGTGAGCTCTTTAAGCGCATAAAACACCAACAAATGCGCTGGTTAGGCTAAGTCGTTTGCATGAAAGATGATGCTCCAGCGAGGTGCTCTTTCGACTCGAGACCCAAGGGTGGACAACGGAAGTAAGGACGACCAAGCATGCAATGGAGGGACCAAGTGAAGAAAAGTCACAAAGTATGTAAAAGTTCTTCAGTCTACTCGTATGTTGTTGTTGTAGAGTCAAAAAACATCCCTGATATAATTTGTAGCAATATTGAATTGGCAATCGTAGGATGGATAAAAATCCGTTTCGGTTACGTAGATCCGGTTGTCGTGAGAACGGAGTCTACACATCTCTAGTTCATTGGAAGGGCGTAGTAGTAACATTACAAGAAGGATTACTTTTAGTATCGACATCAAAACTGGTTGTATTAATGGAGTCTCCATGCTCAAGCCTCGTTCTAAACAGCGACATAAAAGTGAGGTCTAAACCAGATCAGGAAAGCTCTGCATTGAATCCGGGCTCTAGCCATTGACTGCCCTTGTTATATTTCTGAGTTGAACACTCTTTGTAACTTCGTTCCGTTGTGGCATTTCCTTTCTGTAGTTAATAGAGGCTTTCTGCGAGTGACCTACTCAATAAATATTTCGAGTTCTCAAAACCATATATTTCCTTTTATCTTTGATGGCCAAACTGTTTTCTACTTGCTGGAATTAATTTGTAACTCCACTTACAGCAGCATTGGAAGGGTTGGCTTTTTACTTACCGGCATATTAACATACATTCGTAATTTCGTAAGTGGACTATTATCAAGCGCTATTTGCGCAGCACTTAAGCCTCATTTGCATTTGTTTACCTTTCATTAAATTGTTTTAAATACAATGCAGTCTTTGCAAATATGCATTCAGAGCTTTTAAAGCTCCCACCCACGAGATATCATGTCGGAATTTTCAATATTTATTCATTAAACTTTACTTTCAATGCATTCGGGAGGGAGTTCCCATTGTTGATACTTCGCAACTGCCCAGCGAGCAATTTGGTGTGACAAAAAATACTTTATCGGATGCATGGGTATAATCACCAAGGATCTGTGAAAAGTGGTCTAAAGCTGATTTTAAACAAATATGCATTCAGTAACCACATATCGCCAGAGCTTTCGTGAGCAATTTTGAGGTATTAGGAAAGTTATAAAGTTATATGGGGCTGTAATATTGGGTAGTCCAAAAAGTCTTTTCCTATGTCTTATTAAACTTCAACTTATTTTTTTTTATATTTATTTCGTCAACTTTAATGAATCGACCATTTTGTTCGACAATTTTTGCCATTTTTCCGCTAGAGACATTATTCCATCAGTGTAAAACTTTTCTGGTTTCTCGGCAAAAAACTGTCAGGGCTATATGGTGGATGCATCAAAATTTCCCAGCCAAGCTCTCCCAGTTTTTGCCGAGTCATCAAAGATGTGCCCTTTCTGTTGATCAGTTCTGGCCGTTTTTTTCGATTGCTTATTTCAACCTCATCAGTTGTTGACAGTAAAATGCAGAATGAATCGTTCGACCAGACTGGAGCAGCTGATAGTGGATGATTCCTTTCCAATCCCACCAAACACTCAGCATAACCTTTCGAGGCGTCATTGTGGCTTGCGACCATTTGCTGAGTTTAATCTCGCTTGGACCAGGATATTTTTCGCACATTATTGTCGTATTTGATCCATTTTTCGTCTCCTGTTATCATTCGCTTTAGAAATGGTTCGATTTCATTTCGTTTGAGCAAAGAATCGCAGATGTTAATTCGGTCCATTAAATTTTTCCCAGACAATTGAAGTGGTACCCAAACATCGAGCTTATTTTTGTAGCCAGTCTTTTTTAAATGGTTCAAAACTGTTTGCTGAGAAATGTTAAGTTCCTTAGCGAGGTCGTGGCTGCTTATGTGACGGTCCTGGTCAATCTTTTTCATAATCGCGGCATTTGGATACTACGAAAAAAAAGTGAAGTAAATTGCAAACTCTGCCGCTTAATGGGTTACCTTACTTATTTTCCAGCAAGCAAATCAATTGCTTTCCTGTGAATATATACTTATATTTGCTTTCAATTAAATTTTCACGCACACACACATGTGGAAGTCATTACTTTGCGCTTGAGTGGCGCTTAATGCAGGTGTGACCGATTGACTGCCTGCCTGACTGACTGACTACTTGACTATGTATATCCCTCGAACATTATGAGTATTTAGCTGTCGCTGCGAGCCATTCTAAACGGACGGTCGTGCAGTACCATTCTACGACTGGTACTTGTCGTGCTGTTGTTGTTGTGATTTGTTTTTCTCTGTACCGAAATTAATGATTGTAAACTGGCGTTGATTCTGTTCACTGTGCAACACTGCGTTTTTGCTTCGTCTACGTCGAACGAATGCTAAATTGGCAGCTAAATTTTGTGAGAATCTAAAGTAATTGTCTATTTTGTGAGCAATTAGAAAATAATTGAGCAAAAACAAGGCGAATGGGCAAAAAGCTCGGTGGAATTGTTCTCTGCTATTGCAAAAATACTTTTTACTCAGCTTGTTTTCGTTTAATTTAATTTTCTATAAATTTTCAGCTGTCTAATGGTCCCTTCAAATACTAAACATGAATATTAAGCAAAGTTTTTTATTCAAGTTTTCTCTCTTTTATGTTCGAAATGTACTGAATAACTTTACGGTTGGCCACAAGTGCACACAGCCACGCACACACATGCAACACGGACTTCCAACTGCAGTTTGTTGACTTTCTGAGATTTTTAGCATATTTTCATGTGTGTGAAGTAGCGGTAATATTTCGAGTGTCTTTGATTTGTGTGTGTTTTCTGGTGTATTTGCTCTCCGCGAAGCTCCATTTCCATGCTGAGTTCTAAGCAAATAATGCTGGCAATGCACTTGAATTTATTTCAATGATTGGATTCATATCCAAACACATGCTTACACAGGTGTTAGAGTATACATATGCGTACATATGTGAGAGTCGAGCCCTAACTTTTAAATCTGCTGAGCATGTGTTCTAATATATTCAAGATTTTTTCAAACTGTAAACTCATATTGTTTAGTTTCTTCTTTCTTGGCACTACAATCGTGGGACAGATCGCTATGCACTTGGTCCTTCCATTGGATGCGTGAGCGCCGGCCCTTGCTTCCGTTGTTTACGCGAAATGTAAGCACTTCTTACTAAACTGAAGTGGCTGACCATCGCCTTTCATAAATTGCATAAAAGAGAAGATATTGAAGGGACAGATCGTAAGAACACTACATATTCCTCAGTAAAACAATGTTAAGATTTCTCTGAAAACTAAAATTAGTTAAAAGAGTCGGAAAGAAAAGTTGAACTTGAGTAGAATTGAGATTTTTGAACAAAAGTATGACCGGATTCCAAAGCTCTGAGAACTCCGTCCGATTTGTGGAGTTCATTGAATACAGTAGTTCTGATATTCACCTGTATAAATATTGTTAAAATAATGTTCTTTCGTAGTTATTGCCTGACCCTGTGAGAATCGAGTTCACTTATCTAGCTTGGAACTGACAGCTCACTATTTTCCGCATTTCCAAAGCATACTGACGTGATTTATGAATGCTCGTTCGAGTTCCAGAAGTCAGGTGTGCCCTTCTTAAACTGCCATCAACATTTTATATAAAATGAATACTGAACATTTCAGAAAAATTAATCCCATGTGTGACTCATGAGTGGGTTCCGGGAAAAAGAGCTAAAAATAAAATGATAAATTCCTCCACAGAGCACTTGACACGTTGGTGTGGTTCATTTACAACCAACAACAGGTGCAACGAAAAACAAACTCAATCACAACAACTTCATGATAAAACACCGCTCAACTGTTATGTGGAATTTGATTTCATAACATTTTGTTTGTTTCCCATTTCATTCGCCGTAATTGCGCTTCACGCGGTTGGTCGTTTGGTTGAAAAGAAAAACAACAACAAAGACATTGCGCTGACAAAGAAATCTGATTTAAACTAAAATTATATTCAACATGAAAAAAACAATAAACACACAATGAAGCGTAAGGCCGGAGCTGCCAGAACGCTTAGCGCGCGCTGATTATTTGTCAGTCAGTGCAGGGGTGGAACGCTTCGTTTAACAAAAACAGTCGAAATGAGGGGCGTATCGCTCATAGAAAACGTGTTCAGGAATAAACACAAATCAAATGTGGTCATAATAATAAAAACAACAGCTCCATAAATGGGGCGTAAAAGCAGATAAAGAACAACGCCCCAACCGGCTGATTTGGAAATTTCAGAACTCTGAATACCTTCTTTGTTCGCTCAACATCAGATCGTATACACTGCATTTTGCCGTAATGAATGTACTGAACTAGTGAACTAGTTGAAGGGTTGCAGATCTAAGGTATGCTGACTGAACTAAGACTAGTTCTCAGCTGAGCTGTGGGTTTATAAACTCAGATTTCATTGCCGAAGAAATAAGTTGGGTTCATGGTTTATTTCTGCGAGCGTAAGCTTCACGATCTCGATTACTGTCCACTACTGACTCTTGGGTTCCAGCTTTCCACTTATTAAAGCACTTTTGGCAACGCCCAATCCAGCTCTCTTTATTTTATGGTGTGCATAATGGAACCCTCGCCACATTACCGTTGAATTACGACTAGCAGCGCACACCTTTTTCGCAGTGTTGTCTTTTTTTGTGGCAGAGCAATGTGTTTTTGCGCTTGACCATGCCGAATAGTTGGACTTTTTGCTGCACACCTACTCTGCTTGGTCTTTGCTGTTGTTGTTGTTGTACACATGCGAAAAACTTTAAGCGAGTGTGTTATCGAGCGAACGAAGCCAGCGAGCGCCACATAACAACTAACGTGGAAATATCGGATTTGATACCCTTTTATGGGTACTGCACGTTCGGTATGTGTGCGCTGCGAAAGCGCTCATGCAATGCAATGTTGCACGATACTTGTGCATGTGCGCAAGAAAAAAAGACAAATAAAAGTCTAAAGAAAGGAAGCAATAGCGAGGAAAATGGTTACACGCCAGCATACAACGTTTGCACAAGTTTGTGCAGGTAGCCGAAGTGCGAGGAGCTGCTGGCGCGCATGAAAGGCAGAGTTGCAATAAAAAGTGCGCAGTGCAATTGCCAGGGAATAGCAAGTGCCGCGGCGGTGTGAAGCGCCGGAGTGCTGGCTGGTGCTGACCGTACGTGGTGTATAAATGGATTTTGTTTTATGATGGAAAGTTCCATGCGAAGTTTGCAAAATGAACTTTTTCCTCCGCAGTTTGCTTAAAATGTTAGCGCATGCATGATTGCGCTTAAAAGCGGTGGCGTTGCGGGTTTGTTCTTTTTTCTTTTTAATACTTTTATTCTGACGGGATTACTGCTGCTAAATGCGGGTTGCCCGTTTTACTTTTGAAGAAATAAGAAAACGAGGAACTGTGCTGATTGTCATTGTGCACGAAATACCAAGTCTTTAAAGATCTCTACCCTTTTAAACGGTGTCGGTTGCCTTTTATATTTCGGGATTAGAGAACCAGTTTGCAATACAAGGTTTGGCGAATCCCGAAATATACTTAACAGCTCTGCCTACCTTTCTTCTTCTTCTTTGCTGGAATCTAGTACTACAGACCATGTACCATATTTCAGGCCCCGGTGAAGTCCATCAGCCTCAACCCATTTGGGGATGTTTCCTCGTGGAGGCTGAATTTACCGACCGTTGTGCCAAAGATACCTTCTTTGCCCACCCTGGCTTTAAAGTCGCCAAGCACGATTTTGACATCGTAATGCCACAAGAAGAAGAAGAAGAAATGCCACAAGGACCTACTCGCCTCAGTCTTTGTCCCGTCCCTTCACTCTAACGAGCACATCAACCAGCTGGATAGCGGCACCTTCCCAATTAAGGGACCTGACATTCTACATGCCCTTAAATCGTTATCCTTAATTCGTTTGCCATAATCGTCATCAAAAAGGGGGGTTTCTCTTCTGATGCTTTTTGCTCCTTTTCACTGAGGACTTTTTTTTTACGTGGCGCGTCGCACAACTCTGTGTAGGGGTCGTTTCGCCTTCTCACTTTAGCTCGCCTTCAAAAGAAGTTTTTTTTTCGTTCTTTGGCTATCCAGAGGATACTTGGTCTAGGACTGGAAGTCGTGAGCTGCTTGAGCCATAAGTGCATAAAATAATCGTTTCTGGCCACTTTCAAGTGAACGGCAATCAGAGAATTTTCCTCACTGGCGTGAACTTCTATATATGACTCCGTCCTTCCTTTCTTACAAAGCGATAAGTTAGTTTTTGTTGGATTGAGCGACCAGTTAAAGTGACCAAAGACTATTAAGACCAGCTGAATTAATGCAATGCCCTTCTTTTTGACGGCAGCTAGTTCACTTTTATGGTCTGTCAACTATGTATTGCACACTTGTTGCTAAAAGTGCTGAATTGGAGCTATTTAAAACTTATGTAAAGCCAAAAAACTGCACAAAGAATTGTTTCACTTCTTTAACTTAGCGAAACTTTCCAGGCTAGTTTTTCGAAGCCTCGTTCTTCACAATGTTCTCAAGCCCCTAAATCTATTACAGACTATATTAATCTTACGCACTTGAGAAAAGTTATTTGGAAAATAATATTTTATTTGTCGACCAACCTTCTAGAGCTTTCCTTCTCTTCCTGATAACTCTAGGATGCTGCAACTCCCAGTCCTTCTGAAAGATACTGTAGGTGTTCCTGTTCTGTTGTGTTTAAATGCTTCAATGAGCCCAAGTTCTATGCTAATATTTCCTAACACTTCTCGTTTGTTTTTTCTTTTTTATCAGCAATTTGTACTTTGTGGTTTTTATTTATGTCATGTATATGTGACTCAACTAGCATACAGTGAATCTGGTATTTGGCGGTTATTTAGAATTAAATGTAAACAAATTAATTGCCTTTTGGCCATTAACAGAAGATAAGATTAACACTTTAATATTCTAGTACAGAAATCACGATTGTCTGATAAGAATATTCAAATATGTAGTTTTAGATAGAGAGAGAGAGAATATGAGGGCGAGATAAAAGGTTGTCGTAATTTTTTTTACTGTGCTCGAGCATATTTTTATAAATAATGGAAATTTCTTTCTCAGGCACTGTTATTCTCAATATTTTGTTCATCTGTCAGCGAATGTTTGGACTTCTCAAAGGGTTAAAGAAGTGATTCAGTGCTGTCGGCTGGGTTTTCTACATTTTTGTGCTAGCAAAACTGAGCTCTCACTTCCAAAACAAGGAAGGGTGAAAACCCATTGCTATTACAATACAGATAAAAATAAGTCCCCTCTCACTTTTACTGATTCGATTTCTGTTGTTCAGAATGCTTTATTCAGAAACTTATGGCATATGCTTGACTTTCAAACGGAATCTCTGATCTCATTCCATTGTTAAATCGATAAATTCTGAGAAATTAATTCGATTCTAAATAATTGCCGCCTTGTTTCTTGCCGGATATCATTTGATGCGTGTTGCCAATGCTGGCGTGGCTTGCGTGTGGATCAAACCCGTTTTGGAGTATTTGGGTCAACGACAGCAGCCGTGGCAGCGCAGTTTGAAACAGTAGGAAAACAGGCAGGCGGTTAGAAAAATCGGCAAACACGTGGGGTCACCTATCCGGCTGGTCAAGTTGAACCGGCTGCAGAGCCGATGCTTCAAAGAGGAACAGCTACTGAGTAGGATCATCGCGCGAGCTTTAGTCGGTTCCACAACACTCCAAGTATGTTTGTAGTTGGTATGGGAGCACCCACTTTCCGTTCAGCTAGAAGTTTGCTTGAGAAATTCCTCAAGCGAGTTCAAATTGAAAAGGTAATCAACAAATGAGAAAACATTAAGCTAAAGAACACAAAGCACACAGCGTTAAGTGGAGGAGTGGAGCAAGCGTTTACAACTGCCATAGCGAACTATTGTGCAAAGCCATAAAGTCTTCTGTGTTTCTTGTTTGTTCACGACGGAACGGCAATAAGCTACAAAAAACGAAATGGAAGGAATATATTTATGAAAATGGGAGAGCATGAACATAGACGTATAAAGATGCTAGCGACAACAACAAAGACACTCCAGTCATAACTTAAGAGGAGCAATGGCAACTGTTATGAAAAAACGGAGGCGAAATGGAAGACCAGGCACATAATATCACTATAGAACGGCAACTTGTTGTTAGAACATTCAAACAACAACAATTACACAAGTACACCATCAACGCTATCATGGAGAATCAAGACGCAAAGCCCGAGATGCCCAACAAAATTAAGCAACAAATTGAAAAGCAAGCGGAATATCGAAGAATTAAGCAAACAACTGAAACTCAAGAAACTGAGACTGCAGCTGGCGGGTGCACGACGAAGCAAGCGGGGGTTTGCGGGTGCCCGTAACCCGCTCAGCATCCACGCAATCCGGTGGGACGAGTTTTTCTGTCTCGTTCACGTCGAACGCTACGAAGGCGCCTATGTTGTTTTGATCATAGAAAATATGATATCTTTGTTATTGCTCGGCTTATATGGCCCGAAGTATGTACATAGATTCGAGCATGTTTGTTAACTACATCTATGTAGTATACTGTTGCATTGTTGACTGAGCTCACAGAGCTGTGTTGTTGGCTCAGAATTTTTTTATGGTTCAACTCCTACATAATCGAAGAATAAAAAACGTTTGTAAAAATGAGTATAATTAGAGTGGAATAGCACAAGAACACGGATTTGAGATAACTACAACTCTTTTTGCTCGTAGGCGGACACACAGAATCAAAGCAATTGTTGAACAAACCAAACAGTTGAAACGAAATAAGCTGGAAGATAAAAGCAAATAAACTGTAGTCTTAGCGGAGCATAGGTTAGGGCTCTGGCAAAGCAAAAGCTAAAGAATAAATATTTGTATGCCATATTTTTTTATGCGTGATTTGTTGGACTTACCCGTCGAACTTCAAGTTTGGTCATAAGTTTACCGACTTTCGAGTTTGTTTTCGTTCGACTTTGTTTGAACTCGGTGTTACAAGCTGTCTAATGCGGTTAGCGTACACCTAAACATCGCTATAAGCTCAAAAGAAGTGCCAACTGATTGAAGTGTGTTGTCTTCTATAAACATAATATCGGCGACTTTAATCCTGAAGTAACCACTGAGAGTTCGACCGCCGTCTCCACTAAAACCGTTTCTTTTTCAAACCTTTTCGTTTTTGGTGAAAGATATCTTTGAGTCAGTGTTTTCACTAATAGTTTTTAATTTATCAGTGACTGTCACCCTAAATTTGGATCTTTGTTTCGGCGTGCACCTATTTCTTCTCTAATAATTCTCAAGTTTATCGCAATTTACCGTACTCATCCATACTTTGCTGTGTTCTATTAAAAATTGTTGCTACAAAAATATTGTATGTATGTATATTTTACTTATTTTTTTATTGTTGTCTTGTCCATTGCCACACGAGTGCTGCTGTGCTATTTTTGATGACGCTAACGAATTGAAGTTTCCACGTCGCTGGCTCATCTGCGCAGGCGAATGACTAGACGCGGTGGCGTACAGTGGGCGAGTGTGTTGAAAGTGCGAACAAAAAATTGGCAGACGTATATTAGAAGGTGCCATAACTAAACGGTTTTATTAGGAAAGAATTTGTTAAAAAATGTCAAACTGAAAACAAAAAAAAAAAAAAACATGAACAAAAACATGTTAAAATAAATTTTAAAAAATAAATAAAAATTAAAAAAAATAGATGTTTAAACTTTATTTCTCTTACTGTATTATTTGGAAATTATATTTGTATTAAAAAAATTTTAAATATTTATTTACTGTTTAGAATTAGTTTAAATATTTAAAAAAAAATTTTAATTTAAAAAATGTTTAAATTTTATTTTTTACAGTAAATTAAATATATTAAAAAAAATGTAAATCCTTATTTACTTTTTAATTTTTTTTTTTAAATATTTTTTAATTTTTTTTGTTTGTTTTTAGTTTGAAATGTTCTTATTATAAAAAAAAATAAATTTTTAATTATAAAAAATCTATATAAAAATCTCTTTAGCGTTAAATTAAAAAAACAATTCCTTAAAGAAAAAGAAAATATGGAAGACGACTAACTAAATTGTCTTTTTTATTTTTATTATTTTATTAATCAATTAATAATCTGTTACGAGATGAACACACACGTTTTTTTTTTAATTTTTCCTAATTTACTACGTTTTGATCCACTGTGCTGCATTACGGCGAATTCATTCCGCTTCATGATTTGCTAAATATTGCTTGAGTGCTATACGAAATTGTTTTGTGCCTGCATAAAATTACACAAAGTCAGGAAAAAAATGGTTTCCAACAAAAACACGATTTGAGAAAAAAATTGAAAGAAAAATATTAATTCAGAAAAATTATGTGGAAAAAAGGACATGAATGAACGCCAACGCATTCTATTGAAAGTAAAAATAGCTGCGAAGACAGCATAAAAGCTATTAAGAGAATGGCATAAAAATATTTTACAACAACAACAAATGCTATATTACTTCAATGTAAAAGGTTGCAGGAGCAGCGGCTGAGTTGCATGCTGCCAGCTGCCACAGCAAAACAACAAAATCAGAAGCAACACTATCTGGTGGCGGTGGTGGGATGCGCGTGGCGGCCGGTCGGCTGCTGACGGCAAGTGTCGACGCTGAAGCGCGCGCAAGCGAAAAATTAAAGCGTCGACGAATTCGCGGAAAATAGAAAATTTGTAGGCAAACACACGCCCACGCACACTCACACAAACACAAAAAGTGGCAAGCAGAATGGGAAATAGCGCACAACAAAAGCTTCAGCGACAATATGTAACAACAACAACAACGACAACAGTGAATAACAACCATAAATAGAATTTGCAACAAAAATGGTTATGTAACTTTTGAAGCTTGGCAAGTTTGCTCGATGAATTTCTGTGCGACGGAAGTGATGAAAAATGCAGCAATGAAAAACTGCAAGAATTCCAATAAATAAAAAACAAAATGGAAAAAAGCGAAAAGTGAATTATTTGCTGCAAACTGCTTGTTTACTTTAGTTTGTTGGCGCGGACTGTGCGATGCGGCTAATAGCTGCGCTCGCTGAGTGGCACTTTCATTGAAAGCAGCAACAACAACGGCAATCAATTTGCAAATATTGAAATGCAAATTTGTGGTCAAAAGCGAAAACAATGTTTGAGTTGTTTGACTTTATTTTTCATTTTGAATATTTTTGGCCGAAAAAGTTTAGCGAAAAGTGTTAGGGGATTTCACATTTTTATTATTTTTAATTTTTATATTTTTCTTTGCTATATATATTTTAAAAAGAAGAAAAAAGTTGACTTCGGTTGGTCGGCCGGTTCTTTTTCTTCTTTACTGACGTAGGCACCGCACCGCTTCCAGGTGAAACTAGGCCCTACTCCACCTGGTCTTTAGAATGGAGTGAAGGTCTTCCTCTGTTTCCCCCGGCGTGTACTGCGTCGAAAACTTTCAGAGCTGCAATGTTTTCGTCTATACGTACGATAAGACCTAGCCAGCGAAGCCGCTGGCTCATTATTTCATCGAATGCGAGATTCGCCGTGGCCAACGCACAAAGGACCATAAATCTTTCGCAGAACCTTTCTCTCGAAAACTCGTAATGTTGTCATCGTCCATGCCTTTGCACCATATAGCAGGACGGGAATAATGAGAGACTTATAGAGTTTGGTTTTTGTTCGTCGAGACAGTACTTTACTTCTCGATTACTAAGTCCAAAGTAGCACCTGTTGGCAAGAGTTGTTCTGCGTTGGATTTCGAATTGCTGTTAATGCTGGTTCCAAGATAGACGAAATTATCTAAAACTTCGAAGTTATGACTGTCTACAGTGACGGGGGATTAGCTGGACTGATGGACGATTAGATGTTAGTGGTGTGATCTCCACTAGCCGGAATACCGAACAGCTAGGGTCGTATGCGCGTGAATTATTTAAGCGGCGAAGGCGGTTAGCTGGAAATTAGGGTTTTAGTTTCTGTATGATTGGTGTGTGTAAGGGATGTGTGTATGGGGTCCAACCCCTGGCCACCAGTCCAGAGCCGTATGGAAGCTCAACTGGTAGTAGTTTCGGCTACGAGGTCTGACCGGAGACTTAATTCTGGTACCACGGGGAGCAGGAGCCCTTGGTTGTGGTTAAAACCCCTCGGGGAGTATCGTGGTGGTTGTGGTGAACTGACTTTGTCAGTTGAATGTGGAGTTGCATTGCAACCGGGTGCCGGACCCAAAGCACGGCAGAGGTTTTAGATGGGCCTCGAACCCTACCAAGGTGGTTAGTGTATCCATTCCACACTGCATTCTCAGGGCGCTGATCAACGCATTGATTTGATCCGCTGTGCTTTTGAGCGCCGTGGAGTAGTCAGCAGGTGCCCAAAAACACTCCGGACGTTGTCTACAGTGACGTGGAAGCCTAGTTGCGAGTGCGACGACTGTTTGTTTGATGATAAGAGATATTTCGTCTTACCCTCGTTCACTACCAGACCCATTTGATTCATATCGGGTGACTTGATAACTTTTAAAAAAAAAAAAACGCATAAAATTTGCAAAATCTCATCGGTTCTTTATTTGAAACGTTAGATTATGACATTTACTTTTTGAAGTCATTTAAATGTTGACCGCGGCTGCGTCTTAGGTGGTCCATTCGGAAAGTCCAACAACTAGCACCTTTCTTCGTGTTGTCTTCCAAAGCAATAGTTGCTGGCTTCTTCTGTAGACTTTAGTTGACGTAGCCCCACAAAAAATAGTCTAAAGGCGTTAAATCGAATGATCCTTAGGTGGCCAACTTACGGGTCCATTTCTCCGAATCCAGTTCTCCGAAGTTTTCCCTCAAAATGGCCATAGAATCGCGAGCTGTGTGGCATGTAGCGCCATCTTGTTGAAACCACATGTCAACCAAGTTCAGTTCTTCCATTTTTGGCAACAAAAAGTTTGTTAGCATCGAACGATAGCGATAACGTTGCGTCCAACAGCATCTTTGAAAAAATACGGTCCAATGATTCCACCAGCGTACAAACCACACCAAACAGTTTGTTTGATGATAAGTCTATATTTTTGGTCTTACCAAACATTTAAATGAAATTATCTTCAAAAAGTAAATGTCAGACCCATTTCAAATAAAGAACCGATTTTTGCAAATGAAAAAAAGTTCAAGCTTTATCACATTCTGGAGAAAGCAGAACTAACGGCGCGGGTGTTGAGGCCAATGATATCGATGTCATCGGCGTACGCCAGCAGTTGTATACTCTTATAGAAAATAGTACCTTTCCTGTTTAGTTCTGCAGCTCTAACTATTTTCTCCAAGAGCAGATTGAAGAAATGGCACGGAATTGAGTCGCCTTGCCTAAAACCTCGTTTGGTATCGAGCGACTCTGAGAGGTCCCTCCTCAACGTCATTATTATTACTATAAATATAAAAAATAAGTTGAAGTTTGATGAGAAATACGAAAAGACTTTTTCCACTAAGTATTTTATAGAGCCTCCGACGGTTTCTTCTGGGTTTTACAAACTTTGTATCTTATTGTGTTAAGATAAAGGCTACAAATTGCTGAAATTTGGTTGGCTTTAAGTGCAACAACAAGTTGCAGCTGGCACAGCAACCTGCAACAGCATGTAGCAAGTACAAACGTGCAATCACGCGAACCCATTCGCATGCCAAAGCCATGTTGCCACAACAACAAAAGTTTTTGCTTACTTCACTTTTCTATTTACTTTATTTGCTTTAATAAAGCAATCAAGCAATCATTGCTAGATTAGTTCGCGCAGCTACAAGGGCGACGAGGGAAAAAATTATAGAAAATTGCTGCAACATTCGTGTGTTGCATGGCGTTGTAAAAACAGCAAGGGTACTATATGTATGTTGTCTTACCTCGGTGTTGTTATTGCTGTGGGTCTGTTATCTGGCTTGTATTAGCGAAAAATGCGATTTGCCGTTATTTTGATGCTGTGTCGCTGAACCACAAATGCGAAATTTGTTGTTGCCACTTTTTAGTACTTTTGTACAACATTACCGTTATTCAGTGTGATTTTTCCATCATCAATCATTACTGGCTTTAGTACAGAGTAAGAACAAGCGTACACATATGGTGGCTTGATCCATGCTGTTGTTGTAGCACATATGCGAATCCAAACCCGTTAAGTGATCGAAATTATAGCCATTGATAGGCTAAACTTCCGATTGATTGTGGTCATTTAGAGCCCATATACCACTGTCACCGTTGCGCCGAAAAAGAATTGAGTCTCTCATTTCGGTATCTTTGATCTCTCACATGATCATCCTGTCGAACTTCATAGATCAATACAAGATTTGGCGGTTCCGGTTATGTTAAATAATACGTCAGATCTCTGACGTGATGCTTTCTATGTAAACCCCACAAAGGAAAGCTCGCTCGCTCCTTCTCTGAATCATAGTTGTTAGTGATCTTTTGCAAACGCTTGAGAAAGTCGACTGCCTGGTGAATGTCTACGCAGACGACGTAACTCTCACGGTTGACAGGAATTTTCTGAATACCCTAGTTAGCTCAGGGGTACCAAAGTATCGTAGGCAACTGGCTGCTGATCCTCCATAAATCCTGACAAGACCGAACTAGTTATTTCAACAAGGAAGTACATAATCCCGGAGACTCATCCACCATAAATGCAGCAACGTGTCTTCAGCCTGCTGACACAGTACGTAGGGTTTTCCCAACATTGAGGAAAGAGCAAGAAAGGCATCGGTTGATCCGTAGTCAAGGGGTGCCATTGGCAAAAGGTGTGGACTCTCGCCAAAGGTAGTTCTTTGGGTCTATGAAACAATAGTTCAGCCTAAAATGTTTTACGGAATTCTTGTTTAGAGAAACGTGCCGCATTCGCCAAAGAATTGGCGGAAGGAATTGCAGATGACCTAAAGCTTGTGAGGAAGTTACGAGGAGGAATACACGTCGGCAAATTTTCATCAATTCCAGTTCTTGGTTTTCTGACCACTTCAGCGTCTTCCAAGCGGAGATAGCTGTCATAAAAGTAGCAGCAGATCTATTGCTATGAAGCTGCATCTAACCTTTAGAGTGGTAACTATCCACTCTGGTAGTAGAGTAGCGATATTAGCTTTGAGTTCAAGAGAATCAACTTACTTTAAGATCAGATTTGTTTGGGTGTTTGACAAGAGGGTTATTGCAGGAAACTATAACGCTGATGACCTTGCTAGGACAGGTACTTCAGTCTCAAAAACAGTCGAGTGGAAACAGGTAGGATCTCCCCTGGATTCCTGTGCTTTGCTTCTAGACCGTCAGACCAGCTCAGCAAGCGCTGGTCAACTACCATGCAATCGCAAGGTCCGTCTGGTCCGGAATAAATCAGAAGAGATTTAGGGATCAGTCATCTAACCCAACCTAACTTCATACATATGTTGTCATATTGTACTTTAACTTTTAGTGGCCAGTGGCTTGGCTTTCAAAGACCGAATTTTTTTAAAAGATGTGATTACCACTCGGACTCATTGCAATGAACACCGAATTAGGAGATATGATGTGGTATTTGGTAGTAGACTATGTCGTTGTTGTTGTGCTGCCGAGTTGACAGTGTTCAGCGAGCACAGGTTTTGTCGTACAACTTAGCCTTGAGAGGTTTATAATTTTTATATGAACTAACTGTTCATCGCCATAAGTTACTGAAAAATCTTTTGTATGCACTCGTGCGCAAGTCAATACTTCATTGAGTCGTCACAGTCGGCGGCGACGGTGTCTCTCCTTTCTCCTCGCCTTCAACAGGTTTTTTCTACATTCTTGTCTCAACCTTCGGCATGTGTTCCGCATGAGTTGCATCGCACGCATGAAGCGATACTTCACGGCGAGTATTAGCTTTTATTAACTTTTATTTACTATTATTACTTTCCACTTGTCTGGCGAATTTATAGCCTTCCCGCGACTGGCGCTACGTGGTACTTATTTATTATCGCGCTCTTCGTCTCGATTGCCGTCGGCCACGCCATTCATTACAGCGCTGAATTAGCCATAAGCATTGCTTAATGAGCGCACATATTCCACGTAAATAAATAATAAAAAAATCACAACAACAAGTAGGTAGTATGAGTAAGGCAAGTGCTTGTGGAATTTCACTCGATTTTCGTACCAGAAATGTGGCGAGCGATTTCTACTAAAGAGCAGCATTTGTGGCAACTTTTTATAGCGCAACGCAGTTACATTAAATGCAGTTTACAGTTAGCGATACCGTATCCCAACTGCGCTTAAATTGCGAATTATTTCCACATTTTTGCGTTGTGAACTTGTTTCTGTAATTTTGATGATGTTCTTGTTGTAGTTGCCCCGGTAATTTCGTGTAACATCGCTTTCAACTAATCGCTGAGGGGGCAGCGCGGCCATATGCGTGCAGCGCGCCGGTAATGTCTGGGAAAAAGCGAAAGAAGAAATGAAATGTTGTGGAGAAGAAAACTAAAAAATGATTTTAACCCATTTTCAGCCAAAAGACGGGAAGCAAATTAAAAGATGAAAACGAAAAGTTGCCAAAAGTAAAGAATAATATTTCTTAACCGGTGCTGTTGAGTTTAGCGCATTGTTTGCTTTTTTGCTTCGTTTTTCGTTGATCTTCTTCTGCTTGTAACGCGCTGTATTACCAAATCTGATTATAAAACTGTAGGTATTTTTTCGCTGTGAGCAAAGTCGAGCTATTTTTCATTTCGGTATCTCTCAGATATTGGATACCCGCCGGTATCTCTAAGAAATCGGTCGGATATAAGTGAATTCTCTTCAATCGAATTTATTACGCACTCGTTTGGTACTCGTTTTGTCCAACTTGTGTTCCAAAAGTTCAGTTATAGGATAGTTTTTAATAGACGACTAAATTTTATGCTTTTTGGAACTTTGTATATGTTTGAGAGAACTATTTATAGAACTATCTATAGCACCCGGAATCTTGAAAACTTGTATACCTTCATTTCGAAGTCGGACGATCGACTTTTGAACCAATCGTTACAATTCTCTAAAAACTTTCAAAAAAGGGCTCCTTCTGCGTCGATGAAGCGCTGCTAGAGCGATTTTCAAGCATTGAAGGCGTCACGGAAGGCATTCTCCGGAATAGCCTTGAGAGCCGAGGTGCATGCTGCTTGGAACCCCTTTCAACGGCTTTTCTAAACCAAGTGGGGCCACATCTGGAACGCCTCTACTGAATCCCGTAAGTGCGCGCACGCTCCAAATTACAGTCGCAGTAGAAGAAAATCGGTTATTTTACTTTCCGGACAAACCCTGTATAGTCAACTCGAAAGCTATCCTCAGATATATTTAGGAATGGCCTTATGTAACTACATACAGTAACACCAATATTTGTCTTAATATTGTTATCAGAAATATCAGCACGTACTTTTGGGCATGAAAAATGTCTACGAGTTCCCAAACCTCGTTTATGTAATATTTAGAAGAGGCAATATTACTAACAGTTGGGTATATAACTCGTAATTAGTTTTAGGAACCTTTTCTCATCACTCCGTAACCCACACTCGCCAGCCAGATCTGCCACCGCGACCCCTACCAGCCCCAGCCGCCAACGGCGTGCGGGTGTTTTAAGCTTATTACTTGTTATTAGCCTACTTGACAGTTTCGTGTTGTGTTTCTCTAATAACTGTACATGTGTATAAGCCTCCGTATAGAAATAAGTTGGTTCGCATTTAAAAAAAATAATTATTTTCGGTATGTAACTAGAAGCGCCGAACTTTGTAGCTGTTTCCATTGAACTATCAATTTTAGCCAGCAACCCGCGATACATAGAACTAGACATGAAAACGTTTGGATTGCCTAAAGTTAACATTTTATGAGCGCAGGTGCTTATGTATGTATGTGTGGGTTTGTTTGTGCGTCGCATTTTGTGCATAACTGTAATACCCGCTTGACATACTAGATAAACGCACTCAACGATGGACACATACAGAAATACCTGCGTGGTCACACACACACACACACATATATACATTCATACATACAAAAGCGAGTGCGTTTGCTGTTGTGCGGTTGACAATCTTATCAGCGTTAACTGGCTGCTTGATTTGTTGTCCGTTTATATTGCCAACGCACGCGTATACAAACACATACATAGTCACATACAGTTATGGGTACTTGTTTATATGTGTGTGGGCATGCGATTACACTTGATTATTAGGTTACGTATACGCCATATGCCATCAACACAAATACATGAATACATACATACACAAATATACATAGTCTATATATACCTGTTATTGTCTATTTTTATCCGCGTCCATATCCCGTCTAACGGTGCACCGGCAACCAGTGAGCGCGTTATTTTCACTTACTATTACCCTTGTTGTTGTTGTTTGTAGTTGTAATTGTTGACTTTTCAGCGATTTGCTACAACGCTGTTGACTTTTAGCTCTGACCAAGCGTCCCCTCGCCTCATCGCTCGCTGCCGTAATGTGAGCGTGCGCACGCGACCGCCGACAGCTGACAGTTGACGGCGGTAAAGTCACAGCGTGCATTACGAAAAGTCAATAATTGCACGCATACAAGAAACGCATATAAACAAGTGTACATATTTACATATTTGTGAGTGTATACATATTAGGGTGGTTCAAAATACCGACTTATTTTTCGCTTGGTACTATGAGATAGAGGTTCTTAGACACCTTTAACCAAACATAGATAAAAAGTTAAAGAATATAATCAAAAACATGTAAGGAAGAGCTAAGTGCGGGTGCAACCGAACATCTTATACTCTTGCAACTTGCAAGAATTAAAGCCAGGAAAATACTTTAAGGTGTAAAACCAATAATATAGAGCAAAATCCGCCGGATGTTCGAAAATCCTGATATTATTTAGTTGGGGGTTAAGTCAAGTTTTCGCTCAAATTTATCTATTTTAGGCACAAAGGTACACTGTTTTGAGTAAAACACGCTCTGTAATTTTCATTGTGATAACTCACATATTGGCCGATATATGCGGTACAAAGTCAACCGAAAGTTCGAAAATCTTTATATTAAGTATTGGCCCGATTCAACCCATTTTTGACATACAGACATACCTATATAAAAAAGGATTATCCCTTATTTTCCGTTATATGTATATATCACACATTGACCGACATTTTCGATCAAAAATCAACTGTAGGTACTGGGGTCCATATATTCGGTGCCTGGGGGCTTGACCAGTTTTTGTTGGATTTAAAACATTTTTGGTCGTAAGGTGGCACACACTAAAGACATTATTCGCGCAGAGTGTTATCCCGTTATATTAATTGCTTCTTGATTTGTGTAGAGGAAACTGAACGAATCAAGGAGGCGTGGTTGTTGTCTGATTTCGTCTCTTTTCACAATGTCATATAAGAATGTAAAAAAAAAAATGCAACGAATTAAATTTTGTCATCAAAAAGAGGGCGGTGTCACGGCCTATTTGTGGGCGTGACAGTGGTCCGATTACTTCTATCTACGAACTCGAAATTTTTTTTTGTACATAGAAACCCACGTACCAAGTTTCATCGAGAAATCTCAATTTTTACTCAATTGTCAGACAGACAGTCAACCGGATTTCAACTTTTCTCGTCACCCTGATCAATTATATATATAACCCTATAGTTATCTCCTTTAGTTTTAAGTGATACGTACAACCATTAGGTTAACAAAACTATAATACTCTGTAGCAACTGGTTGCAAGAGTATAAAAAATAGCCTAGCGAAAAACCATTTCGATTTTTGACCCCCCCTAACACATATATATATATGTATGTATTTACATTGGATTCATGGTTTTTGCTGTTTATATTATTAATATTTATTATGTGATTGCTGCTGATTGCCAACTCGTATTGAATTTGTCATTTATACAAATACAACAACACATCGCATGGCAATTTATTGGAATTACGTTCGACCATTCGTTGGCTTTTGGTTGCGCCTCATATTTTACTTATTTTTGATGAGTGTAAAAACATATTGTTTGTTGTTGTTGTTTGCCAACAATTATTTTGCGCTTTTTCGCAATATTTTTCTTTTCACTTAGCTAATATCTTTTATTTGTGACACTTATGTATTACTTTTTTGCTCCCTTTTTAAACCGTAATTATTCACGCATGCCTGGTCAGCTGTTAGTGCTTTTTTGTTTGTCAATAAATTCCAAATTTCGTTTTTTTGTCAATAATATGCGCTCGTCGTAGCAATAAATTCAGCTCACTGCTTTTGTTGTTGCTGTCCATTTTCTCATTTGCTTGCACTTTTTGACGTATTTACGCTTATTTATTTTCGCTTTTTAATTTATTTCCATTTTGCTGTAGTCATTATCGCCGCTTAGTCACTTGCATTACACAATTTTACTGATTTTTATTAGCCATTCGGTTCACTTTACAAGGCTACAATGACTGGCGCAGTTGTTTATTTAAATCTTTATGTGTACAGATGTATATATGTAGAAGTGTTATTGCCATTAAATAAATAATTAAATAAAAATATAGGTTATTTAAATTACTTGACCGGTTGGAACCGAATTCGGTTGGTAACATTCTCACAACGCCCTCGGGACCCTTTCAAATAGAACACAAACCTCGCATACTTCTCATGAACTGCCATTAAAATACGAAAATACTTTTCCAATACCAATATATCGGTTAGTATGAAGTTCTTTTCATTAGTGTAAAAATTGTATCAAATATTTTCCAAAACCTTATAAACCATATAATATTTGATTAAAATGCTCCTCCACTAACTCCAATCCAACTATTGCTCCAACTAGGGATACACAGTGAAATACAATGAATATCTTCAAATCCCTTTACTGCATACCAGCTTTACTTCTTCGTTACAAACGAAACATCTTCTTGGCGTTTTGAGCCTGAGAGATCATCTCTCTTCGCCTTGTATTATCTCTCGTCATCGCTCCGGTGGCCAACGAAAGTACTTAACCTTATACCATACATGCCTCGAAGTCTTTATTGACAAGATTAAATTAAATTAACGTCACTCCTAGACAAATTGTGGTCTTGTACTTTTTGCTAATGCTTGAAATTATGCTAAACCGTTATTAACCGCACGACAAGTATTTCATTGCCCATAAAAGCATACACCCGCACACACAGGTGCAAATGCCGGTAAAGTCAACAGGGGTCGCCAGTTTTTCTTAGCAATTGCCACGTCTCATTTGAATTGTCATTGGAATCACACAAAGCGAAGGAATCAAATTACATGCGACATATTGCCGGCGGTTTATGGGCGATATTTAAAAGTGAACGCAAGCAGAATTGGAAGAAGAAGCAGAAGTCTTGTTTGCGTGTGCTAAGCCAGCCCATAATCACATCAATGACATCAATTTCATAAAATTAAATGCACTTTGCTATTGGCATTGAGCACAACAGCGGACGGACGCAAAAACACAACAATACAACAGCCAAGGCAAAAACAAAAGCAATAATAGTGAATGCAAAGAGCGGCGTATAAAACTCTTTAGAATTCACAGCCAAATCCAATTGATTCCATGTAATTGTATCAACTGCGAGCATTCACACACATACATTTGTGCATAGAATTGCTTTTGTTCGCCTAACAAAATTTGATTAACAGAGAAAACGAAATGCAAGGCTGCTGCTTTGTTTTTAATGCTTGCATTGAACTGCCTAAAGTGTGTCTAACTAAGGCAATTATGCTCATATGAGTGGGGCGCGAAGTGGTGGGAAGGAACGTGAATGCTATGTTGCTGATTTTCAGTGGAGGCGAATGCGCGTGAGGGAGTTTTGTGGGACCGAGTAGTAAAAGCAACGAGTATTTTGAAAGGATGTTATCGCAGTTGGAAAGAGGACAATATTGGATAAAAACACGAAAGTGCTGAAATTTGGCAACATTGTATTTATAGAAAGTGCAGATTGCCACAGAAATCATGTTGACTTGAACGCTTGTGGGTCTAATAGGAGTATATTCATGATATTTCCTTAAAAAAGTTTAGAAAAGTTCATATATATGTTGTCAACAGAAAAATATCTGCAGTTCGACCAAAAATATTTCTGATACTGTTCTCCGCTTTTTAACACACGAAGGATAAGCAATGATCCATGCTAATAGTACTAATAATGGTTTAGTATTAATCACCGAAGATGATTCCAAAAGCTGTTACAATGCCACAGCCACAGCGAGGTATTGGTCAATATGAAGAATCGTTTTCTTCGAAGCTTTTTCAAAAGCTCTAAAGCCACAGGAAAAATTGACAACAATGCGATCATTACAGTTGCATACAGCATTAGTGATGAATCAATAATTGCAACAAAAGCAAAACAAAAGTTGAGTAAAACGATAATTTGCACAAAAATGTCAGTGTCACCAACAAAAGTTTGCCAATACAAACAAGAGGCTGCCAACTCTTAGTTGTCAATAAGCGGGCAGTGGCTACACAAATGGCAAAATGCACTGGTGATGCTGCTTGCTGCACAGAAAAACGAAACTGGGAGTGCCAATCGCCGTTGCATTACTTGCGGCCATTGTGCTCGTTGGTTAGTCCTTAACGGGGTGCGGGTAATCCTTTTTGGCATTGCGCTTTTGCTCAAATGCTAACAGCTTTATAGTTGCTGTTGCAAACTTAACTTGCAGTTTAATATTTCCGTGTTGCATGTCACTTGGCATTGACAGTTTTTGTGGTTTGTTGCGCTCGCCAGTTTTTGACTTTCAATTTCTCAAATTCGCCTCTGTAGGCAAGTCCGCCTAGTATTTTATCTATTTTCAGGCAAACAGAAACAAAAACGGGTAAGTTTACAAACTTGTATGTGTGGTGTTTGTGTGGCATGCAACCGAAAAGTTTATGCAACTGCTGCCTTAATTACCACGCTTGATTTGGGCGAACTTTTCGTTGACACCGCAAGTTTTATTGGAGGTGAAGCGCTGGCGGTGCCGAGGGCCATCAATAGATAGTTAGAATCGAATCATGAGTGGTGGCTGCTGAGATCAAATGCGTGTGGCGCAAAAGTGCAAACATTTACCTATACTGTAATCAAATAGGTATTTATTTAAGGTTATCACAGTAGGTTTAGAATTTCGGAAATTAATATCGGATTTTGATGTACAACTGCTTTTTATACTTGATTTTTAGTTCCAACTTTTCCCAACATTGTGAGAATACATCTTCGAATTTTTGAAGTTAACTCCCCGAATACTTGAATTCGTTTCTCTAAATAACACTTGAAACACTTGTTTTTATGAAAGTGTAATATTAATGATTCTATTTTTTTTTACAAATTTTCTCAACACTGAGAAAATACAACTTCGAATTTTCGAAGAGAACTCTGCGTATACTTGAGTCTTTCTATTAATGGTAATGTTGTGCTAATGATTCGGTGCTTAGTTATTGGTTTCCTATTTTCAATTATTATAAACATTTTTAAGTTGTCTTCGAATTTTCGAATATAACAACGTGATTACTTGAAATACTTTTTTTTGAAGGAAAATGTGTTACTAACGATTCTTTAATTATAAAATTTTTGAATGTTTTTTCAACATGGCTAAAATGAATCTTCGAATTTTCGAAGATAATCCCACAAACTTTTAAAATCTAATGATTCTATAATTAACATTTTTTTAAATGTTTTCAACGTGGCTAAAATTCATCCTCGAGTTTTCGAAGATTATCTCACGAACTTTTAAAATCTATCTTCGAATTTTCGAAAATTATCTCACGAACTTTTAAAATCCGTTTTATTCTGGATAATGTGCGCGTAAATATTTCCTAATTATAAGCTTTTCGAATATTTCGAAATTAATTTTCGAATTTTCGGTTATAAATTATCGAATTCGAAAAAAAAATTAATTATCACGCTTCAACAGTGCTATTAATAAGCTAATTAGTAATGACTATAATTTTTATAATTTTAATGATTTAATTGCAATCATCGTCTATAAATGGGTATATGTATCCATACATACATACATATGTATGTATGTGTGTAAGTTGTTGTTGTCTACTCAATTTCATATCTCAATGCTTATAGGTTTGACAATAAAATCCATTTAAAACGCCCGCAGCAATTAATTTTATATTGTGGCATGTCAACAAGATCGCAAAATGTGTAAATCCCATCAAAATGCAAACATAAATCCATGTTGCTGGTGCTTATAGACACTTGCGTGTGTAACGGTAATAATCACAGGCTAACATAAATACCAATAATAACTGATTTCAACTGCGTGCCAACACATTTAAATGAGTGTGTGCAAGCGATGATATAGATATATGCCGTTGTAAGTATGAGTGTGATAACCATGTAACCTCGCCTGTATGTGTGAGTTTACCCAAGTGCGTTCACTACAAAACTTCATATTTATTTAGGCAGACGCATTAAATCAAATGATTGAAAAATTAATTGCTATTTGATTAAGTAGAGTGTTTGTTGTGAGCGTAGAGAGATAGTGGCATGCAACACCGCAACCAATATATGTAGGTATTTGAAATGGATTACTAAACAAATATTTGTGAAATACTTTGATTGTGTAGCACCGCAACGCTCTTGAGGTACATTTTTTATTGCTGTTGGTTGCACCTTCTCGAGAAGCCAACTAGGCCGCATTGATAAGAACTCAGCTGAGCTACTTTAAACAGTTGTAAGGCACTAAACCACCCGATAATGGGCTATTGAAAATCCACGCACTGTAAAATCATAAATTCGAGGAAAGTTTATGGCCCGGAGAAAAGAGTTACGTATACCAGAATCTTTAAGGTATTTTTTTGAATGGCATCAGGTTGCCTTGATTGCTTTTTATCATCAGATTATTAAAGCTCCATACAACGTCTCTTTTGCTTTGTCTGGAGAAGTCTCGCAAGTTAGAAACTTTGTTGGCTAAAGGCAATAAAAATCGACGTGTCCAGAGAGAACCCCTACTACTGCCGCAAAATGAACTATGCTAAGAGCAAGTAATTCAGAAGATTTCCTGCGTTCTGATCTAGGCCAAAAGGATTTTGCAGTTCCAACTCGGTTCTATTCCGATATCAGTGAGGCAAGGGTGCCCCCTCTGGCTAGCTCATCGGCTTTGTAGTTCCCTGCGATTCCGCTGTGGCCAGGCACCCAAACGAGAATGATGACTACATCAGCTTGATGTTATTTCTAGTGGGGATAGACGCACACAGTTGCACAGTTGGATAAAACGTTCAGGACCCTTCGGTTAGCTCGTGGACGACATTTAGAAAATTTCCTGTAACCAAAAACAAAACCAAATATTTTATCGGTTAGCGGCAGATTCGTCATATATGTACTTGGGTAAGGGTTGAGAACTGTTTCTGAGTTGTCGGTTTGGTTGAACTTCCAATTTGCATTTTAAAAATACATTCGAAATCATATTCAAATGATTTAAATGCCCCAAATGTACAAACATACATACTAACATGCAAATATATTTGTGTTGGCTTTTATATCGAAGCTTTAACAGCGCCTCCAGCTGTCCGCGAGTAATTTCTCATGCATTCGCCGCACGCTGTCACTCCCTCGCGCCGCCCACTCAATTCCATTCATTTATGCGCTCGCTCGCCCATTCGCGCTCGCCTTGCTTGTGGCATGTGGCATGCAGAATGTTTTATGCGGTTGCATTTTAATTGAAATATTTTTGTATCTCCATACACTAACGGTATTATATCGAAATTGTTACAGCACACACGCTGATTTACATGCTGATTTAGACGTGTGTGTGCGTGTGTGTGTGAGGATGCATGTGTTTATCATGCTGCTGATATATCTGCTGCCATCGTTTTGTTTGCTGTTGATGAATTACTTTTTGCACATGTTCACCCACTTCCGTTCGCCTCCCACGCTGCTGCGCCCCGCCACTCGCTGACTGAGTTGCTGGAAAGTCCACCAAAAACAGCTAAACGCTCCGCGCCCAATTCCATTTGCATTCGCCCATAGCACACACGGCGAGCAATGAGTTTGTTGTTGTTTGTGGTTTTTGTTGTTGTTGCAGCTGCTTGCGGTTATCGCCAACTTTATGGAAATTATTTTCATTCGCTCCATTGTAGCGGTTTTGCTTGTTTTGTTGTTGTCGCAGCTTTTGGCTCAGCTTGTTTTCTGGCTTTAACTGATTTGGCACCGAAATTTTTTACATAACTTGGCCTTTTGTGTGGCGGCGCTCTTGCTTTGCTTTGTTTATGTTAATATCGCTGCTTTTGTTGTTGCTATTGTTGTTGTTGCGCATATTTGTATTTGTGGCATTGCTTCGTTCGCGTGTTTGCCAATATAAGCGCCGCTCTCCTCCCGCGCAGCATTCCAACGGCCATTCCCTTAGCGCACTCCTGCCGCTCCGCGTTGCTCGCCATGCAACGAAGTTGTTGTTGTTGCTTATTTTCGAGATTTTTGCTTTTGAAATCTTCCCGTTTCGCGCACACGCCCTCCGATTGGGCGTTATTGCGACTGCTTGTCGTGTTTTCGCTTTTAATGCTCTTGTTGTTATTGTTGTTCTCGGCCGCATGCCATTGCTGAGTTTTAATAATGTGTCTGTAGCGTTCATTGCGAATATGAAATTTTAATTATATGAATTTTTCGGGTTTCCAATTGTACGCTTTTGGTTGTCAACGTCGCCAGAGCTGTTGTTGTTGCTGTTGTTTTTGTTGTACTTAAAACTGTTGGTGTAATTATTGCAAATGAGCGTCGGCGCACACGTTTTAATGAAGTGATGTGCTATAAATCACTTCGCTGGCCTGTGGGGATGCGCGGGTTAACGCCGACTATGGCATGCGAGCAAGTTAATGATTCCGAAAGCTTTTCATGTCCGCTGGGGTTCGCATTTAAACACGAAGTTTGGACAGTTATCATTATCTTAACCCCAACCAAGCATAATCGAAAATTACTTAATTTGAATGAAAAGCGGAAGACAAGGGTTGCGTGTCCCATAACCTTGGCCTATTGCACATTGCCTAATGTCTAATCAAGTTAAATTTTGGTTTTCCAAGCTTCAATTTTGTGATCCAGTTAGCTTAAGCTAATATTCGGCATACTTAGAACAAGAAAGCCGCGGTGAAAATCTGTAAGGTAGGTCAGCGGGAAAACGAAACATGAGTAAAGCACCCCACGAAGGGGAGTTCTCTCGCCACTTCTTTGGATCATGGTCTATGATCGTCTTTAAAAGCTTGAGGAAGTCGGCTGCCGAGTGATTGCCTACGCGGAAACCTAGTTCTCGTGGTTTTTTTTTACCGATGGATCAAAACTTGCGGAGAGTATACTATCGAGAACAATCCGTTAGCTCCAGTTTTAGGCTTCTTGACCACTGCAGCGTTTTCCAACCGGAGGACGCTAGAGCCACACTCTGTTAGTAGGACAGCGGTATTAGCTTTGAGTTCGCTGACTCTGCGCTCAAGACTAGTGAAAGGATTTCTAGACACCTTATCTCTGGCACCGAGTTATTTTATGATAATATTGGTTTGGGGGCCTCGCCATAGCGGCTTTGTAGGAAAAACTGCAAGGCTAATGCGTTTGCTAGGACAGATACTTCAGCCTCAATAACTGCTGAAGGTGAGTGGGTGAGAGCTCCGTTGGCTTCCTGTGGTTCACTGCTACACTGCTGGTTCTCAGACTTGCTTAGCACGCGTTGGTCAACTACCAGAAGCTGTGCAGTCGCAAGGCCCTTCTGGCCGAGAGTAAATCGTAAGAGGTCTCTTCGTTCTCTACAAGGTGCACCTTTCAATGGGTGAAGGAGTTTTAACAGGACACTTTCTGATCAAGATTCATGTAGTAAGATTGAGTATCTTACCGGATGCCAGCTGTATGGAAGAAGATGAGATAGAACCATCTCAGCACTTCCTCCTCAAATGTTCTGCTTTTGCCAGATCAAGGCAAAAACATGTCGCATCTCATACTTTTAGATGGACTGCAGTTAATAGTTCAGTGTGATCCCGCGCCATGCTGTGAGACCAGTCATTTTAACCAATCTAGCTACCAGGCTACCAAATGAATCTCTGCATATTTTTTTCGTTATTTAATTTGTTCAGTTAAACTCGTTTATGCAGTTCCCTTGGGTTTGCCGATTGAGTAACTGCTTGAGTAGTACTTTTAACTAAAGCATTGTTCACTTAAAATCTGTACGCAAAAATATTATTATGTCTAAAAATATAAACAACGGAAACTAAAAATTTTAATACGTTAAAGAAGAGAATTTATTAAGCTTTTAATTTTAATACAAGATATAATTATTCAACTTTGTTATATAGGAAGTTGCGAGCATGTTTTCTAAAAGAAGACATTAACTTTCGCACAGTTTTTCTTGTTACTTTAGCTGCATGTTTATTCCATAAAGGCAACATTGAGTCATATTTTTTTATTACCCGACCACTTCTCCTCAAATTGTTTTTTATTATCGCCCAATATTTTTCTATTGGGCGAAGCTGTGGACAATTAGGCGGATTAAAGATTTTTGGTATTACTTCCACCTTGTTATTTTGATACCACTTCATAGCAGTGAAAGAATAATGTATGCTCGCCAAATCTGGCCAAAATTTTACAGAAGTCCTGTGATGTCGAATAAACGGCAGTAATCTTTTCTCAAGACACTCTTTTATATAAATATCCGATGTCATTGTGGTCGACGTTACGAAAGTACGACTTTTAAGCCCACAGGAGCATATTGCTTGCCAAATCATAACTTTTTTACCGTATTTATCAATTTTTTTTATATTTATATTTTGCTTCCACATTCCCACGCTTGTTTGCAACATAAAACTTTTGTCCAGGAAGTTGATTGCAATCGAGTTTGACATAAGTTTCGTCATCCATTACAAGACAGCCTTTGAACTTCGTCAAAATCTGATTGTACAGAAGTCGTACGCGTCTTTTTGCCAAAATATTCTGTCAGATCTGTTTGGGTACTTAATTGCAGGGTATGTATTTAGCCCAGCATTTAGACGTATTCGCCTGGCGGTACTTATACTTGTCCCGAATTTTTTGGCGCGATCACTGTCAGATAGCCCGGGATTTTTATATCTCGCAACAATGTTGCTAACGAGAGTATTATAGTTTTGTTCACATAACGGTTGTTTGTAAGTCCTAAAACTAAAAGAGTCAGATATAGGGTTATATATACCAAAGTGATCAGGGCGACGAGTAGAGTCGAAATCCGGATGTCTGTCTGTCCGTCCGTCCGTCTGTCCGTCCGTCTGTCCGTCCGTCTGTCCGTCCGTCTGTCCGTCCGTCCGTCCGTCTGTCCGTCCGTCCGTGCAAGCTGTAACTTGAGTAAAAATTGAGATTGGTAAACTTGGTACACGTATTCCTTGGCTCCATAAGAAGGTTAAGTTCGAAGATGGGCAAAATCGGCCCACTGCCACGCCCACAAAATGGCGGAAACCGAAAACCTATAAAGTGTCATAGCCATAAATAAAGATATTAAAGTGAAATTTGGCACAAAGGATCGCATTAGGGAGGGACATATTTGGAAGTAATTTTTTTGGAAAAGTGGGCGTGGCCCCGCCCCCTACTAAGTTTTTTGTACATATCTCGGAAACTATTATAGCTATGTCAACCAAACTCTACAGAGTCGTTTTCTTCAGGTATTTCCATATACAGTTCAAAAATGGAAGAAATCGGATAATAACCACGCCCACCTTCCATACAAAGGTTATGTTCAAAAATCACTAAAAGTGCGTTAACCGACTAACAAAAAACGTCAGAAACACTAAATTTTACGGAAGAAGTGGCAGAAGGAAGCTGCCCCCAGGCTTTTTTTAAAAATTGAAAATGGGCGTGGCGCCGCCCACTTATGGACCAAGAAGCATATCTCAGGAGCTACTAGACCGATTTCAATGAAATTCGGTATATAATGTTTTCTTAACACCCTGATGACATGTACGAAATATGGCTGAAATCGGTTCACAACCACGCCTTCTTCCAATATAAAGCTTTTCTTTGTATAATACGAGTATAAACATTAGGAACCAATGATGATAGCGGAATAAAACTTTACACAAATACGGTATTTGAAAAATATGTAAATGACGGATAATGAAATCTCGATTATCACTTTACCATGCGAGAGTATAAAATGTTCGGTGACACCCGAACTTAGCCCTTCCTTACTTGTTTTTAATTGAGGTTAGTATCTTCCTTACTAATTCTAAATTCCGCGCTCCTCTTTTTACAAACATTTTTTTAGCTCTTTCTATGCTCAAAGTATTTTTGTACCGTTTAATTACACTACAAACTGTTGTTTTGGACAATTTTAATTTTTTTCCAATTTTTGAACCTGACCATGTCGGATTTGCTATAAATTCGTTCACTATTAATTTTCGATTAGCTTACTCCATTTCACATTTAAAAGCCAACTGATAAGCAAGGGCATTGAAAAGTCCTATACATAACTGTATTTTAACTATGTACTGAGATCAACTGATTTTACTCAGAGAATTTGTAAAATAACGGAGCAGCGGTCCCTAGAGTGCGTACAGATTTTAAGTGAACAATGCTTTATATAACCACAAAAAATTAAAGATTTTCTATCGGTATGGGGACATTATTATTAGGTCTCCGAAGGCTATACCGCATATTTCCCTAGTCTCACTTATCTACGCTTTCTGTTACTAGGTCTCTAACTTAAACTTCATTTCGTCCGCATCAAAATGAAAGTTCAGCCAATTTTGTCGCTTCGGTGCAAATTTAACATTAATCAAATGTTGTTTTGAATTCAAAAATATTTAAGTATATGATCTTCGCTTTACTTTTCTCGCTTTTGCAAGTTTTTCTTTTCGGATGAAAAGTTTTTTAGCTGCTGGCCACAAACCTTTAAGCTCTTTCCACTCACTCTCTCGGTTTGCTTTTATTTTCTTAACTTAAGCACACTTTTCTACGTTCTGTTTTCTTACACTTTTGATGCTACATCTTAGTCTGCTCATGAAAGTTGTCCGAGTGCTGGGCTAGAATAACTATTAGCATATTTACATAGTAATTTCATGTAAATAAGTTTACCAGCTACATCAAACAACGCACTTATGTTCACAAAAGCAAAGATGAGTTGCAAAAAGTGCCGGCTAAGCAGTTTGCAGCGTTGCTCTTGCCTGCTGATTGCCTTTGGGTGTCCTTTTCGTGTCGTGCCTTTGCAGCAGATTTCGTTGCTGACCACAGCAGAATGATAAAAACCAAATGCAATATGTTTAACTTGCTTAACATTAATTACTTTTGAAAACTTTGCGCAAATCCTCCACATAACGACGTGTGTGTGCCGCCAAATGTATGCTACATCTTAGCCTGTGCTGGTTTATGTCTTTGCTTATACAGTTTATGTTTTAAAGTAGCATACTTTACGGCGCTCGCTCACGAAATAACAGCTTGCTGCCAAAATTAATTTGAGTTGCTTGCTAACCGCCAAAATGGCAACATATTTCGGAAGAATTATTAGTTTTACTAAACTTCTGCGTTGCTTGTCACCATTCTGCTTGCTTGCTTTATTTTACCTCTTTTAATAAGCATTTTTTGTGGCTCTCTTCAGCCATTAGTCGTGTGATTGCGCGCTGTGCAATAATTTGGAACACTCTCGCTCGCTAAGAAACTTTTTTACCCGCATATTTTGCTTTGATATGTTTAATTTGCGAGTCCCGCACTCCTTCCGTCGGCGCTTTTCGTACTCTTTCTCATTATTGCCGTGTATGCGGTTCTTTTGTCAGCGTTGTGCCGCATACTTTTAGGCGCTGTCTAGTTCAAAACTTTTGTCTCATAAAAATCAAATTAAAGCATACTTTTTGCTGCTTCACATACTTTTTCGGGCAGAAAGCGGAAAGAGAAGAGATTATTAGTGCTTTGGTAGGTGTGGCAAGAGCCACTGAAAAAGTAACGTAAACGTAATTCTTACATTTTTGAAGGAAAAGTGTACAAAATGTGCTCTTCGCTTCAAACACCATTTGCTATTGCAAGGGAAGAAAAGAAAGACATTTTTTCTTGTTAAAAATTTCAAAATTAAATTAAGTTGAATAAAATATTTCGAAAGTAATTTGAGAGCTGGCGCCATAAAGCTATGCGGGGATTGAGAAGCAGTGTGCTGAATATGCTCCACACATTTACAGTGGAGACCAACTAAAGTGCAAAGCGACGCAGGCATAAACCAAATACCGGATTATCGAAGTATTGTATTGCTGTGGCAAGTCAAATCATCGGTCATTGTCAGCACATAACCTAATATATTGCTGCAGAAGAGAGAGAGAGTACAAAAAACGAAAATGAAAATTCATAAAAAATACATACTTCCAAACTTCGCTGGCCAAAAACCACTTACCCATTCCCTTTGGATGTTGGTCGTCCGCTACAGTTTGCTTTAGCATTTGTGCCGTTAAGTGCGCGTCCGCAGCTTGATCCCAAATTCGTTCATTCATCTACACTCATTTTTCCAAAGTCTTCTCAGTACTCTGACGCCTCACAGTTGTTGTAGCCTCCGCTCCGACGTTGTGGCCGAAAATGCTTGTAAAGCCAGCGTAAATATACATTTACATGCAAAATTCATTTCTGTTGGGCGGTTCGTTCATGTGTGTGCACGAGGTTACTTTTCGTTTGTGGCGGCGTCTGCCAACGCAGATGTAATTCATCTTCTTTTCTTTTTGCGGCCACCGCTCCTCTGACTGACTGGTACACGCAATTTGGCTTTGCGTCATCATTGGTCAATTATCGTGGATGGATGGCGACGGATGATGATGGCTGAAAGGAGCTGGTGTGAAGCACAGACAACGATGTGTGCTCAAAAAGTGTGCTTCTTTCTTGCTTTCAAGAAATTGTCTTTGGGTTTCTAAACATAAACATAGATATCATGAGCTATTGCTGTGGCTTAGACTTCGGAAGGAAGTTAAGGTTTAGTAAAGTAGAATTTGGAAAAAGGGTCTGGTAGACTTTGTCAGGAAGTAGATTTCCGGAGTGTTCATTCGTCTGTCGGGTTCCAGGGTCTTTTCAATGCCATTTGGATTTTCCAACACTGGAAAGCTCCTGGACTTGGAATACAAAATGGCACGCAAACCACGATTGCTTGCATGAAAATCAATCAGAGGAGTGAGAGACAAACAAGGAATGCTAAAACCCAGAGGCAATTTTCTGACTGGCTGGAGCGATATTCCACCATGCAGCATGCCGTAAATTGGCTGCCGGAATCGCTGCACTACTGCTATGCTGCCTGTTGTCGCAAGGACAAAAGCCATGAGGTAGGTCACAGCGCTCACCAGACCAACTTGCATATGTCATGTGGCAAAGTGTCAAAGCGATTATTTCATATCAGCTGCAAACAGTGATGCATACAATGAAGCCGCGTCGTGGCAGTGTTGGCTGCGCGTGCGGTGTGCTATAAGGCGACGTGATTATCAGCGTTGCATGCAAAGTTGCAACATGTGCAGGATTATAATTGCGACGTTTCCACGAAATGTAGCAGCAATGAAAATTCGCTTGCAACATTGCGTTGGCGACAGTCGAAAAAGAATGAAATCTCGACAAGGAACAACAACAAAAACACACAGCAGTCAAGCAAAGTTGAGTTAGAGTGGCATTTGAGTGACACTTCTGCATGCAACAAAATGTAGCAACGTCGACGCATGCAATTCACGCAAAGTAATACAAACGTAAGCACAAACACATACACACACAGTGCTGTTCGGCCTGTGCGGGCTGGCATTTAGCTGCGCCATTCGATTGCATTTGCAACGTTGCGTGCTCCATCAACTAACTTTCGCCGATGCTACTCAGCGCAAGAGATTTTGCTGCTAGTGGCAAAGTACGCAAAGCTGCAACAACTATGCGCCGTACACGCACATACACTGCAGCATACATTGCTAATCCAATTAGGTGCAACAAAGCGTGCTGCCGACCCAGTGAGGGCTGCGTGCCACACTCACATACGAATAATTTGTGGCAACCTGGCACTGAAGGACGCGCCAGCTACGTGAGCGCTGCCGATTTTTGAGTGGTGTGAAGCCTACTTTTGCGCGTGTTGCAACATTGGCAGCACAAAATTGTGGCGTAGCATCAATCCCTTTTATTATGATGCCAACCAGTGGCTTGTCAAATTGGCGTTCGTTGGTGCTTCGCTGCAATTGGATTTGGCTTGTGAGTCCACTTAGTTTGCGTGTTTCTATGACACTTAATTGCCGTTGCATGCTACTTGCTGAAGCGGTGTTTGCATATAATTTATGAATGCATTTGAGTTTAGTGTATGGGCAGTTAGTTAGTGGGACTTTAAGGTGGCGTTTATAGATCTGTTGAGGTTGTGACTTTAAAGTTGGTCAAGGTCACATTGCAAAAATTACGTAAAGCGGTATAAAAAATTAGAAGAGGCCACAAGACCTATGGAAATTCATGTCAAGCGCTGGCTTCCTGAGAGATGACTACTTCTCGGCTTCGACTACGTTTCGGTACCCCCTCTGCCATCTCTTAGCCTCAAAACTGGTCTATGCGCGGTCAGGCGGCCTACCAGACTAACCTAACCTAAACAATCTCCAAGATCTTCAGAGAAGAAATATTTTTTTTGTTTCTTCAGAAATATCTCAAATTACCATTGTATTTTATACTCTTTTAGGTTTTTTATTGGCCGAAAATATTTTTGTCTTATTGAATTTTGGTATTTAGTTCAGAGTTTTCGTAACCGAATCTATTGAACCACTTCTTGATACAATTAGGCGACCTGTTCATTTAGTCTAAATATCTTCGAATTCCCATACGGTTAATGGAAAACGAATTTAATTTAGAGCGAAATTGTTATATACGAGTTTTGAAGACACTTTAGCGGCAACATTTATTTGCTCCTCTAATAATTTACTATTTATTTCTTGTTGGAAGTGAGATTTAAGTACTCAGCTCCTATCTCGTATATTCTTATTCTTCTCTGGTACTACAACAGCGAACCAGTCTGGGTTGAGCATACAAAATTTTGCTAATTGCCTCGGGATCACGCCAGTTGTACATCAGAGGTGGAGACAAGATGCGTTGCTCTTGATCTTTCCATTAGGTGCGTGGGCCTCCGTTGCCCACCAAGGATTATCGAGTCGTTGGAACTTTTCGCTTCATCTTACATGCGAACGGGATTGCTGACGCATTCGTTGTTTGTGTGTGCGTATCTATATCTATGTCGGATGATTCTTGGATGATCATCGCTCATACGGACGGCTCCAAAGATCTTGCGAAGAACAGATCTCTCAAATGCTACAAGTGCTTACTCATCTCGGTTCGTCATCATGTAGGTTTCTGTGTCGGATAAAAGGACACTCTATCTCGTAACTTCCGTTGCTTATTTTCAAGCGCTGTTGCATTGTTTTACTATCTTTACTTAGCGTCAGCAGTAGCTGTCATTTGGCGCGCACTGATTAAAATGCCGACGCGTTCAAAGCTTACTTGAGTTCCACTTTTTTGAAATTGTCCTAAGTTTAAATGTATTTCTGTTATCTCTTTCCCTCTTTTGTCAACTAATGTTCTCGCCTTCAACTACAGCCGTCAGATATATTTGGCTGTCGCTTTTGTGTGACGCGCAAAGCTCTTTGCTACTACTTGCCATACCGTCAAGACTTTAATTGAGTCACAACTATTCAGCTGCAGGAAGTAATTCAATTGCGATATTCAAAAAGAGTCGCAGACATAAAAAACAAAAAAAAAGACACTAAAAAGCTGCAATGAAATTAGAGTTTATTGTTCATTAAACCAATTCGAAGCAGACGAATAAAGCGAGGCATTCCGGCAACAACTTCTCGAGCCGCCACCAACTCGATGAAAAAAGCCACTCGAAATGCAATTTGAAAAGCTAAACTAATAATGAAATGGCTGCCAAGGCGTTGTCAAAGCGAGCCGAACGAGGCGCGCGACTGTGAAGAGCAAATGAGAAGAAATTGATAGTGGTTAACGAGCAGCGAAGAAGAGCTTCTGAAAAGCGGCTAGTAGGAGTTGAAGCTTCCCACCGTTTTCCCGAAGTGCCTCGCCAAAGACTTAGATTTATAGTGCCTACAATGGCTTTCGAGAGTCGCTGTTATTATTGCCGCGAAAGTGCAGATTGTTTTCAGCAGCCGCTTACCCCTGCAATTGCACACTTTCTCGGCAACAAAAGCAGCAAATCAAATCAATTGCATTGTCATGAATATATAATTCGCCACTTGAATTCAACACAACCTTCCGAGTCCCGCTGACTGCGTATTACACCCTCTCACTTGCGCTCTTTCAAAAGCTCCTCTTCGTTTATCAACCGTCTCCTGTATATGCCATGTACTTCCAGCGCTACAGCGGCTGCTAGAACAACAGCAAAAGAACGGCTTGGCAGTTGCAGTTGTCGCGTTTCCGTTGCAGCAGCTGCCATCGCTTCCTCAGCTGATTGAATTATTGATAGTACAAATTGCAAAGGGTACGAAATAATTGAGTGTTAAGTGTATGCGGCAGAAATGCTGAGCGAAGTGGAGGTGGCGCTGAGGTGGCCTACAAATGGTTCCAGAAGAGCTGAGTTGGCTTGCCAGTGGGCTGGGTTGTAAACTGTGTGAAAAGAATGAACTTCTATAAGAGCATGAAGTTGGTCAGAAGGACTGCGGAGCGGAGAGAAAGCAGTGAGAGAGAAAATTTGTCAAGGAATTTACAACAATGCCGCGTTATATAAATTGCAATATCAAGCAGCTGCAACGAAATGTTACGGAGCTTGCATTAAGTGCTTTATGAATATTCAAAGGCTTTTTGTAAAATGTAATTGCATTTTCTATGTGATTGCATTCAGTTTTTGCCACACTAATTAATTGTCTTAATAGTTAATTTCGAAGATGATTGAAACCTTTAGAATGCAGCGAAGAGCTGTCATAGTCTGGATTTCTCCATTTCGATTGGCCTTCAGCTCCGTTGCTGAACGGATCCCTGAGAGCCAGAGCAGTATCTCTCGAAGTTACTTCACTTGATTAATATTTTTAATTTGGTCCACTGAGCTAATAGTTGAGAGTTGACAATCCTTCATCGAATGAAAATTAGGGTTCGATTTATCCATTTCTTTTGGTCCTAAGCTCATTTTGCTGGACGGATCACTGAGAGCCGGAGCAATATCCCTCGAAGTCACTTCACTTGGTAAGTGATTTAATAATTTTTTCCATGAGCCGGTCTTTGGTCTACTAAGCTAATACTTTTGAAGAAATTCGTATCAGTGATTGACTCTCTTTTAGATAACATGGAAATGCGCCTTACCAGCTGTTCGCCGCCGGCTTTGAACAGCTTTGCCAGTAATCCATCGGCCCCTGGGATTTTGTTGTTCTTAAGTCACCTTAAATCTGTTTTCACTTCGTCTTGGTCAAGTAGCGGGACGACAATGTGTCATGGTAGTTTTCTGAAGCGGATTCTTCATCATCCGCCATTTAGTAGTTTCAGAAGTGTTCCTTCCAAATTTCGAGTGTACCCTGCGTGCCTGTCATTCAGGTTTCTTGCTTTTTTATTGGATCGTATTATTGAACTGTACGCGTACGCAGGCCACTTGCTAAGTAACTATTGAAGAGTACAGTTCAGAGCCGAGGATATGCCCCTATTTCTCGGATTATGAACTTGGATTTCTACTTTCTTTCTTTCTTCCAGTAGTCTATCAAAATCCTTCAGTGTACCTCAATTGTGTCAAAGAATTTTCAAAAACGAATGAGCCTTCGCTAGAAACTAGGTCCGGCAACGAGCTCAGACTTGTCTTCACATACAAAACCCGTTACAGCGACCTGATTCCCATTTCAGTGTTACTGTCAAAACAATAAATCTTTCTCTTATTGAAAAAATTTTGTTTGTCCAAAGTAGGCGACTGATTTCGCAACTCACCTGCAACTATGCACGGGCTTGCCACGAACCAGCAACGGCCGTCAGCCACCAGCAGCCAGCTGCCACATTCAATTGCTGAAGTTTTCGCTTATTTATATAACTTTTTTGTTGTTGTCTCCAACAACTAAACTATTTGCAGCTGCATTAGCTTTGAATTATTTTCTAACTCCGACATTTGGCACGTAACTACTCGCCATTACTGGCATTATCTGCGCCCAAGTATCTGCTTGTAGCCACATTTCTTATATGCACTCCGCATCTGTGTTAGAATGTTGCAAGTTGAATTTATGGCACTGCCACGAAACGCTCGTTGCCTGCAGTGGATACGAGTGTGGTTTTTTTTCAGCAGTACAGCCGCCAGCAGATGGAAGAAGGGCAGGAGGAAGTTTCCTTGCCATTGGGCTACTTGCCTTGGACGGCGAGTTTCCCACATTTCTCCCGCAGAGCGGTACGAGCGGTTGACTTTCGCGCAGACCTCAATTAATTTCGGAGCAGCAGCCGCACGAGTGGTGCAAGTTGTACGCAGAGGGGGAAGTGAAAAAATCAATGAAATTGTAGAAATAGTTGGAATTACATGAAAATGGGGAAAATTGCAAAACGGCGCTTGAAAATGTTGAAAAGCTATGTTAGGCAGCTGCCTGACTGGATTACAATTGCTAACGGCGCGTGCAACAACAACAGCTGCAGCAACGCAAACTAGACTTGAACCGAAATACAGCTCCACGGCATGCTTGCTGTGTTGTTGTTTTAGCTCACCCGAGCGATTCGCGAGCGTTTGCTATGAATTACTAACATTTCACCTTGAAATATGCGAATGGCGAGCAATTTTTCTATTAATTTCCGCACGACTGCTGGCAACAAAAAAGAAATAACAAACAACATCAGCAAGCAATGCAAAATTGCGAATAATAAATTAATAACAACAACAATATTGTAACGTTACAACAACGGCTTGATATAGCTTGACATACAGTGCACCAAAGCCTTTGGAATTCTTTGGTTTTCAGCAAAAAAGTTTCGGAATATGGGAACGAGTTGAAATCCGAGTGATTGTATGTTCATCCGTCCGTCTGTGCAAGCGATAACTTGAGCAAAAATTAAGATATCTTAATGTAAATTGGTACCAGGTAGGGGTTGGTATTTCTCTCTTTCCCTCATTGGGGGCATCCGGATTTTACATTTAGCCCCGTTGGCATCACCGTAAAATGCATTGCTGCTGAGGTTGCTATCAGACTACGGGAAGCCCAAAACAGTAAGGATCCCACAGTGGGACATTGCGAAACTCTCTCGCACTTTGTTTGCATCCTAGATAATTTGAACTACTGGGCCGCGGAAATTACTCCCAGCGGCTTCTTCTCTGCGCATATACCTTCGAGAAATATGTGAATGGATCGGAGTTACTGGAGAAAAAACGCAGAAAGCTTTTACACGGTTCGATCAAAAGGGAAGGGAAGGTTGAAGGGAGCTTCCAATCAACTCTTGTTTCAGACTGACAGACCACTGTAATGTTTTTCGAGCAGAAGTGGCAGTTATTAAGGCAGCAGCAGATGTACTTCAACGAAGTGTGGCTACTTTGAGGGAGTTATGCAACTACTTCCATAGCTGTGCTTCTATACCGGCCTTGAGCTCGCCGACATTGAGCTTAAAGCTAGTCAGTGATATGTGGTATCAAGTTACTTCCATATTAAACTCGTCTGGGTACTTGGTCATAGCAGAATCATCGGAAACTGTTAGGCTGATAACTTCGCTAGAAAGGGGAACCTCATCCAAATTCCATTAGGATGGAAGTTTCCGAACAAGCGTCGCAAGTAGTCCCATTGGGATTATTCGTGGTCTTACGAATATCAGTCAACTTTCCTAACGTAACCTAAAGCCTAAAGCCCTCCCTAACCGAAACCTCATGCATAAAACGGACGAAATCCGGATAAAACTTCTCCTGGTCCGAACTAAGTGCTTTCTTACTTGTATATATTTATATATTTACACTTTTTACTTCTTTTATGTTTTATATTCGTTTATTTTTCATAAATTTCAGATATTTCTTAAAGTACACTTTTTCCTGTAATATTTTATATACTATATTTTAATTTAATGTTTTTTCTAAAATTTTATCGCTGAATTTTTCTTCGGTGCCACAACAGCTGACGTTTCCCATTATAACTGAATCAGCGCCACATGTTTGCCATTGTTGTTCGTTTCCAGCACGAATTTGCTCTCAAACACTTGTTGCCAACACTCTTGTTGTTGCTTTTTATGAAGTTTCTGTTGTTATTGATATAAATACAGTTTGATTAAATTATATGTTGTACGCGAATCGGTGTTAATTAAAAGTGTTTTATGTGTACGCGATTTTCGAGAAGATTACGCTAATGAATAACAACAACGCAGCGCTCGCAGCTCAACCTACGAGGGGGGTGGGAAAAATGTTGTTCAATTGTTTGACTGTGTAGTTCAGTAGCTCAGCAGCGCTGCCGTAGCGCTATGCCGGCCGCTGTGAATATGCTTTATGGCGGCCTCGAAACAAAGCGCGGCATTCCGAGTGAAAATCAATATTTATTAATTGCGATTTAGTGTTATACCCGTATGTATGTATTGTACGAAATAGCGCTGAGTGTTTGAGATGTAGCAGTTAATTCCATTAAAAGTGCTGTAATCGAATAGTTGTGGGGAGGAATTGTGGCAATTTGGCTTCAATAGTTTTTAAAAAATCCAATTGCAGTAGCTATTTATTTTTGGTCTTTAGTACAAATGAAGCACAGGGTTTGTCCGGAAAGTAATAGTACTGATTTTCCTCCGTCGCCTTTACTTCGGCACGTGCGCGCACCGACTGGATTCGGTAGAGGGCGTTCCTAGCTAACGAACCAGCGGCTGCTCAGTTGTCTCCGAGCACCTGGAGGGTCAAGACAAACATTTTCGCGCTACGTATTTCTGTAAGTGGTGCACGCCGAAAATGCAGCGTTCATTAGAACGATACGAGGTACGCGATTAAATTCTGTGTGAAACTCAAAAACAGAAATGTTTGATATGATCAAGCTGGCTACCCAGGTGTTGCTTTAGCAAGAAGCTGATGAAGGCCGGAGGAATGAGCAAATCCAAAGTGAAAACGATGCTAATTGTGTTTTTTGACATCAAAGACATCGTCCACCATGAATTTAATACTCCTGGACAAACCGCCAACGCCAATTTTTCGTGGAAGTCCTCAAGAGACTCAAAGGAAGAGTCAATCGGGTCCGACAAGACATCGCATCCGGTTGGAAGTTGCACCACGACATTGCTTCGGCTCACAACGCCTTTCTTGTGAACAGCTACCTAAGGCCGGCATCCCAAGGCTTCCGCAGCCGCCCTACAGCCCAGATGCGATGTAGTTCAGAGTTTTATTACCGGCTCATCTGGAACTCTGTTAGTCTCTGACATTCCTCTGTGACTAATTTTCGCACTTGTTAACCAGCCTGCCACATTCCTATACCTTATGCCGCGTGGCAGTGGCAAATGCCAAGTGACATTTAATTGTCTCAGTGGCAGCTGTGTACTGAATTTCCTGGCGATCGGCAACTATTGCAATTTGCTGGCCGCAAGCAGTAAAACTGTCCAAACCTGGTATGCGCGACAGCTGCAGCTGGCAATTTATGTCTGCAGCATGTCACCTTCCACCGCCAGCCCCCCACAATCATCAATCGTTGTTGCGCTCAATACGCCAGTCAAGTCGCCGCAATTAAGTCTGGCTCGTCGGTCGTTTGGCCTGCCTAACGGGTGGATGAGCAGTTTGTTGCTTGGCTGTCTGCCTGCCACCCTGGTTGTCTGACACAATTTCCTGCAATCGACACAATTTAATGTGGCGCGCTTTGAAGCGTATGGACGCATGTTGCATTTGTGGCATGTGTAGGAAAATCAATTTCGGTGCGCTTTAAATTGCCACAACACGCGGCAAAAGTAGGCAAATGGGGCGCCGATAGTTGGGGCCAGTAGAACAGGTAGTGCTTGGAGTGCTGCTGCAACATGCCACATGTGTAAGGTTGTGAGTGCCGCTATGCTGGAATTTGCATTGAGAAAGTTGTCGGTGTTTGCAGCACCGGACATTGGCTGACTTTAGCCGGTCGCACGAGTAAGTGCCTTGGGAATTTCCGTTCGCAGCCGCAAATTTGGTGTTAGTGGCCAGTCGAGAGTTGCAGACATTTTTTCTTCTATTAATATGTGGAGGTAGGAGCAGGATTGTTTTAGGGATTTGGAGTGTTATTCGAGTGCTTGGAGAGTTATTTACCTTATTATTGCTCCATATGTATATGCAACCTATAAACGGATCTCGTTGAATAACTTTTCTTTCATTTCTTTGTTCTTTTAGCCTGGGACATTGGCAATTCGGTGCAGGAGGCCTTTGTTATCGCTGTCGAAGAGCATGCGCGTGAGCGTCTGAAACGTTTGGCAGCGCTGAATCGGGTTACACCAGTGGATATAACGGAAGTGTCGAAAACGGTGAGTCAAACAATGATTTTCATTATGATTATTCATTAAAGTGTGGCATCTACTGGCGATGACTGGATTTTGCTTAATTCGACTGTTGAGGAACTCTAAGAATGAGTTCTAAAATCTAACTGTAGCTACTTCGGTAACAAAACTTTCAATTTTAGCTTTCCACGGCTCTTTCCAAACCAGTGTAATTCTTTAGAAATTTCTAAAATATTTTCTTGTATTTTTTTCTATAAAAACAGATATTTTTACATTTACTCACAACAAAACTTGTCCTCGTAGAAGAATGTTGAACTAATATTTTAATTAAAACATAAAATTTGCAAGCGTCAAAAAAGCTAAAGTTGAGCTTCCAAAAGCGCATATTTCACATGCATCCTTGATTAAGTACATGTTCACTCTGTTCGCTTCTCCACAGCAGCACTTAGATATATCGGTGGACACATGATCCACATTCCTTCCCAAAGTTGTTGTTGAGCTTTTATGTTTTCATCGCACACATGCACGCGCTTGCTGAGTCATTAAGCGCACTCCTGCGGAATCTGTTGCCCATCAACTGGCGACGCGCCCTCTCAGCTTCCTTCCAGCGGGTCATTTGGGAGTTGAAGTGCTTTTATGCACTTTATTCAGTCGTTTACTCTGCGGTCTCTCCTTTAGCTCATTTGCTCGAGTGCCACGATTTTACTCCTCGCTCCGCGGCACTTGTAGCCAGCTGTCCGTTGCTTAGCGCTCGCGTGAAGCGTGTAAATGCCAGTTTTTGCCCCGCTGACGGCCACCCAGCTCTTCAAAGTCATCAGCTTGAAACAAAAGCAACAATCAAAGTGCCGCATAATAACAAGTAACGGGAAAAATTAAATACTATGTATGCGTGCGTGTGTATGTCTGAGCGTATAGTAACAGTGAATTGTTAGAGCAACACTTGGACGCGGCTAAATGGGCAAGCGCCAAGTTTTTATGTGCTTAAACTTTTTAAAAATCCACAAAACGAAGCTGACGCGAGGCAGGCAAGCAGTGCGGGAGATTGGCGCTCGCCCACTAACTGCTTGAGTAGTAAGGAGCAAGCGGAACGAGTCAGAAAGCCACGTCCGCGCGCGTCAAGTGTCTTCGCGTTGACGGCGCCGAAGAAGGAGTGGGTGCGCTGCAAGAGAAACTTTATTATTATGCGCTCTAGTAGCTGTTAGATACATTTTTACTGGCTGCGCACATTTTACAGCACGCGTATGCCACCACAACAACAACTATATTAAATGAAGCTGTGATAGCCACAGACCGCGGTTCACGGTGGCAAGGATAGCACAAATTATGAGATATTTCTTTGCTTATGGGGAGAAAAAATTTATTATCGCATCATTTGAAACAACGGTTAATGGTAACAACAAGAAAAGATAATGCTGAAAATATTTACATAACCCAAGTGGTGTTGTATAGATGAAATACTAAAGGATGCGCAGAGGTTTTGAAAATATGAAGACTGAAAAATAATTGGCATGAAATGAAGCGGTGAAAATAAGAAGGGAAACAACTACAACTCAAAGAAAGCAACTTAGTGATGAAGGCTTGACTTTGGCGAAAATTATGCTGAAAGGATAATTAATCTTTCAATATTAAAAAAAAATACACGCAATTATCTGGGAATTACGATAATTTCCTCCGAAGGAAGATCATATATCGATGTTTCGACATTGTCCCTATCTATAGGGTTTGTCCGGAAAGTAATAGGACTGATTTTCTTCCACCGTGACTGTACTTCGGAACGTGCGTGCACCGACTGAGTTCGGTAAAGGCCGTTTCTGGCTAAAAAACGAGCGGCTGGTCAGTTGTCTACGAGCACCTGGAGAGTGAGTGGTGCAATCCGAAAATGCAGCGTTCGTTAAAGCAGAGGTACGCGATTCTGTGTGAAACCTACGACAGAGACGTTGCACCACGACAACGCCTCGGCTCATATCGCCTATCTTGTGAACAGATATCTAATCAAGGTCGGCATCCCAACGCTTCCCCAGCCGCCCTACAGCCCAGATGTGGCCGGACTTTTTTGTCGCAAGACTTTTTTTGTTTCCTTGACTGAAAAGCCCGAGAAAGGCAAGCATTTTGAGATGACTGAGGGGATCCAAGCAGCATGAACCTCGGCTCTCAAGGCTATTCCAGAGAATGCCTTCCGTGACGCCTTCAATGCTTGGAAATCGCACTGGCAGCGCTGCATCGACGCAGAAGGAGCCTATTTAGAAAGTTTTTAAAGAATTGTAACGATTCGTTCAATACATTTTTTTAAATCGACTCCTGTGTGCAGAACGCTGCTGCGGTACCTCTACAAGACTCGGTGAAGTGTCCGCATAGGTTTGATAATCTTAGTAGCACGAAAAGGATGCGTCACACTTACCTACCGTATGCTCGAAGGTCTATTCTCATAGAGAAGAGTCACTCAAATCTAAACTCAATATGAAATGAAATTTTTTTGGCTAAGACAAAAGTGATTTTTGGAACTAATGTATTTATTGCAAATTAAAAATTAAAACACATTGAACTTCGACCGACATTCACTCGCGACCTAGATCACTGAACTCCAAATAGTAATTAAAAACGTTACATACGAATAGCGCAAAAAAGAGACGTCAAAATATTTCAACAATACTAAAAAGCAATTAGTGTGAACGCAAAAGGCCACACAACTCGGCATGGTGAACGAAAAGTAAGAGAACAAAAAATGTATAGTTTTTGAGGTAAGTTTGTTAATATAACTGTATATGTGCGCATTTCGAGCTCAGTTTCGGTAGTGAGCCTAAAGAGTTCTGGCATTCTAGTGTCGGATTTTCCTTTTCGACATAATTTCGCTTAATTATCAGTTTCTGGGGAGAACCCAATGTAGGCCAACGTGCAATATGTTTCAGAGTTCTTCAAAACCCTGCAGAAGTCTGTGGTTTTGAGTCAGGTTCGGGTGTGTGCCCAGAGTTTTCAACTATGGACTCTATAATATCTGAAACCGATGACCTGCCGAAATAATTTTGAAAACATTTGAAAGAGCTTTGCGGGGTCCGTGGAAGTTTTCGTTTCCAGTTGGGCTTGAAGAAATTTTGGAAGGTATTTGACAGCATTTATTAAATATTCAGGTAGTTATGATCACTAGTAGTGTAAAGTATGTCCTTAGCCTTGCTCTTTTCAATATATTTGTGGCACTCTTCGCTTAAGTCGATTCCTTTCAATTAAAAAACGCTCGGTGGCTTTGTGTAATAGCAACAAATTGAGTTCGTTTTTTACCAACGCATATACCATTGCCCACGAACTTTGCAAATTAATGGGGCAAATAAATTTGAAATTCAAAATAACTCGAAACAATGAAAGCGCCCACAACAAAGCTGACAAAAACAGAGGAAAAAGCAGAAAACCACCAGAAAACAGAATTTCAGTAGCTTTGCAGCAAGCCAGCCAGTTAGTTAGTCAGAGCCGGCCAATGGTGCGGCAATTAACAAACAACAATTGCGGCGGTCCCAGCGGTTCTAGCGTCGAGAATGGAATAAATGAGTCAGACAAAGCGCCGCAGCTGACCAAATACCGCGTTTATTGACTGACTGCCTGGCTGCGCATTTGCTGATTGGTTCGGGTATGGCTTTGTCGCCGCGTTCGCCAAACATGTGAGCACCTCACTATTGTTGCTACTGTCATTGTGGTTGCTTTATTGGCGTGGCGTGACATGGCCTGCATTGAAATGTGCTACAAAGCGCGAACAACAGACAGTATTAAAAATTCATAGATTTTATGACGCGACCGAGCAGAAAGTGAAAGTGATACGAAAGTGTGCGTACATGCCCTGCAGGAAAGTTGACTCGATTACAAACAAGTGGACATAGTCAATATGACAAGGAAATAGCAAACAATTACGAAATTGAATTTTATGTCTTAATATAATAACTATTTCAAATAATTGCAAGCAAAAATCTGTGTTATATACATATATTAATTATTATTAAAAACATAGATCGTATTTTTGTAAACATCTTTAGTCTTAGCAAAAAGGGTTTATACTATTTTACGATATTAGAAAAATTACGATTTTGCTAAAAAATGTCTTTTTATATGCAAACATTTTTATTTTTCTGCAAAAAAGATTTTTAAAAATTTACGATATTCGAAAAATTACGATATTGATAAAAATTGTGTTTATATGGTTCGTACTGTTTTTATTACAAAACGAAAAAGAATATTTTCAATTTTAAGCACTTACACTGCATACTTACGATATTCCGAAAAAATATTTTTACGCGCGTTGTAGAAAATCTTAGTACATCAATTAGATTTTGTGTATTATGTTTACATACATATTAGATTTTTTATATAGCGTTGTTTTGACTTTTTTTTGTTAAAAAGGGTACCTATTAGTTACAACTTCTTTGGATAGTTTAACTTAGTAGTTTGGGTGGTTAGACCTAGTTCAAATAATTGCAAGCAAAAGTCGGAGTCATATATTTACAATATTAGTCAAATATGTCGTAATTGTGCAGACTTATGATAAGGTTTTGACAAAAAGAAGCGTTTTTATTAACTTACGATATTAGAAAAAATTACGATATTGTTAAAACGTTGTGTTTTCACTAAACTTTCGTACTTTATATATTACATAATGAATAAAAATTGTATTTACTTTTAAACTCTTACGATATTACGAAAAGATCTGTGTACGATATTGCTATAACGTTGTGTTTTGACATGTTTTCTTACTTTTCATATTACATAACGAATAACTACTGTTTTTATCTTTTACACTTGCGTTATATACTTACGACATTCCGAAAAATACGCGCATTTTAATAAAGTTTAGTCCAAAAACTACTATTTTTATAGCATGTTTACATGTAACAGTTTTTATATAGTGGTCTTAGGGCTTTTTCTGTTAAAAACGTTATTCATCACATTTTCTTTGGCTAAATTTTGAGGCAGTTCAAAAGTAACCAGTTGCGAACTAGACCATTTCTCTAAAAAAATTTCATGCCGGAATATTCATTCATCTTCTAGCAAAGTTATTCACACTTCGTGTTTCAGCGTATAGTAATGCAGCTGCGTGCGTAACAGATGTGTGCGTTGCCTGCGTCTGCCTTTGACAGCTGTCAAAATGTTATTCTAGCAATTTGCTGAAACCAAGTTTTTTGTAGCTTGTCGTCTCTTTACCATTTCACTTTTCATTCTTATCAACACATATGTTGCTGCTATTGTTGTAGTTATCATTTCTGTTATTGTTGTTGTTGTTATGTGTCACTCCTATTAATTATGAAAATCGCATACGCTGTCACAACAAATTTTCCATGGACGTCCACACTGTAGCTGACAACAAACGTACTTATAAACTAAAAAACAACAACAACAGCAGCAGCATTGACAACATATTGGCGTTGAAATTACATATGTGCTTGTGTGCGTTGGAATTTATAAAACTTTTGTAATCCGCTTAAATTGTTTGCATTACAAGTCCACAGCGACGGCTTGACTTTGTTCGAGTGCCATTATTAACATACCTACACATACACGCACGCGCATACATATGTACATAGCGCAATCTTTTGTTGCTGGCCGCAGCTGTGTTGCCTTTGCTAAGGTTTTTGTTGTTGTAATAGCTGTCAGTGATTATTGTATGTCGACAATAACGGCTTAATTGTTTGGGCAAATTAAATTAATAATACTTAAACGAGCAATATATTTGTACATACGCGTGCATACATACTTACAAACACACACATACATACGTAGCTGAACACACACCCACAAAACTGTAAAGTCTCACAAAAATTGCTTTCTTTGCTTTCTGCTCTAAATTGTCTTGCAATAATTTTCGAACTTATCTGAGCATATTCTCGTTGCAATTTTTCTTGCTGTTGCTGTTGTTGTAGCTGAATCTCTGTCACTTGCAGCATATTGCCGTTGATTAAGTGCCATAAGCGCTGCGAATTTGTTACCCACTGTGGGTGTGTCCCAGCTATGCAAACGGACATTTTTTCTCGGGGTCCAACCCATTTCCCGGCAGCGGCGCTGGCAACTTGAACTGCTCGGCATGTCTTTAACCCCATTCGGCTCCACTAGTTTCCACTTTGCGTTGGATTTGCATTTTTATCTCGTTTGTCTTTGGACGTGACTGCAAGTTTATGGCTGCTGCTTTCCGCCTTGGCTAGACGGTGGGCGTGGCGCGCGTTTTACATACATTTTGCGGCGTTTAACGAGAAAATCACTACATTTTGCGGTAATAAGCATATTACGGTATCTGAGGTTAAGTGTGTGAGAGGTGTTTTCAGTTTGTGTGTTTATAGTTTTGTGTGTAGTAACTTAAAGGGTTTCAGCCTGTCTCTGCAGATTTGAAATTATTTTTAGAGACTCCTTCGAACCATAAGTGTTGGAGCGGCACCAATTTTCTATGTGAAAGTGAATTTTTTTAGTTACTCAGTTGAACTCAGTAAGTCTTTCCTACAGTCTGCGTCAACTCCATAACTTGTTCGAAAGGCATTCGGGTAGGAGGATCTTTGAATCCAATCACAGCTCTATTAGGAACTGTTACCATATTCTAATAACTCAAAACAGGTAAGAACTCGATAAGTAGTTTGGAGATGCGGAATCTGGAATAACACGGAACACTAAGAGGGAGAGGACCTTATTGATGTATCTTAAGGTGCCTACTCGAAGCGAATTGCTTCCTATTTTTACCTCTTTTCACTACAACTCACAGGAATCTATAGTTTTTTGTTTTCTGTTTCTCTGCGATGCCTAAAGTCGACTGAATTCATTTGACTTATGCAAATTCCGCAAGCCAGACATTTCTACGCGATCAATTTGGATTGCAAATTGTGACGCCTGCACGCGTCGGCATTGAGTATATCATAATTTCTGTTGTTTGAAATCAAACTAAATCTTATTTTTTTTGGCTTCAATAATAAATTCTCAACCGTGGGCACTTTTTAACATCTCTTTTATACTGACTCTCCTTCTTTTGATTCCTTTCAGCTGCAACAGACCAAAGGCGGCTCGCAATCGACACAGAAACAAGATCTGAGTTTCCTTAACGAGGCCTCGCCCATATACGTCACCTCGTTCACCAGCACCCAGATCACGTGCAGCAGCTCCACCGTTACCACCGCCACCGCCGCAACTGCCGGACTCATTACCGCGTCGACGATTGCACCAACCGCCTCGGCGACAGCAACGGGCATCACCACCACCTCGGCTATTGTGCATGCGTCGGCGCCACAGAGCTCGACGGGCGCCGCCGATCGGAATGCCAATCAGACATCTGCAGCAATTGTGAGTGCCTCAGCAGCAGCGGCAGCGGCCGCAGCAGCAGCAACGAAACTAGCCAATCACAGTGGCAGCACTAACGTCTACCAGCAGCAGCAGCTATCACAGCAGCAGCAGCAACCAACGGCGGCGAAGCCAGCGAACGCAGGTAAAGCTCAACAACAACCACCACCGCCACTAACGTTGCAGTTCCAGCAGCAGCAGGCCGCACAGGTGGCACAGTTGGCGCAACTGCAGAATCTGCAGACGCCAACCATTGCGAGCAGCTTGCAACATTTGGCCGTCGCTGAGGAGGAGGACGACGATGACGATTTAATCGGCGTTGCCGGCAACTACTGTAGCATTAACTTTATAAAATACAACAACAAACACGCACAATTGCCACCAGCCACATCGGCGGTGGTACTGCCCGCGGCAGCAGCCAGCCACTTGCAGCGCCAACAGCTGCAACAGTTGCAGCAGCAACAGCTGAGGCAAACGAAATCGCACCCGCACATCCCGCCCCCACTGCAGATCCCCAGCACAATACTTGTCGATGCACAAACCTCCACCTCACCGCTGGCCGCGACCGCTGTGGGTCATCTAAAGGCACCGCTGGCAGCAGCAACTGCTAAACCAACGACAGCAACTGCAGCCGCAACAGCGACAATAGCTGCCACCGCCGCCACAGCAGCAGCTGCTGGCTCCACCACTCCCACAACCGAGTACTCAACAGCCATATCCAGCAGTCATCTGCAGCAGGCGTTTGCCTCGGCGGCTGCAGCGGACCAGCAGCAACAACAGTTGTATAACAACAATAACAAAACAGCACCAACTTTAGGCGCAGCGGCTGCATTGAGCAACAACAATAATAAAGCGGCGCCTGGTGTCATTGTGGATCAGCCCACAGCTGGTGGTGGCGCGGGCGTGAGTGCGGCTGCGGCTGGGGGCAGCGGGCCATACGGTAGTAATATTAGTAGTAATTGTGATTTATTAATATCGAATAATATACAACCACCGAGACGAGAGGTGAGTGTTGCCGAGACGGCGCATGTTGGCGAAGATGTGCCAAATATTGTTGCATGCTATGTTGTTGTTGCTATGTTTACGTTACGCCGATTTTGAGTTATTGAGTTTTCGTTTGTTACAGTTTGCAGTTGTTGCGGCGAACTTTTTCATTTATTTTTCGAAAATCGTTGACTCGATGGACTTTTAATTTTTGTTTTTCGAAAATTGCGTTTTATGATAATATTTTTTCTTGAGTATTTTTAATACTGCAATTCTGATTAATAGTTTTGCAGAAGAACTTAAGCAATCCTTTTATCGTTTTTTTTAATCTCTTTCGCGATATTATGTTATTTACGATTTTTGGAAAAATATCAAGCGAAAGTAGAATGCATGTTCCCACTGCACACACTGTTTAATTTCCAGCAAAAAATTAACTTTTTGCTTACGATATTAGGCAAATGTGTTATAATTTTTTTAATTGAGCCCTAAAATCAATTTAATTTAACCCTGAAAATTTGTTTTTAGCCATTTACGATATTAGAAAAAATTACGATGTTATTGAAAACTGTGACTTCATACGTTTACGTAATTTTTACTATAATTTCAACATTTACGACATTAGAAAAATTTTCGATATAATTGAAAAGCTGTATTTTTAAATATAATATTTGTCATTTATACCATAATTTCAATATCATGTAAGCATTATCTATTGCCTTTTACCTTTAAACACTTACGATATTCAGAAAGAATCTGTCATTTCTAGCAAAAACAACCTAGACAGATTAATTTAACCCCAAAAATTTATTTTCAGTCAGTTACTACATTAGAAGAAAGTACGATATTATTGAAAACTGCGTTTTTATACATGGTCGTAATTTTTACTATTATTTCAACATTTACAAATTTATTGAAAAGTGTGTTTTTATATATTTTTGTAATTTTTACTATAATTTCAGCATTTACGATGTTATTGAAAACTGTGTTTTTTTTTAAATTTCTTCATTTTAATTATAAATTCAGAATTTACGATATTATAAAAAATTACGATATTATTGAAAAATTGCATTTTCATATATTTTCGTAATTTGTATCATAATTTCATGCAGTGTCTATTGTTTTTATCCACTTACGATATTAGGAAAAAATCGATTTACGCGCTTTTTATCAAGACTACTACTATTTTTTGTACTGCGCTGATAATGCCGAGTAATTCCCGTTTACAATTATATAACTAACTAGCATTAAATTTATAAATTACCCTTTGGCACCTGTGTGAATGTAAAACTCATGCAAATTCATTTATATACCGGTATAATGTACTTTCAATGTTGTGCAATTAATCAATTACGATATCACCTTAGCTTTATGGAAGCACACAAAGCCATTCACTACGCCGCCAACAGAATTTTAAACACTTATAACAAGCAATTACGCTTTAATGACTGTCACAGCAGCGCATTCCTTTGCTGTATTGGAATTTCTAATTAAAGTAAATAAATCCATAGTAATGCGATTAGCACTGACATGCAAGTAATCGACATATCGATTGAGCTGCCAAAAAGTTGTGAAAAGTAGCAGAGAACGCTGCATGCCAGCGGGCGCCCGCCACCCACACACCATGGTACAACGCCAAGTACTTCATGATTAATTAGCTGTGCTGGGTGGCAAGTGGCGTGTACTTGGGGGGAGATCGGTGGTTTGTCGGAGTTTATGAAGGGTTGTGCGCTGCGTCTGACAGCTCTGCTTTTATTGGCATGAATGGAATTATGTGAAATCATTTTTGAAGGGTGCTAAGTTCATGTGATGTTTGACGACAAATAACTGTCACAAGTGGCTTATGAAACTTGAAGCAGCAGCACAAGAGGGGAGTGCAAAGGTGCAGAATACTTGGGTTAAAAGGGGTAACTTTAAGTTCAGCGCTGAGTTAAGTGAGGCAATGGACTTGATTTTTACGATAATTGAAGTTGGCGCTTGAACTTTGATTTAAAGTGGTTTATTTGTGGAAAATATTTAATTTTTTTGGTTTCTTTCAATTTTCTTCTCACTTAGGGCACATTTTCACTAAGTTTATGTACATTTTTTATTAAAAATATTTAAAAATATAACTGTGTGTTAATAGCTGCGATTCCAAAGAAACTTAAAATTGTTAAATCACCTCTCTCGTTAGAAGAACTGTTGTGCTCTTACAATTTTATCTTTTTAATTTACTTAGTTAATGCATTTATTCATATATTTTTAGATTTTTTAGTTTCCCTTGAAGTTTTCAAATTGTTCGCATATACTCATCTCACCGCTCTCTCTCTCTCTCTCTCTTGCAGTTACTAACTACACTTAACGAAGATGGCAGACACTTTGATGGCGACGCGGCAAATAGCAACAACATCAATAAACAAAGTGCCAGTGGCAGCAGTATTAGCAACGATTTGCTAAATAATACAACAAATTTATACGATAATAAACAAATACAACAGTTAAGAAGTAGTAGTCCCAATAGTAGCATATCAAAAGGAAGAACTGAACTTTTATTAGGAGATCAAAGTTTAAGGCAGGAAATACGGTGAGTACCAAACTGCTTTTAATCGATGTAAATATTAAACTAAATTTAAGAAATTCTTTGAATTTTAAATACAAATCTCTTATCTGAACCACTATTCGCCTAAAAAGAAAACATAAATTGTTTTCAAACATGCTCTTGACTACTGCCGATCTACTTATGAACCAGGAAACACTATATTTATCTATGTACTTCGTTACTATAAAAATCCCAGAACTATCCCTCGTCGCATACATTTTCACTAGTAAATACCTTTAATTGATAGCAGGTCGGCCATACTAGCTTTGGGCTGACTAACCGTGCGTTCAAAGCTGTTAAAGGAATACCTTCGTTAGATCAGTATGGGTGCCAGACTACAGTGGAATCTCAAGCAACTGTAAAGCTGATGGGTTCACAAGGAAGGGTACCGTAGCCTCGCTATCAGTAGGATGGGCACGGGTGGGTGCTACCCTCTCCTCGTGTGTTCTACTACTGCATAGTTGGGTTTTGCGAAAACTTGGCCAACGCTGGGTCATCATCGGTTCATGCGCTGTGGCAAGATCCTTTTGGCCCAAGATCGATCGTAAGCGAACCAGTGAGCTTTTTGCCCTTACTTACGCTAGCTTCTTCCTATTTGTGGGGGTTCTAACAGGCCATTGACCAACGGCGTCCATGCTGTATGTTTGAGAATCTTGCCAGACGCCTGCTGCAGAAGCTGTATAGCAGAAGAAGAGCACTTTCTTCTTGATTCTTCCACGTTTGTTAGATCAAGGCTTAAAAACTTGGCTGCTTTATAAATTCGAATTACAGGATCAGTCCAATTGCGATCTTTGGATCAGCCATGTAAGCTAACCTAACCTAACGACTTTTCTAGGAAGTTCAACAATTCCGAAATTACTGTTGCAGTGCTAAAAAATCGAATTCAAAAAGCTTTTTCTTCTTACTATTCTTTCTACTATTGGGAAAAAATCTCAGTGTGATGAGTGAGTCTCGGTTGGTAATCTAAGGAATGTAGCCATGACAATTTTGTTCTCTTGAGCCAATTTTATTTAATTCCAAAGGAAGTTACTGTCTTTTATAGTGATTCCGGAGTTGTAACAGCTTTTAAATTTTCCTCACTCTTTCAATTTTCTTCTTTTGATATTCTGCTAGGGCTTTATTTGTCAAAGCTCAAAAAAAGCTTAAATACTTCTCCATGGTTATAATACTTCTGACTGGTTTGGTCCATGTGGTCTCAAACACTTGCTTTTGACCGCATTAACCCTTAGCTGTCGTGAGCGGTGCTCATTACTCTAGACGATTCTTAAAGCGATTTTAAAATGTATACATTTTTGTTATCTGTGAATTGTGGGAAGTAAAAAGAAAAAATGTGCCACACACATGAGTTGTGTCAAAAATTATAACAAACAGTGTCCCGAGGAAAAAAAAAACAAAAACAAATTAAGCAAACATAAAACTTCTTTTTTCCTTGGTTTGCTGCTATCCGTGGCAAATCGACCGTTCTCGGTCTATAAAGGCATCTGTTCCGCCATGATATTTACAGCTTCCGGCTTATTATTAGCCTCACATGACTAAGCTATTAAGCAAAATTTGCTTTTTTGCTAATTTAAATTAGCGTATGACGTCGTTACAGTAAATCAGTACTCGAAAAGTGGTGAAAAAATGTTATAAAACATCAACAACAACAACAAATTAATAGAACATGTGTTTACTTGTCGCCAATCGATTACCTTTGTTTTCTAGCTTTAAATCGCATTTTATTATTTAAGTTTTCGCGTCATTGGTTTTATGTATTTTGAGCGTTTTTCATGCTTCCACGCTTAATTAGGTTGAAATATGTAAATGCGCGCCGGTGGCGTTTGGTCAGCGGTCGGTGTGCTTATATGTTAATTATTAATTTTTTTAAATGCCGGCGTTAATTTTTAAAGCATGTCAAAAAATAACTGTAAAAAAAAGTTGAAAAAAGCTGCGTATAAATTTGTTTAGGAAAATTTTTACGTTATATTGCAATATAATTTATAATTTTCAATTCATGAATTTCTTTGCCGCTCATAGCCATGGAAGTTAACTTTAAAATACTATACTTTAAGGATATACCAAAAGAGCCGGGAAAAAAATCTTGTTAATAAATTCTAAGCAATTACTTGTTACAATTTTTTAAATAAATTTTCTATTCCCATTTTTGTCGGTGTACTTTCATTATTAATTGCGCTTCGTTCAGAGTCAGAAAATAATTATTGCATACCTTTAGGCGCTTCAATCGCTATAGTGGCTTGCAAACTGCGCTTTTGATTGCAGATTCAAAGCGATCTTCAGATTGTTTACTTTCTTATATACAAACATCCAAAAATAAGAAAAAAAATGTTAACTTAATTTTTTAATTTTAAAAGCTTTGTTTTCATTGAAAAATTAATTGGGCAGCTTTTGTCACTTTTAATTTGTTAGATAGCTGCTGGGCTGTTGGGCTGCTCTCAGTTGTCTGCTGCTGTTAAACGAGTTTCAAATAGTTCGCCAAGCTCTCCCAGTTTTTGCCGAGTCATCAAAGAGGTGTGTGGTCTAGCGTTGTCCTGATGGTAGACGAAGCCCTTTCTGTTGATTAGTTCTAGTGGTTTTTTTTGCGATTGCTTGCTTCAATCTCATCAGTTGTTGACAGTAAAATGTAGAATCAATCGTTCGACCAGGCTGGAGCAGCTCATAGGATGATTCCTTTCCAGTACCACCAAACACTCAGCATAACTCTTCCAGGCGTCGATTCTGGCTTTGCGACCATTTGTTGAGCTTCACCACGCTTGGACCATGATCTTTGCACATAATTGTCGTTTTTGATCCACTTTTCGTCTCCCGTTCGATTTCATTTTGTTTCAGCAAAGAATCGCAGATGTTAATTCGGTCCATTAAATTTTTCACAGACAATTGAAGTGGTACCCAAACTTCGAGCTTCTTTTTATAGCCAGCCTTTTTAAATGGTTCAAAACTGTTTGATGATGAATGTTAAGTTCCTTAGCGATGTGATGACTGCTTATGTGACGGTCCTGGTCAATCTTTTTCATAATTTCATCGACTTTTTCAACCATAGGTTGACCAGAGCGAAGTGCATCTTTCACATCAAAATTTCTAGAACTGAAGCGAGCGAACCATTGTTGTGCTGCACGAACTGATACAACATCGTCTCCGTTAACTTCACAAATTTTGTTGGTGGTTTGCATGGCATTCTTCTCTTTTCTTATACAAAAATTACTTCATTATTTTCTTTTTCTTTTGAGTTTCTTTTTGTAATCAATTAAATTAATTTAAAATTTCTTTCTACGGCAGTATTGAGAATTTTATTTCTGCTCCAGTAAATGTGCGCAACGCAAATAAATCTCGGGCTTTTGGCCATTTGCCACAAATTTATGTATATTGGTATTCCTCAAATACCGATAGATACCGACTTTATATGTACATCTATATGTACTATGTGGTATGCCATAGACATATTTTTGCACATGTCACAACCAGAAAATTTGCGCGTTTGTCACAGGACACTTGCAAAAGAACTAAGCACTAACATACTTGTAGTGCCACATATTATACCCACACATTATACCCATACCTACACGTGCATGTGCATATTCATTTATACTATATGCCCCTCAACCTGCAAGTAGTGCTGCTTTGAGCCTCCCAAAACTATTGCGCTGCCTTTATTCGCGTGTGGACTTGTATAGAGGTGGTTGTACTTAGCTACCACAAAAATTTCTTTGTGGCAAGTGGCACTTCAAACAATTTCTTGTTGCGCCATTGAACTTGCGCGCGTATGCGGGTTCAAAGAATAAATATGGGCATGAAACGCACATTAATGAATACTTGTATGTATATACAGTTACTAAATTTAGGCGTTTTGTCAGTACCCGACAACTCGATGATGACTCGGCAAAAACTGGGAGTGCTTGGGTGGGAAGTTTTGATACATTCACCATAAAGCCCTGACCTTGCACCTTCGAACTACCATTTGTTTCGGTCAATGCAGAACTCTCTTAATGGAGTGAAGTGGGCTTCAAGAGAAGCCTGTGAAAATGACTTGTCGCAGTTTTATGCGGAGAAACCAGAAAAATTTTACAGTGATGGAATAATGTCTCTAAAGGAATAATGGCAAAAAGTGGTCGACCAAAAGGTACATATTTGGTTCACTAAAGCTCATTATAAATATAAAAAAAAAAAAATAAATTGAAGTTTGATTAGAAATACGAAAAGATTTTTTCGACTACCCAATATTTCGAAAACTCTTCTCTCTTTCAGTTAGATATTTTATTATTAGTAAAAATATTTCTAAAATATATCTTGAAATTTCTTAAGTGGCTATTTTTGCTTGATGCATCATAAGCTACCTGCCGTCTAAGTATTTATGCCTCGCATAATAACAGGGGCTACTTGCGCCACATCAGATTCGAAGTCATCGACGTTCTTACTGAATGCCTTTGCACTTGTTGTTGTCCCGCATTGATGCGGTCGCCTGCTGTCGGCTGTTATTTATGCGTATTTGAGTATTCCATTCCATTTCAATGCATTTCATTTCATTTCACTCTACTTCATTGCTCTTGGCCAATCGATATTTCATGCCGCGCGCATCCCCAACACCTCGCTCAGCTCCATAGCGGCACCTGCATACACAGTTTTTGCAAATATGCCGCCCGCTCGTTCCTTCACACTGGCAGCTCGTCATCCTTTCGGCCACTTTACAATTTATAATTTATTTGCATGTTTACGACGAGTGTGTGTGTGTATTTGTGTATGTTTATATATATATGTATATATATATATATGTATATATATATATATGTATATATATATGGGTGCGTGTGTGTGAGTGTCTGCAAGTGATATTTTATTGCTTTTATCATTGCTGTGACTCAGAGTGGCATTGTTGATGTTGTCGTTTTTGCTTTTAAAATTATTTTCACATTAAATACAGTCGACGCGCCTCCTGCAAACGGAAGTTGTAACGTAGAATGCCACCCAAATTCATATATATTTACATACATGTGTGCATTTACATCTATGTGTGTATGTCTGCGTGTAAGCACACACATATAAACATCAGCCCAAATGAAGTGGCGCACGCATACACACTTACTGTGCTGCCCCTTCCTCCTCCTCCTTTCAATCACTTTTGTCGCTTTTTTATTCCATTTGCATTGTCGTTGCTTTTGTCGTTGTTCTTGCTTTCGCTTTGCCTCCAATGTGTTTTCGTTTACTTTCATCCTTTGGCGTAAGTTTTTTTACTGTTTTTATTATTTATATGCTTTTTAATCGTTGATGGCGCGCGCTGCTCTCCCACCTCCCTCCCACTCTCTCCCTCTTCCACTGCCTTCACTCGCCCTCACCCTCTTGCTTGCCACACCGTCTGTCGCGCGGCCATTTCCGCTTGCAGTTCGCTCATATTTACGGCTTTTTTATGATTATTGCCTGCCGGCGTTGCCAGATTATGCGTGGAGCGCATCTGCAACTGCGTGGCAATAAATTTTTTATAATGCAACAATGCGCCGGCGTTGGCAATGGCGGCGGCTGCTGTGCCTGCAATTTTGTGAGTAATTAAAGTTACTGCGTTTATGCGTTATTTTTGTTGTTGTTTTTTAATCGATGCGCGCCGCAGATATTATTATTATTATTATTGTTATTATTAAGGTTATTGACGTGCCACGCTTTTGTGCCGCTTCTGCTGCTTCGCAATGTGTTTGTTTTTGTCGTTGTTGCTGTTTATTAATACTTATATTTTTTCCATGCAACGCCGGAGTTTTAATTACACTCAAACACTTTTGCTGCTTTACTGTTACAACTTGTTGTTGTTGCACTTACTTTTATTGTTGCATTAAAATGAATGAGGAAGTCTGTTTGTTTTTGCACTTTTGCTTTTGTTATTTCACTTTATGGGTAATTCGAGTATTTGCAATAAATTTCACCGTTAGCGCAAAAGTCATTGAAGTTATGTGGATTGGACGCGTTTTGAGTGGCGGGCGATTGGCTGAGCGAGTTCGCTTAGTTTCGCGGTGGGGGGCCAAGTGAAGGCAATCGCAGCGATTAACTGCCGAAGTAAAAATATAATTTATGTGTATGTGTATGTGTATGTGTGTAAAATAGTGCTATTAAGAGCTGCTTATCGCACGTTATGGCGATTTATATAACTTTTGAACGCTCATAACGGTTTTATTGCAGTTATTGAGAGAGAATTTTTTGGATTTTTGCTATATCCACAAACTTAAATTCGTATATCAAACCTTTTGCACTTTTTTCTACCGTGACTTGGCCGAGTGGATGGCTTTGTAATCACTTCTGCTCTAATGAGAGTCTAGATCAGCTTAATATGATATGGTGTTATCTTATATCTGCTTACAAAGCGAGAAAACCGTTTATTTTTATTAAACTAGCCCAAACTCTATCGCTCGATCCATTTTGTGGGCTCTCCTTTGTGAACTTTCTGTTTCACTAAAAGCTTTCAAGCTCTCCCTTTCGAACTTGCTGCTTCCGTACAAGCTTTCATGCGTTCAAGCTCTCGCTTTCGAGTTCTCAACAAAAACAGCGAGCTTTCGTTGTCTGTTTCCGACTTTGGGTATTATATTGTTGGTTCACTACTCTGATTTTCATAGTCTGTTTTCGAACACTTGAATTCTCAACTGGTTATTAAATTTATACATATTTTGTTTCCTTTTTAACTATTTTATTACTTTGCCATTGCTTTCAATCAATATTTCATATTTTTTTAATTTGCGGCAGCGTTAAAACTCTTTTAATTTCACGCTCTCTTGCTCTCTCCCTTTCTGCGTACTTCAACGCTTTCTTTCTTTCATTAAACTATCAAATTTCTTCATCAATAAATCATCAATCTGTGCGCACTCTTCAATAACACCAATGCCTTGTATATATTATATGCGTTCGGGGTGAACCTTTTCCAAGTATCATATTCATCCTTCACTCTGATTTTCTGATTTCTGGGTAGCCGCCAACAACAACCTGTCTTTTAACCTTGCAATCCGTCAGCCCGCCTGTTAGCAGACAGCGCGTCACACCAACTGTCGGGTTCGCTTGGCTCTGCGTTGTTCGTTATGCGCTGTGTGTAATTGGATCGGATCATTTTCTTTCTCACTTATCAGGTGTGGTTAATCTGGACTCTGTGACTGGTAAATAAATAATTTTTGGCTTCTTCTGCCTGTCTTTCTCCTTAATGGGACTTTCTTCATTCACGCCTGAGTACCTCCGGCGATCCGTACGTCCAACGTTTCGCTTCATTGGCTAGTGACGACTTCATCCATTTGGCTTGCATATTTATGACGCACTCAATTAGTAGGTTCAGCTTCAGAGAATTATAATTTAGTCTGCAAAAGTTAAATTCTTTCGGTGATTTTTGACTTTGGGTACTCGTTAATTTGTAAATATTTCTTAGCTGAATTGTAAAGCGCCGAAATATATATATATATATATATATATATATATGCACATATATGCAATCTACAATGTGGATATTTGAGAATCAAATTCGAATCTACTAAGTATAAAAGAGGAGACAGGTTCTCAAAGTGTATAATAACTCTTGTTCTGAAATTGTATTCTAAGAACGTCATCCATTGGAAGGTAGTCAGTGGAGGAGGGTCCACCAGAAGTTCCAAGGCAGTGGCTTCGCTTTATATGTTGCCAAAGTCGTTTCTTTGTTTTTGTCAAGTAGCGACTTGAGGATCTTGTTGCGGCTCTGTACTTTTGTAACAATCGCGGTTGTGTACGGAGTGCAGGCTGCCTAAAGGAGCAGCCTAAAATTTTCATGTTGTTTACCGTTGATGTTTTGACTTTATCGACGAAAATGTTGAGGTCCTATCTATACTCCTTTGTTAAGTTTGTAAATACATATATATTGTGGATTTGGCAGGGGAGAGTTTTCTGATCTTTGCAGAGAATAAGCGACAATAGGCGTACACTTTTGAGCAGATGCCATCAATGGCAATGTCCGATGTCATTATCCTACAATAATCAGGGAATATAAACTCCTTTTGGTGGTTGTAGAAGCTTCAAAGTACAGAGATTATGCAGCAGGAGGGAAAACACCCTGCGGAACCCCCAGTTTAATGCTTCCAAATTTAGATTGTTCTTCTCGCATTAATACCGATTATTGCCGACCGCTCAGCTAGTTCACGGTCCACCTCTTGAGTCCTGGAGTGCCAGCATAGGTTGTTCGATGTTCACAAGTAACGTTGTATGGTTGACAGTGTCAAAAGCTTTTGTTCAACGCGACTAGAAGTCGTTCTAGTTTTCGGCTATTTAAGCTCTTTGTTTTGGAAATTCTTTCAGGCAGTTTTTTAACCAGCTTTTGTCGAAGGCAACATGCCTCTATATCACTGTATAAGAGGCACACATAGTCAGTTGAAGATCGGGTATAGTTTCTACACTATAGATGGCGCTGCTACAGCCGTCCCAAACCCAGCCATACACTCATCTCGCATCACGGGTCAAATATTTACGTAATTTGCAAACATTCCTCGGCGTTAACGGTTGCTCATTATGTTTGTGAAAATTATAGCTGCCGCTAGGAAAAAAGTAATACTTACTCACCACAAAGTCGGTATTTATGTAAGAATGTGTGTAATCGCACTTGATTAGCTGCCAACTTGGCTGCGATGGCGCATGCGTTGGCCTGCGCAATCAGCGGCACTCGGGGCTTGCAACAAGTCAGCCACGCCGAGCAACAGTCAGCGCTGACCACTGATGACCGCATAAGAAATCAATGAACATGCAACATGTATGTGCGCGTGTATGTGTATCCGCACCCAAATGGCGGCGCAAAGTCCAATAAACTCGAGTTGACGGCACGTAGTGGCAAGCAACACCGCAATTCGCAGTCATTGCAACGGTTTTTGTTGTTGTTGCGTCTTTCGCTGCTTCATAGTCGTCTGCGTGCGCCGTGCAATGCATGCAAACAGTCGGTGGCCGCGGAAAGAGTGGCAAAAGTTGGCAACAATGGTGCGTACATGCCACCAGCAGCAGCAAGAACAACGACAATAGCAGTGACAGCAAAATATTGCACCAAAATGGTAATAAACAAAACTGCCACAAATGCTGACATATGGCGACAGCTTTGTGCGCAGTAAAAAATGACAGCAATAACAACAACAGCAACAGTGGCAACAGCAGCAGCGGCGACATGCCACAAACAACGCTCTCACGGGAGCGTCAACAAATTTGATGCCTTCGCGCGCGCACGACTACTATGTTGCAGCCAACAACAGAGACAAACAAACGGGAATTGCTGAAGCCAGTTCATGTTCGTTTTTTTGTTGTTGTTGCTGCAGTTGCAACAGTTGTTTTGCTTTTCGCATGTTTTGCGTAATTTTGCTTTGTGCTGGCGCGCGGCGCTGCGTTTCAACTATCAGGTTGCGTTACTGTTTTTTGTTGTTGTTGTGCTGGCGCAAATATTCACATGCCGCACGGCGCTGTCAATGCAACTGTCACTTTGACAGTTAGTGTGCTGCGCTCGAAATTGAAAATACGCGCCACAACGCGCATCCTGAGACGCCGTCGAGCATTTGCGATATGCGCCTTTACGAGCGTATGTACGTGTAACGGGTACGTATGCGTAAGCAGAAGCGCTCACTTTATTTCAAGGGGGTTCCGTCTGGGGGAATTTCACCGCTTTCACGCGATTGCGCCTCCTTGAATGCCAATTTGTTCTTGCTCACTGCCTCAACTCGCTCCTCTGTGAGTTCCAAATGCCACGTCTATGTTGTCACTGTTTTTGTAGAGTTGTGGATTGCCACTAGACGTTGCGCGCACAAAGCTTTCCGGAGAAACCTAAAGCAGTCTGCATTTTAATTGAAAATCTGTTGCCGCAGCAAACTTTTCAGCGAAACAACTGCAACCAAACCCGGCAGCAACAGTAAAAATAAATAAACATCAATAACAACAACAAAGCGCGCATCACGCCGTCATTTATTGGCAACAGCTTGGCGTCAACGCGTAAGCTATCAAATCACAACGCGCCAACAGTTAGCTGGAAGCGCGAAAAACAACAATGCGACACAAATAATACCAGAACCGTGCTATAAACAGTAGTGCCACATAGCAACAACAACAGCGTGCCAACAATCAGCCTTTGCACATTGTTGCACAAGCTGTTGCCGCAAATGTTGTTACAAATGTTTTACGCTGCCATATTAGCTGCTGAACAAGGGCGTGCGTGTCGGCTAGTCAACAGCGAAAAGAACAACGACAAAAGTGCGCTATTTTGCGCCATAAGTGCCAATAACCGCCAGCACGGCCATGCGTATGCCACTCAGACGCACCAACACGCACTTCAGGAGTTCAATGTTTCGCGTCGCGCCTGTTGCATGGCTAGCTTGGCAGTGTTAAGGAGTGCTGTATGCGTAAACTGCATAGATATTGCAACAAATCGAGCAAATATTTCACATCAGAAAAATATAACAGACTGTCGACTGTCAGCTTCAATTTTGCTAGTTTGGTTACCCTTGGTTAAGTCAGTCAAAGTCCCTTGGTAAGTCACAATTAAATTAGCGACTTAAATACAAATATTTGGCAATTTTATTAATTTATCAGTGATTTAACCTTGAGAACAACAAAATACTTTTTTTTAGAACACATACAAAAAACGAAATAAAGAACATGTTCCATATTCAAGCAAATATTGCTAAGCAACTGAAAACTTTTGGGACACATAAAAAATGAAATAAATAACATATTCAATGCACTGTGTGAGGAACGTTCCATTTTCAAGTGAAAATTTATGGGACAACTTAAAAATACTGAGAACATTAGAATTAATATTTCAATAAAACAGTAAAACATATTTTTCTTGCTTTGGGTCATACTAAAAATTTTTTGGGACACCTCAAAAATATTGAATCAATTTGAATTATTACTTTAGAAAACTATAAGCTCAGTAAAAATATATTTTTATTGTTTTTGAACCAACCAAAAATTTTTGGGACATTCGTCAAAAAAGTTTATAGACACGTCAAAAATATTAATAAAATTTTAAATAATACTCCAACAGACTACAAGCTTAGTAAAATATATATTTTTATATTGGAAGAAAGCGACATTTTTGGGACACTCGTCATATACATAAGTTTAAAGTATTGCAAAGATCGGAAATTTATGTAATATTACTCTTAAGACATTATAGACCCAATAAAAGGACTCATTCATACATACATACATATGTATATTGGGACAAACCAAAATTTTTTGGAACACCTCAAAAAAAAAAAGGGAATTTTTTAAATAATACTTCAGAAGACTATAAGCTCAGTAAAAATATATTTTTATTGTTTTGGAATGAAGCGAAAGTTTTTGGGACACTCGTCAAAAAAGTTTAAGTGTTGAAAAGACAGAAAATGTATGTTTATTACTCTTAAAATATTATAGAGCCAACAAAACGACTTATTCATGCATTGGGACAAACCAAAAATTTTTGGGACATGTCAAAAATATTAAAAATTTCTTAGATAAGATTACTATAAGCTTTGTACAAATATATACATATGCATATATATTTTTTGTGTTTTGGGACATACTAAAAAATTTATGGGACAACTTTGAATTCCCATAAAAGCCGCATAATCGTCTACGGAAAACAAATTATTATTATTGCGTTATTGTAACATGCCTGTGTGTGTAGAGTTTGTTTTTATTTTTGCGGTTGCAGCTGACTGCAGTACACGGCCTGTTGGTCTGAGCCTCTCTTTGTTATTCTTAAGCTGTTTTCGCTTTTTTATTATTACTTTGAGGGTTCCACTTTACATAAGTATGTGTGGACATGCGTGATTATACGTTGCATTTCATGAGAATGCCTCCAAGCGCAGGCAAGCACAGCACACTGTGGCCGTGCAAGTCACAAACCACAAAAGCAACAACAAAGGCAAACATACATTTATGTACAAATATACCACTACTGAAGCATGCCGACACGGTTTAGAAAGAGTTTATATTCGAGTTGCACCAACAACAATGGCGATTAGAAGTTTAAGTTGCTACTGCAACAATAAAAATCAATTGGCCCGCCTCGTTCACCAAACCCTTGTGCAATGTACACGAGTGTGTGTGTGTGCTTCTGCACTCACAACTGTTGTACTGTGTTGCATGTAGCACTGCAGTGGCCAGTTACCCGACTTGAGTTGCTTATGAGGTCCAACGATTGCGGCGCCGACTGACTGGCCGAGCTCACTGGCTACTTGGTTGAGTCGGCGAACGACAGATGATGAACGGACGTAATGAATGATTGACTGCAGGAATGCATGCGGCAATAACCGGTTTCGACGTGTTTTTGTTGTTTTGCGCACTGATTGCTGCACTGGCTATGGAGTTTCGTATTGCTGTTGTTGCTGCCATGCATTGCTTGTTGTTATTTACCTGTGCACTTGGTGTAGCTAACCAACCCCGCCGGCTTGTCATCGCCGCATGCAACAGAGAGGCACTCTTTCCCCACACACACATGGGCATGTGTGACTCCACTCTTATTTACGTACGAAATTAGCTGACGTGTTTGCCCAGTTCGCCAATGGCCGGTTGCAGTTGCAAGCGTTACAACTTACAACATGTGCGGCCAGCGGGCGCGGCGTAAGGTGGCAGCCTGGCTAAAGTTCCATGAAGAGCGAAGGCGCTCGCATGACTTTGTAGCGCTTGTCTGCTGTGGCAGGGCGAAGCCTGGGACGGATATTAGTTGTGTTGTTTTGGGTTTTATTTTGTGTTTACATTTTTAGCTCATCTCTTAGCCTTTTGTTTTGTTTTTCTTTGGCTGGCGGGCATAATTTGTTGTTGCTGCTGAACTTTGCGTTTTGTGACTTTTTCGGTTGTATTTGGCTTAGCCTCATTCTTATATTTTGTTTGTGGCAATTTATTTTTGATTTTGCACATGACTATTATTTTCAACCGTACGTTAGGCTGAAGTGCTTACAATACACTGAGAAAAACAGCCGGTGCATTCGACTCAGTTTTGTTTTGTTACCCTTTTTCTGAAACTTAGACGGCTATTTAAGACAAACCCGACTTTTTCGCGTGCTGAGAGACCGATGTGAGCAAAGTGGGTGTCGCGCAGTAGATATTGACAAAGAACACAGTAACCCATAATACCATATACTACAAAAGGGTCTGAACCAAGGTCAAGACAGCTGAGGTTTTTATATATTCATCTGCTTCTGAGGCTCCTCATATTTTGTCGGTTTGTATTGAAAATTAAAGGTTCGTTAAACAGATCTCATCCTCTGCTAATTCGACTCATTAATCAAACTCAAGTGAAGCTCCGCCACTCTGATCTTGGTTCTCAAATATTATTTACAGGGTTTGTCCGAAAAGTAATAGGGCTGAATCGATTTAAAAAAATTTATTGAAAAAGTCGTTAGAATTCTTTAAAAAACTTTCAAAATAGCGTCTTTTCCACGCATTGAAGGCGTCACGGAAAGTATTCCTCGGAATAGCCTTGAAAGCCGAAGTGCAGCATGCTTGGATCTCTATCTCTATATATCTCTGTCTATCTCTGTCATATCAAAGTCCTCGGCCTCGTCCTCGGCCTTTTAAGGCAAGGAATCAAAAAAAGTTCGGGGGGACCACATCTGGGCTGTAGGGTGGCTGCGGAAGCGTTTGAATGTCGGTCTTGGTTAGGTAGCTGTTCACAAGAAAGGCGGTAATAGCCGGGGCGTTGTCGTGGTGCAACTTCCAATCGGCTGTCGGACCCGATCGACCCTTCGTTTGAGTCTCTTGAGAACTTCCACGTGAATTTGATAAATTTAACATCTTGGCAATTAAACGAACGGTCTGAGTTCAAAACTTTGGGCCCACGAGTCGCATTGTCGGTGTTTGTTGAGTGCAGGTCTCTCAGCACGGTCTTCATCAGAGACCTCTTTCCGGCCCTTCAAAAAGGCCTGAGGCCACCGAAACACACCACTTCTTGCTAAAGAAACATCTGGGTAAGCTCGATTGATCATATCAAACGTCTATCGCAGATTTACCGAGTTTCACACAGAATTTAATCGCGTACCTCTGCTCTAAGAAGGCTGCTTTTTGGTTGGCACCACTCACAGACACACGTCGCGCGAAAATGTTTGTCCTGATGCTACAGGTGATCGGAGACTACTGGCCAGGCCTCGTTCATTAGCTACCGAATCCTGTCAGTGCGCGCACCCTCCGAAGTTTAGTTGCTTCGGAAGAAAATCAATCTTATTACTTTCCGGACAAACCCTGTATAGTATACATCTATCGTAGTAGAAGCAGAAACTCTTTGTTCCCTATTCCTTACATCAGTACGATAGTCAAAGCAGGAGTTGCCACCAGCTGAAACTCCAGTGTTATCTGCAAAACCGTGCCCTCTTTCCGACTATCCTCACTCCTCCTTTTTTTACCGCTGCGTTTCTTTTATCGGCGTGTACATCTTAAAATTCCAACGTCCGCGCGATCTCTGTTTCCTAGTCTCTCCCAGATCTTTATGTTCGCTTCACGCGAATTGAATTTGTTACGGTGTAGCCTCCGAGCGGTCGCAGGTAAATTGAGAAGCAACGTTTGAGATAGACTTCGTGGAATTTGCTGACGAACAAGACGACAAAAACAAAAGCAACAAACGCAGCACTGCCGGGCGCTGAGTGTGTTGTTGGCGAGGAAGCGAAGGCGAGCAGTGACGCTGACTGAAGACGCTGCCGGCGGCAAGAAGACGTCACAGCGTGCGTCGCAGCCGACGTCTTCGAAGGCTTGAGTGTGTATGAGCGCCATTGTTGTCGCGCGGACAAACAGCCTAACGAGCGCGCGTCCGCTGGGTTACAACGCTGTATCTGTGTGAATGTATGTACCTGCACCAGGGACCGGCTCAAGTTGGCGAGCTGCTGAATGTGTGCAGTTGTTGTAGCAGCGCGCCGCTGCAATTGTAGTATTTTTCGAAGCGAACGAGTGGCTGAGTGTGTGTGTGTACTCACATATATCGCTGCTGCTGATTGTTGAACCGTGTTGCTTTGCACGTGTGTGTGGGTGCGTGTGAGCTGTTTGCTCATTGTATTTCGCTTTATTTGATTCCATTGTACCTGTGTGCTCGAAGCGTCTATTTGTTTGCTTGCTAGTGCTGTGTCGCTTGTTGTTGTTGTCGTCGTATTTGCTTAGAGGCACTTTTGGACTCGCTTCGTTGCCGAGGTTCACGTCGTCGTTCAGCTCGGCTGCCATTGCAGCAGGTATGGCGTTGTCAGTCTTTAAGCGACTTTGCCACAAACGGATGCGACGGCGCAAGCGCGACGGAAATCTTTTACAAAAACAATAAAGTGCATAGTAATTACAAGCGAATCAAAGTGAACAAAAAATAAATACAAATTATAAATAGCTCGCATTCAACAGGCTTCAAGTGCCACAAATGAGCAAACGCGTAAAATTTCAGTTTTTAGCCTAAAATAGCAACGATTTGGATCCAATTCGCAGTCCAGTCAGTCGTCTTTGCGTTGTGACAGTTCGGTTTAACGGCCGCCGATTTGAAAATATCTGCAGATAACGGAAAAGTGACGTTGTCGGCATCAATTAGAGCCAACGACGCGGGCGCAAAGGAATGCGCACAGAAAAGTTTAATCAGCAAGTTGCAAGCACGCAACTACTGTGCAACTAACGGCAAATGCAACATTTTGCGTCGATTTTGTTCGAAAATAGTCGCACCTTTTTAGCCGAGTGTTGTTTTCAAAAATTCACTTCGATTTCGAGTTGCCGAACCGGTGCCGTGTTGCATGGCCCACCACCAATTAGGGGCGTCAACTGTGGCGACCACATTTTTGCCGCATTTCTGTAATGCCACAGATTTTGAACAACAGTTCGTTTCGCTCAAAAACGTTCAACGCGCTGAAAACCGTTGAAAAACACACAAAGAAAACGCTGAAAATCGTTGAAAATCGCCAATGCAGCGCAACGACAGCAAGCAAAATATGCAATAATAATAAAAAGCAGCGAAAGTGAAACCAAAGTGTTCAAATACGCCGCGCCAGCCGAACGGTGCGCGCCTATACCACAGTTGCATGTGCCACACTGAGCGCTGAAAAGTGTGAAAATTGTGATTTTTCGAGCCAAAGTGTAATTAAAGATTCCAAAAATATAAATTAAATTCAACTGCAATCGTGTGTTGTGCGCATTTGTGTGGCGCACATGCGCAGTGATGCGGAACGGAAAATTAAAATTTCTAAACTAAGAAAATAAACAAAATTAAAGAAAATTGATTAAAAAAAATATTTAAAAAAATATTAAAAAAGAAATTTAAAAAAAATAGTTTTAAAAATAATTAAAAAAATTTCTGCAATTCTTTCGAATTGCGTATTCAAAAAGCGTAATTTTTTAATAAGAAATATAGAAAATTGGAATAAATACCTAAATGTGTTGCGAATTTTCAAATGAAAATAAAAACTTTCGTCTGCAGCGAAAATTCATACACAGGCAACAACAACAAGGGGCCTTGCTGTAATTAGTTGGCGAAAATCTTAGAAAAATGCGTATACTCAAGCATTGGTAAGTGAACAGCTCAAAACCCGCTGCAAATTTATAAAAAATATATAACTGCGAAATTGGAGAAATATTATTAATTGAGACAAAAATATAAAAAAATCGAAAATTGACTGAAGAACCCTAAATTTGTGTTAACTCTTAATTTACATATTTCATTCGTTGAGACAAAAATTTTATAATTCTCCTAAAGTTTATATGAAAAAGCACTTAAATATGCTAGTGGTTCTAAAACCTCGTAAATTGTAAAGCAGATGAGCTTGCAATAAAGGACACACACATCCAAATTCCATCAGGATGACAAGGTGTCGGGATTCCTCTTTTAACGTGTGTTTCGGCCTTTCATCTATAGGCCTTGCCTGAGCGCGGCAAGCCTTGGTCAGCAACCAGGACTTGTGGGGTTTCGAAAGCCTACTGACCCAGAGTGAAACATAAAGGTCCATGGAACTCTTAACAAGGTTCATTTCGCCATCACAATAAGTATCCTAACAGCGCGCTGTCCCATTGGCACTCATGCGGTGAGGCTAAAGATTTTGCAGGACGCAACTTGTCAACGTTATAATGAGGAAGATGTGGTGGAAACATCTAGACACTATTTCATCCACTGTCCGGTTGCCATACGTTTTATGAACCCGAATTTTTGAATTGGCTGGACTGATATGAGCCGCTTCAATAAATTTATGGCAGATTCTAGACGTGTTGCCGATATGCGACGGTCTCTTTGATCCATAGCTAGAAGTTCAAGCAACATTACAACGGACTCTATAGTCTTTATAGTAATCCAAGTGGTATTGTTTTTTGCCTCACGGATAATTAGCCTAACCTTGTGGCTCTCAAAAGTGTATATTGAAAAAAATTATGAAAAATACAACCAGGAGATTGAAAATAAAAATTAAAATAAAAAGATAATTTAAAAAAACCCGAAAATTTTAATAAAGGACACTGAATTTGTGATAACTGTTTATATGTATACATATTTCGTTCGTTTAGCCAAAAATGTTATAATTCTCCTCCGGTTTATAAAAAAATATGTTAATATGCTAGTGGCTTAACGTCCGAAAATGTTAATAACAGGAACAGCGAAAAACGCTACTGCCTTTCTCAGTTGCCGTCCTTAGCGAGCAAAATGTGTCAAAAGTTGAGCCTGTAGAAATCAGCTATCTTTGTTTGTTTTCATTTGAATAATGTTGCCATTGCTCAATACGCATATATAGTTTTGTACACATCTAACTTTTCAATTACAATTTTTCATAATATAAAATATCAAAACTGAAAAGAAACTATTAAAAATAGTTTACATATTTATAAATAAAAGCATTCGACTCTGATTTTGAGTTAGTTTAAGAAAATTTCAAACATATTGAAGATAAGTTTTATAATTACTACAGTATATCGAGACCGGCACCCCTGAGTTGTGAGAGAGCAATCAGCTGACACGTTTCTGCGGCAAAAATCTAAATGCCGTGGAAATCTACGGCATCCTACGGTAAAGCGGAAGGTAGAAGCGGTGTTGGCTGATCATTTACATTTCGCTCCCATAAGATAGGTCGTATTAGCTGACACGGGCCACGGGTCTATGTTGTTCGCTGATCCAGCTATAATATTGGATAGTCGAAAAAGCCTTTCGCCCAATATAAAATTGCATTGCCTACATTGTTGAGTTACTGAAGTCGGGGTAATGAAGTAAAGGTCCTTTTGGGGGGGGTTAAACTGTGCCCACAGAGCCTCACAAACTAACAAAGGATTGAACTGATTTGTTTACTTATTGTAACTGCTTCTCTAAATTCCCATCATATGAGCGCTTCGTTGCCTTCACCTCACGTGACTGCACGCTGCATGTTGCTGAATTCTCTATGCCTGCGCTTAGAATTCTCTCTCACACCTCGCTTATTATTTATTGCGCATTTCTCATGAAAATATTTATGAAGAATAAAACAGAGAAGAAAATAAAAACGAATTTCAGTCGTTAAATTTGAAATTGATAAAGCAAAGCGAATCGTTAAAAATTCAAAGCACGCAACACGCAAGCGTACAGAACCAAAAACATTACAAAGCGAAGGTAGCAACAATGCTGCTGCGTGCTTATAAGTCCATAAGTAAGCGGCGTAGAAAATTTGTATGAGCAGACACACACACACATCGCTGAACCTAAATTAGTTTTGTTTTTGTAAAAGTAGTTATAAATAATAAACAAAATGACGAGCCTGAGATTCACTTACACAACATTTCGGTAGCGTTTAGCGTAATGCGACTGTTGCCCGCCTGCGCGCTGTGTCACTCTTGGGTATATTGCAGCGCTTGCGCCTTCGTCCAGCTCGTGTAGAAGAGCCCGCTGGAATTTTAATTGCGCGCTGTGTGGCGATTGCGACACCAGCGGTCGCGCATACCGCTCAATCGAATGCCAAATGCATGTAAATTAGTTTTGGCGTTAGGCGCTGCTGCTGCCGCTTCCGTGCGCGGTTGCCCGCTTACATACAAATGCTATTGTGGTGAGGTGGCGTGGCGGGCGGTGAGGCGCGACGCGTAAAGATTGCAATGACTGGCATGCCAAGTGTCAGCGTGCGGCGCAGCTATTTTGAAAAGAGGAAATGTCGTGATAAGTGACTGTAACTCATCGGCAATTGCCTAAGTAGGGACGCCACGATTTGCTAGTTAAGTGCAGTGATGCGCTTTGGGTAATTTCATGTTTGAATAATGCACAAAAAATTAATTGAAAAAGCAATAAAGCACTAAGACACATGTACAAACATTATTGAACAAAACCAAGGTACCCCTACCTACCTTGGTTTGTTTGAACTCTGATGTTTTCAAAAAAATAATCAGCGAATATTTTTTACTCATTTCATCTCGATTTACACCGTTTTGCCGTTATTATTTTGTTTTTAAAGTCGGATTAATAAGTATTTCTTGCCATTTTTATTTTTAAACTTTTGTGTAGTCGAAAAAGTTTTCGTGTTTTTAATCGAACTTCAACTTATTTTTTTATATACATATGTATATAATGAACTTTAATGAACCAAATACAGGTGTGTACCATTTTGGCCATTTTAATGCTAGAAACCATATTCCATCAGTGTAAAACTTTTCTGGTTTCTCGGCGGAAAACTGCGATAAGTAAATTTTACAGGCTCCTCTTGAAGCCAACTTTACTCCATTAAGGGAGTTCTGCATTGACCGAAACAAATTGTAGTCCGATGGTGCAAGGTCAGGGCTATATGGCGAATGCATCAAAACTTCCCAGCCAAGCTCTCACACTTTTTGTCGAGTCATCAAAGATGTGTATGGTCTAGCGTTGTCTTGATGTAAGACGATCAGTTCTGACCTCTTTTTTCGATTGCTTGCTTCAATCTCATCAGTTGTTGGCAGTAAAATGTAGAATCAATCGTTCGATCAGGCACCATATAGTGGATGATTCCTTTCCAATCCCACCAAACACTCAGCATAACCTTTCGAGGAGTTAATCCTGGCTTTGCGACCATTTGTTGAGCTTAATTACGCTCGGACCATGATCTTTCTCGCAAATTATTGTCGTATTCGATCCACTTTTCGACTCCTGTTACCATTCGCTTCAGAAATGGTTCGATTTTCTTTCGTTTCAGCAAAGAATCGTAGATGTTAATTCAGTCCATTCAATTTTTCACATTCAATTCATTTGGTAACCAAAAATCGAGCTTCTTTTTGCAGCTACCCTTTTTTAAATGGTTTTTTTGATGATAAATGTTAAGTTCCTGAGCGATGTCATGGTTGCTTATGGTGATGGTTTTGGTCAATCTTTTCTCTAATTTCATCGATGTTTCCAACGGTAGGTCGACCAGAGCGAGGTGCATCTTTCACATCGAAATTTCCAGATCGGAAACGAGCGAACCATTGTTGTGCTACACGAACTGATACAGCATCGTCTCCGTATACTTCACAAATTTCATTGATGGCTTGCGTGGCATTTTTCCCTTTTTTATAGAAATTTTCAAAATATAGCGAATTTCTTCATTATTTTCACTCAATTGTGAACAGCTGTAACTTTTTATCAACTTCCCTGAATTTGTTTGGTTAAATGAAGCTTTAAATCTCACCCTTCCAACACTATAGGTATGACACAATGTGATTGTGGTATACGACTGGAACGTCATCTATTGACAAAATACGAAAAGACTTTTTTCGACTGCCAATATTTTGGTTTGCTTGAAAAGTTTGTATGTTTTCAAAAATATGTTTTATTAAAAAACTAAAAAAAATTGATAAAAACTTTTTTTGTTTTTGTTATTTTTCGGATTCGAAAAAATTTTCTTGCATTTCTTTTTTTACCATTGCAAAGTTTTTTTTTACCCTTAGAACCAATTGGTGTCAAAACTTTCTTTATCCAAATCTCTACTTCAAAAATTCTTAGTGTGGGTGTGTTAATATCGAAAACAAACACTGGCGATATCTTTCTTTCACACACCTCAGTTTGCAAGTCGCCCCTTTTACCACTTTCTGTCATGTCTTCGCAGAATTCTGTGATTTGTGTGTAAATATTGGATGAGCTTTCGTACAAATAGCGCTTTATCCAATGGTACCTTCCATAAACAATCATTTCTTATGCTGTCAATGTTGTTGTGGAAAATCAACTACAACAAATAATGCCTTCTTTTGTCTGTCAAGCAATCAATAAAGCTGAGACTTTCAGCGGCAGCTAGCGGCGCTTGCAGTTACAAAGAGAAAGCGACAGGGAGGGGGTGAAGGCGCAAGAGGAAGTGAAAACTGTTTATTAACAAACACACACGCGAAAGTACCGAGCAACTGTAAGTAGTAAATTCAATTTAATCTGTTCGAAAAAAGTTAGCTGCGCCAAGTTTCTTGGATTCCCCACATTTCACTGTCAACGCGAGCGAGTTGCAGTGCAAGAAACGCAAAGCTTTTTATAACTTGCAGCATGCAACTTTCTCAGGTGATTTGAAACGACTGAAAGTTCTTAAGCGCCCGGCGGAGGGGGCGGGACGGCTGCGGGCACAATGAAACTGAGCGCCGCGCACAGCTGCCACATTGAAAAACTTGCGATTTTTGCAAAACTTTTTTCCACTGCCTTTAAATGTGCAAATATGTTGACTGTGGCATGCAATGTGGCGTGCTGCAGCGCATAAACAACTTTTCCAATGCATTTACGGCAGCGCGTGTGTGTGTGAAGTGACGCGCTGCAGCTGCAGCTGGGTCGGGCCAAGTTGTTGGCTGCTTTGTGGCGGCGGCTAAGCTGCCGTTTTAAGCGCACACACACAGGCACACGTGATCGTGGCACTCGAAATGACATAAATGCACGCGCATATCTCAGCCACACACACACACCTACACTTACCCATATGTGAGTGTTAAAATATAGCTTTGCTCCAAAAGCAGCCTCCAACAAGCTACTCACCTTGCATTCGAGTGTGTGTCTGTTTGCATGTGAGTGCCCACTTACGTGCCACATTTATCAGTTACTTTAAAAATGTTCGCCTGCATTTGCGGCGTGTTTCTCGTTCCTTCGTTTTAACGTTTTGTTGCCTTTTTGTTTTTGTTGTTTTTGTTGACTCAGTCGCTGCCATTGTTGCTGTGTCGGTTGCCCTTTGCTCATGCCTCAGCGATGAATCATGCAACGTCGCGCTGCGCCACGAAGCTCAGCTTGTTATGGGATTTTGTTGTTGTTGTTTTTAGCGTGTGCAGTTCGCCTTCGAGGTATGTCGACGTGCATTACTACTTTTAAGCTCAAACAAATGGGCATATCATGCACTGGCTGGGTGGGTGAGGTGAACCGAGATAAAGAAGGGAAGTCAAATTTAATATTATTTGTTCATTTTACTGTTATTGGAAGCATTATTAAATGTGTTTGCTTACTAAAATGTAGAAAATATCTCGCTTAGCAGCTTAGTGGGACCACAAGTCTTGGTTCCAAGTTTAATTAAAAAAAAGTTGTTGGCTGTATTGCAACCAAGCTATAACACGTCTTCGTTGCTACAGTGCCACAAATCCAGATTTTATTCTTTGTACCATGGGGCGCTCTCTATGTAGGACAGTTAACCTCATTTTATGAACTTAAATTGGAATACCGGATTTAGATTAGCTAAGGTTAGGAAAATAGACTGATTGATTGTGAAGCCACGAATAATCCCACTTTCACTGGAAACGCTTGTCCGTTGTGTTGTCCAGAACTCTTAGTTTGTAAAAGTATGGCAGTCGAGATGTTTAAATCTTAATTTGGCGAAAGGCGGACCTCACCTTCTTATTGTGACCTTGACAAGTTGCGTTCTCCTAATTTTTAGCCTCATTGCGTGAGTGTCAATGGGTTAGTGTCCAGTTGGGAGGCCTATCATAACAGCGAAGTGAGCCTTGTTAAGAGCTAACAAGTTCAATGAACGTTTTGGGTTCCACACATGTGCAAGAAGACCTTCCCAACCCCAGGGATTAGCATGAACCTTAGAAAAAGATGAAAAACTAGAGGTTTTGATACCATAAACAGCATATTTATGCCACTTATCTATGTTTTTGCTAATTTCACACATTTCGCTTACAATTCTCAACCGCTTAATGAAATTGCTACCTTACTTAATGTGTGCTTTAGCGGTATTCTTTCATTAACTGAATCAGAAATATTTTTAGTCCAGAAATACAAGTTTCTTATATTTGTGGGCAGCACAGCTGCAAAAGTCAAAAATTGCAAATAGGGATCGCAAAAACAAATCCAGTAAGCCGATTCAAGGCACATGCACTCAAAATTAAATTCCGAAATCGCAAACACACACCCACATGTGCGGATCCACTCACATTTATATGCAGATTTCTGCTTGCGAACAAGCGCAACAACACAAAATCACTACGAAATGCGTGTATTCAGCCGCACACACGCTCAAGACTCGAGTGCTTAAGCAGCTGAGTGTTTTTTTCGCTCTCATGCCGGCAAAGTGAATAATAATGAAATGATATTTCGAGAAATGGGCGTTGAACAAGTTCAGATTTGAGCTGACTTGTGTACAAAAGGCTTAACGTGGCTTACGTTGTTGTTTTTGCCTTTTCCTAGTTGTGTTGCAGCACTGCTTGCAGCCACTGCCCTCTTCTGCTCTTACTCCACCGCTTCTTCTGCTGCTTGAGCGCTATTTTTTGAATTATTATGAATGCATAAGAATCGTGTGTGTGTGTGGGGGGTGTATGTGTGAGGAGCAGCGCTCAAGTGTGGGTGTTGGGCTGTATATTTGTATTTGCTGCATGCATAAGTGCGTGTGTGAACGCGAGGCCATGTGTGCCCTTGTGGCATGCCGAAGAGTGCTGTGTCGCACACACACACTTACATAGTGTTGGAAGGCTGCTTGAGTGTTTAAGTTGTTGTTTTTGCTGTTGGTTTCAGCTCGTTTGTCATCCTCTCGGCTGTCGCCTGCAGTTGTTTTTTGCGAGCCGTTTATTTTTAGTGCCGAAAGTGTTGCCACCAAATGGGGCCAGGCGAGTCACACACGGCCACACACACCGGCGCTCATACATGTGGAAAAAGTAAGTGCGCACCATTGCCATTGCCATTGAGCGAGCGCAACGTTCTACTTCTGAAATTTTTTACTTTATTTCCTTGATTTTATTTCCTCTTTCTCTTTCGGTTTTTGCTTTAAACCTACTTTTAGCATTTGTCCCCATAGCGCAAATAAATAAACAAAAATAATCCGTATTTTCTTACGCACGCTTAACATACTACGATGCGCTTAGCATGTGTGTGTGTTGGCCGAGCCTTTGGCCCTATCCTTCGGCGTCTTGCTACGTCGCTTGTGCGCGCCCACAGCTTTAGTTTGTTGTTTTGTGCCGTCGCAGCCCATTTACATATTATCTTATTTACATACAGATATGCGCGTATTTGGGCACCGTCTTCTTGCCGACTTAGCTTAGCCTCTCTTTTTCCACTGCTCACCATACAAATCGTTCTCCTGTGTATTGCTGCGCCTTCGCTTGCTTTGTTTATTTCCATTTCAACATTCTTAACTGGTTCTGCTCGGCGCTGTGTTACACACAGCCTACTATCTGAATTTTTATTGCTGCCCTGGCTCTGCTTTCCGTCAGCGCCCGCCTTCACCAGGTCGCTTGCGCTCGTATATCTGCCATTCATTCATTGTTTGAACTTCGGATTTGTGTTGGCAGCATTCGTTACCACTCCGTCTCCATCTTTCGCACCAGTCGCCACCTCACATCTTCCCTTGCCGCTGCGTCCGCTGTTGCTGTCGCTGCAGCCCTACGCTAACGCTCTGTACGTCTCTTTGTCGGCTCGTCCGCCTTCATCTTGACATCTTTACGAGCATCACAAGCCCATTCCCTGTACTTCGTGTGCTTTAGCCGCATGCCTCTGCCACTTGGTGCTCACCATAACCTGCCCTTCGCCACCACATACACACCAGTTTAGGTGCTACTATTTCTTTGTCTCATTTGTCGTTTTTTCTTTGTGCGCCACTTTATTCGTTATTTTCCTGGCTCGCATAGTACTCACACTACAATTTCCATGTGTTTTATGCCCCGTGTGTTTTGTTCCCAGCCAGTTTATTGTTCGGTATCACAATTTTCAGTGGAATTTGTTCATTTTGTTATCCACATTTTCGTTTTTTGGAATACTCTGCTTTGTGCCCTGTATTAGTAGTTTATTGTATGCTCGTCTTATATCTAATTTTGTAAAGAGCTTATTTGAATTCATCTCCGCCATTATACTTCATGATATTGTCTTGAATTTCATCCGTTGGTTCAGTTTCCATCACATTTATCTCCAATAAATGCCAATCAAAGAGTTATGAATATCATATCCAAGACTTCCCATGTAGTCATCGCTCAGTGATTTCGTTTTAGGGAGTTTAGGATGCGGCCGTTGCTGTAATAGTTGTTCTTATTGTTTCTTTATACAATACTTTTCTATGCTTTTAGGCTTGAGACCTTCTGAACGATATAAGAGTATTAAAGCAATACTTTCGAGTTGATGTGCTTTTGGTTTTGGTCGGATTTCCGAATTTCAGACCTATCTGAAAGCTCTCAGTGGCAGAAAATATTCCCCAAATAATTTTTGTATAGCTTGGATTAGCGTTTTATGGATGCCGGCTCCGACTTGTCGGAATCTCAATGAAGTTGGATGCACTAAGCTTCTAGGTCCGATTGGTTCAAGTTTGATGTACAAAAATATGAGCTTTTTATAAGCACTGATTAGCGTTTTATTGATTCCGAAGTCTCAAGCTTGTGGTTGTGGTTCCGACTCATCGTGACCTCGATAAAGCTGGACGCATTAAGATCGCTTCTAGATCTGATTGGTTCTAGGTTGCTTAAGGGAAGTATGAAGCCAGATTTGTCGCATTTTGACTACAAATTTTGTTGACAAGCTTTCTTCATCAGCGGATTCTCTTTCAGTGTCGTTGAGATATCACTTCGTCTTGATAAAAGTGTCCGGCCAACCACAACGCTGCCTTTGATAGCAAAGACTTTTGTTCCAGCGTTAATGATAAAGTGCAATTCGTTCCACTTTCTCAAGTTTTCCGACTTCTTACCGCTTTCACTGCATTTCTAGCTCATTTAATTATTTTGCCATAATTAAAATGAATTTCCACATTCAATGAAAACGAGGAAACCAATTAAATATGATTGATTTCAGATTTTCACTTTTCACAACTACAAAAAAACGTACACACATTTGTCCGAAGTAACCGAGCTCAGCGTGAAAATCGTGCGCTTGTGAACTTTAGTAAGCTTAGTGTTGTGTAGAAAATGCCAAGCAAATGACATTAAAGTATCAAACATATGTATGTTTGGAGAATATTCAACCGAAAAAATCAACAAAATAATCACATTAAGTGTGCAGCAGCAACAACAATAAATGCATTTTTAATCATTATGGCTGTTTTTATGTGCGCTCTGCTTCTGCACCCGAGTAAGTGTGCAGTGTGCTACCGTGCACCTTCGGCAACGCTCAGCCACTCAGCTGTGGCGCCAGCATCACGGCTTGCCACGGCCGAGCATGACTAAACCCAGCCAATGTTACAAAAGTAACAAAAGTTCACAAAAAGCACTGCATTTGTTACAGTCAAGCGGTTGGGTAGTAGTTGTATGCTTGTATGTGTTTGTGTGAGCAGTTGGGCAACTGCTTCGCCGAACCTTCGTGAGCTTTCAAGTTCATTGGCCCTTCCAGTGCGCTGCAATGTGCTGCAATTTCGTGATTGTTGCATGCATACCCAGCTTTGTCAGTGTGTGTGTGTGCTTGCAATGTGGCTGGCTTGCTGGGCTCCACTGCTGCCCTCTGCTGCTTTTGGCTACAAACAAAGGCGTGTAAAATGCATTTGAGCCAGACAATAATCATTTTTCACTTTGTCACAATGCTAATGAGTCTGCGCAGCCGCTGCCGCTGCGAAGCTGCGCATACCGATATGCATGTAATGCTTACGAGCATTTATTTTTAAACATTTTTCTTGGTGACTACGTTTTTGCCGAGCGCTTGACTGCCTGACTGACACACATACATTTTTACATGTCTATTTTTGTAAACAGAAAAGCGCTAATTAATGGAGATAATAACTTAATAGCGTGTATATATGCCCATATTAAATGGAATTAACAACGCTGAAGATAAATACACACCTACAGAAATACTTCTTTCTGAAGCGAGTCACACACACATTAGCACTTTAGTGTGGAAATGCGTTTTTAAGAAAGAATGCCTTAGCTTTCATAAAAATAAAAAATAATAACAATATAAATAAAGAAAAAATGTAGAAAGCAGGAGCAAAATGTTAAAAAAACACATAAAAAATATGCAAATTGGGTAGTCGAAAAAGTCTTTTCGTGTTTCTAATCATATTCCAACTTATTAGCGAATTTCTTCATTATTTTTCACTCATTTTTTAAGAGCTGTAACTTTTTTTCAACTTCCCCGAATTAAATTTTTTTTTGGTTAAATGAAAAAATCTCACCTTTCTAACACTATATGGTATTTATGACACAATGTGATTGGTATCACTGGAGATATACGACTGCAACGACATCTATTGACAAAATACGAAAAGTCTTTTTCGACTGCAATATAATATGGTATGTTCAGAGCATAAAAAAAAGTTAAAAAAAAATTAAAATATAAAAAATAAGTAAAGAATACACATATATAAAATATATATGTACTTCTCTGCATATTTAAACACATACATATGTATATACCTGTAAAATCAACCAAGTTTGCTGTTCACATCCTCAATGTTTTTGATTTTTTCGAAAATCCCCGTCAATTATGCTGACCTTGTCAAAAGAGACATACTCGTAGAAAGACTATGTATACTATGAAAAACAACAACAACAACAAACGCAATAATATGCTTATAAAGCTGAAGACAATAGCAGGGCAAATTAGCGCTAAAAATATTGTGTATTTAGACAATAATATTGCGCAGCCAACAAAGGAAAACATTGCCTTTATGCGCGTAACAACAACATTAAGTTATTATAATATGCTTACAACAAATGCGACAACAAAATCAATTTATTAGCGAAAATAATGCTTAGCAGCAGCGAGACAAAGGCAACGAGTGACTTTGAACTTGACAGACATAACTTGATTAGTCACCTTTTCCATATTTTAATAATTGTGTGTGTGTCTGAATACAGTAGACCACTTATGATAGGCCTTAATAATTTTATTTTATTTTAAATGTTAAATGTCGTGCTGATAACTTTTTTCTGAGTTGCATTTTCATTGATAATTTCTTGATTTTATGGCAAAAAAATAAAAATTAATGAAATTTATTTATCAAATTTCAATGCAGGTGGCAACCCTTTTTGATGATATACCTTTATTTTCTAGAAATATACTTTTTAGTGCCAAAATGTATTTAGTTGCTTCATTACATACATACTAGATTTAATATATTTTAATTCAGGTGGCAACGCTTTTCAAAGATAAATCTTATTTTTTTAGAAATAGAGGTTGTAGTGCCAAAATTTGTGTGTTTGTTCCGTTAAATATTCTAAATTTATTTAATTTTAATTCAGGTGGCAACCCTATTTAAAGATATACATTAATTTGTTTTAAAACACTTTTTGGGAAAGATATTTTTAGTGCCAGAATTTACTTATTTGCTGCATTAATTATTCTAAACTTCAAAGTAGGTGGCAACCCTATTGAAAAATATACCTTTATTTTTGAGAAATATACCTTTTAGTGCCAAACTTTAATTGCGTATTCCATTAATTACACTAAATTTTTTAAATTTTAATCCAGGTGGCAACCCTATTGAAAATATACTTTTCTTTTTTAGAATTATACTTTTTAGTGCCAAACTTTTTTGCGTATTCCATTAATTACACTAAATTTTTTAAATTTTAATCCAGGTGGCAAAGCTTTTGAAAGATAGATTAATCGATCTTCGAAATATTGCTTTTAGCACATTATAATTATTTTAAATTGAATAAAAATTATTGATTAGAACGTAAATGTCCGGTTTATTAATTTTTCAACGTACCATAGTAAAATTGAACGCGCTTAATAGATGTTAGAGTTCTAAAAGGAAATGCATATTACATACTTTACTATTCTCTATGAACTCATATTTTCCTACTATGCTCTTATGATTTTAGCATTAAAGAGTTTTTATGATACTAAAATATACGCAACAACAATGTGTTGCCTTTTAATGGAAGACGCACAGAGGTTTCTCCTTCCCTTTCCAATAGATTTGCCCTACTGTTGTGTGTTTTATCTGTTTCTTCTTGGGCTCTGCATTTGTCTCTGTGTGTGTGTGCGGGTGTTGCTTGCCGTTAAGATTACCCAAGTCGAGCTATACGAAAAAATTCTCTTTTAACAAAAATTTGCTTGGTAATCCGCCTGGGAAACAAAGCGCAAATGGAAGTGAACAAAAGCAGCGCTACATTTGCCGATGACTCAGTAGGAGTTTTACGGCCGAAAATCATAGATAATGACTGCAGTAGGTACCCAAATGCTAAATCGCATGTGTGTGCGTAATTTGGTTTTTATAGATTCTTTCTTTGTGTTCTTTTGTACCCATTGACTGGCGACTTCACTTGAAACGAGCGACCGGCATGTATGCAGGTAGCCTCCGAGCTACAATGCTGACGCAATATGCTCGGCAGCTCATTAATTTTGGTGCGTTAAAGCAACCTCAAGCGTTATCTTTCAATTACTTATGAGGCAGGGAGGACCTAATCAGTCAGTGGGTCAAAGATTACACAAATGCTTGTCTTGGTAGTAGTTGTGCGAGATTGACAGCGCAGTTAGAGGATCGCAAGTGTCGATCAAATTAAATGAGTAGCCTGAAGAATATATGTACATTTCCCATACAGCTTTGATTTATGGACTCATTAAGTAATCAGAAACGTCATTATTCATGCTCGTAAGAAGATCTGACATTTAAATATCGCTTTGATGGTTTAAAATTTTCAATTAAATTGTATTTTATTAGCCGAAAAGATTGACTAAGCTAAGCAGCATTCCGTGTATACATAACGTTCAAAAGATTACGCTTGCAGAAATAGGATGGGATCTTTGTTACTAACCGATGTTGATCTGAAATATACAGAGTTTGTCCGGAAAGTAATTGGACTGAGTCGATTTAAAAAACAATTTGTTGAACCAATCATTACATTTCTTTAAAAACTTTCAAAATAGGTTCCTTTTGTGTTGATGCAGGGCTATCAGTGTGATTTGCAAGCATTGAAGGCGTCACGGAAGCATTCTCGGGAATAGCCATGAGAGCCGAGGTGCATGCATCTCCTCTGTTGTCTCAAAATGTTTGCTTTTTATCGGCCTTTTCAAGCAAGAAAACAAAAAAGTCAGGGGGCCACATTTGGGCTGTAGGGTGGCTGCGGAAGAAAGGCGGTAATAGCCGGGTCGTAGTCGTGGTGCAACTTCCAATTGGCTGCCGGATCCAAGCGACCCTTCGTTTGAGTCTCCTGAGGACTTCTACGTTCAGGAGGAACAAATTCATGGTGGTTCGTTCGTTCCGGACAAACCCTGTATATGGCGATCTCGAATAATCGCCAGAAGTGAACAGCTTGTTTTCCAAGCTTGATTCAAGGCTGGGAGAGAACTTCGCATTTTTCAAACAGTAATGATATAAAGTTCGACTCAGCAGGATTTCGAAAGTCTGTACCAATTCCTCATTTTCAAAAGTTAAACTCGTCTTTAGTATTACTCTGGCAGGCCAAGCAGCAATTACCGGAAAAACAGAGCCAGCAGTAAGATCTTTATTTATAGTCCGTGATCTCGAAATAGCTAACTCAGTACTGGCTAATATGAAGCGCCCAATTTCACTGTGAGTACGGGTTCCGAAAGTGCTGAGGTTAACGTGAAACGCTAATTAAATTCATACCGCTGGAGACCTTGTTAGGTTTTTTGGTGACCACTGATGACCTCCCGTTGCGAAGTGACGTCCAAGACATTAAAATTGTGATAGCAAAGTCATTACCACTCTCTTCACCAGCGGCGCCACACTTTGCCGACTGCAAGTCTTTTAAAATATAAATGGAAAATAGTAAATAAATAAAAAACTAATTTGCCGTTGACTATTTTACAAATGAAAACCATGTTTCGAGTGATTTTTAAATTTTCATTAGTTCCACTTTCGAAAGGGCACATACAACCACATCACATATCCGGTGGTTGAACGTCGCGAGTCGATTGACGTCCGTCGCGCTAATTTACAGGCAGACAACTTCCGGAACACAGAGCAATCAGAGTGGCAGTGCGGTCTCTGTGTAAGGGGTGTGGTAATTAGACGGTTGTTGAGAACGGAAACGGAGTGACAACATTTGTGGTACCGAATCGGTGGTGGAAGCGCATGCGCTCGCGCTGTGCGGTGGAAATAAGTTTTGATAATTCCGAAACTTCGAAATTGACTAGTCATTCTCGAGTTTCAACCGTGTCGCTCGCCACTGTCCTGCGCATATCTCGTTACTCCTCAGGCGCGCGTGTGTGTTCGCGCGTAACGTGCAACAAGTGTATCGGCACTTGCGACCCGCTGCAGAACCATTTAATCGCTAGAACAATGCTTTCAGTCAGCAACCACTCTTGTTGTGTGTTGTTGCCACAATTTATTCATAAGCAATCATTGATATGTACGGTATTATTATTATCAAAGTCGTTCGAGTCGAACTGCATTTGTCTCTGACTCAACTGTTTGTTGGCCCTTTCGCGGGGTAACTGCTGTCAGTGAAGTGTAACCGGCGATTTGCAGTCCATATTTTAAGCTGCAGCGAAGTCAAGCATTTCAAATTCATACGAATTCAAACGGGGATGGATTTTTAGAGTGCTAGCGAAGAGGGAAAGAGATTTTGGTTTAAACGAGGTGGGCTTTAGGCAATTCTCCAGCTTTAAATTTGTTCTCATGACGATTACTTAGAACCGCACGGGGTCAGGGTTACCTCGGAGGTGACAGTCTTTAACTTATTTATAAGCCACAAATTCTTGTTAATATTTCTTTATCTGTATCTTGTCCTCCATCGCACCAAAACACTTATCATGGTCTTCAGATTCTTCAACTTAATTCCTTAATTTGACAACTTCAGCCCTACTTGGCTTTGCAACTCATCTCAGCACGTTAAGCACCTGTTCATTAGCTAAGCTCTGTGGCTGCCATGTTTCATTCCAACGAAGTATTAATACTCCCCTAATACCTTAAAACCGAACCTAATCAGCATGTATTACTGCAAACGTCTTGACCTCCCCTCCGGAATATTTCCCTCACGCTGAGACTCCGCTCTGCTGTTGTTGCGCCACAAGTCAATGGCATTCACATTCACATAGCGGTAATTCAGTTGAACTACGTAACGTACAAATACATTTGTACAGTTATCTGCGGCATATTGTGCCACATCATTGCCAACGTGACTTTGCTGTTATGGACTGGACGTTGCACAGTGCCAGCGCCAGTCAGCTCAGTCACTTTTCATCGATGATTACATGATAAACGCTTGTTGTTATTATTGTTTGTGTTGCATATGAAATGCATTGATGTCAATTGGGGCAGACATGATGTTGCAACATTCATTTGGGTGCAAAAATTTCGACACATATCGTTGGCGCGAGCAGCGTTCAACAATTCCACGAAGCGTGTGAAGTCGTTCTGCGCAGCATTGTGTTGTTTTTAGAAAAGGTGGTGGAAATCTGTTATACGAGGGTGCTTCTTCTGACCTTTTCTTCACAACTTCCTAGTAATGCTAAGAGCGTCTTTGATGTCCTGCTTTCGCACTGTGCCTCGCAAAATTCCTTTCTCTTGCAAACTTTCTCCGTATATTAAGGGCTTAGATATTTCCCTCTGTCTCCTCCTACTTTGCACCATCGCTTTCAAATACTTATCAATTTACTCGCTGTCACTTCTTCATTATCTATTCCATTCATGGAACTTCATCCTAACCTCACTCCTTAATATTCTCCTTTATTAACTTCACAACCGTCACTCCAACATTTCATTTCCTGTGGTTCGCAAAATCCACTTTAATTGAGTGCGGTGATGATATCGTGCAATTGACTGGATCACCCCTTTTCGAACGGTTTGTCGGAAGGGCACTACAGGTGCTTCACTTGAATTATAACAACAACCATCAGCAGACATAATGAAACGTCAGCTGCTTGCTAAAGACATGATGGTTATTTAACAGAAGTGAGCAGGCAGGGGTTTATACAAAGCAAAAGTGTTCTTTACAAAGCCAAAGTAAGGATTTAACTCTGTCATTTTAATGACAATACGATTATTGCAGTACATACTCATTCAATACTCTAAGTATTGAAGGGCGCCAGGTTAAACGAAGGTCCGAATTAAGTTCTTATCGAGTTTAAGAGTAAAGAGTTTTCAAGGAACATTGGCGCTAAGAAATCTGACTTGATATCTCTACCTAGCTCTTCTTTACTGGCGTAGTCACCGCTTACACGATCAAAGCCGAGTTTTCATTGGTAGTGTTTTTTACGTGGCGGGTCCCAAGCCCAGCGCACACCCAGAGGATACTTGGTCTAAGACCGGAAGTCGTGAGCTGCTTGAGCCATATGTAAAAGGGTCGTTTCTGGCCACTCTCAAGTGAATGGCAATCAGAGAACTTTCCTCACTTGCGTGAACTTCTACACATGACTTCATCCTTCCTCTACTTAGCTTCAGCCGAAAAAACTGAGGCCGTGACTACAATTTTGGCGGTTCTGAATTGCTAAAAATACGGTCTTCGTGCCCAAAGAGGCTTCAAAAGATCTAACGATCTTGGATCTTTGAAAAGATAGTGTCCTTTTGTTCTATGATACTTTAAATAAACTGCATTGTTTTCTCTCGGGCTCGCCAGCTCCACCAAATCATTGTGTGAACTACTAAAGACCCACGTTCGTCGTTTTCATAGCTCAAGCAGCTATCTTTGCGTAATCTTAAATTTGTTTTCTTTTAAACTAAACCAATCATAAAAACACTAGTATAACGGTTATATATGCATAGAGACATATTGATATGCTCATATAAATATTTTCGTATTCATCGCAAAATAATAGCGATAACACAACGATGGAACAATGATGCGGTGGCAGTGAGTGTGGGCGGGTCGGGTGTATAAGTGACAGCGTCGAAAAACTAAGAGTGCGGAAGCGTAAGGAAGAGCGTAAGGGCAGAGCTCTACTCAATCATCGGTGTTCCCGAAGGCTCCATGCGTCCCGTGTCTTGTGGCGCTTAATTGCGTAACTGTTAGAGCGCACGAAAGCTGACATTCATCGGAATAATCGCATCTAACGACTCACGTGTAAAACAAGATGGAGCGCTGAGGTGTGAGTAGAAGTGGGCGACGAGAGACGTCTTGTGGTTTCGCAGAAATTCGGTGTGTTGCGGCGAATGAAATTTTCATTGAAAGCTTGTGTAGAATTCGCGCTCAATGACATCCGTTGAGTGAGTGGGTGGGTGGGTGGTTGGATAGAGTATCCACTGATGCCAGACGCTTCTTTTTTCCCCACTCTTTCCGCTTGTTTCACCTCTGTTGGGTGGGTACTGTCGCATTATGCTCTTAAGCATTTCAATTTTCCGATTTCATATGTTTAAGCTGCCACGCCGCAGCACATAAGTATTCCCTGCAAAGCCAATAACAGCAGCAACGACCAGCGGTATTTGGTTTTCCGCGCACGTGTTTGCACTCACACTCACATGGACGCCCACGCGCTTTTATATATTCACTTCCACAAAAGTATTCCATACACGCGCCCGTGTGGCATGCAACGGTCTAGTGTGGCGCACTCAGCCACCCAAGCGGCCACAACTCGGCCCTGACTTTGTTTGCATGTGTGCGGCTGACAGCGCAGCAGTGGCAGCAAATGGAAATAATCATCACAACGAGCGCGGGAAACAATGTGAATATGAAACCAAAAACAAAAACAATATTCACATAAAGACGGCATTGTCGCCGGCTACAACAGAGGCCACGTTCACTCGCTTGCTTGGCTGGCAGCACCTTTTGTGAATTAGTTTGAACGTGGCAAGTTCCTGAAGCTTGCAACAACAGCGCCATGTTGCATGTGTTTATATTTTATGGATTAAGATGACACCAACGGTAACACGCGTACACAACAAGCTGCCACAAGCGTCGGTGATCCGCCAGCGGTGCAAAGCGATTTCAAGAAACGTCTTAAGGCACGCTAAGATGGAAAATGCGCATTTGAGACACGTGAGCTGCCGCTGCGCAGATTTTGTGTGACAATGTATGGTGTTAAGATTTCAAGATGTTTATATGAAATGAGGGGTTTAGACAGCAGGAAATTAATTTATATATAAAGAGTGAAGCTGCCTTTAGCGGAGACGAGGTATGGGGAACCCAGACTTTCTACTTCAATCGCAAAAGCAATCACAAAAGCAATCGTACACTCCTCAGCTTTTGGCCTAGGCTAGAATCGAAACCAGAATTTGATTTCGAATGCGACTCTTATGTTAGAGTTTACTAGTTATTTTATGCTTACATTTGTTTGGCTGCTTGGCCACAATATTACGGGAAAAACTGTAGGGCAGGTACTTCAGTCTCAATAACTGCGGAATGGTAACGAGTGAGAGCTCTGAATCGGAAGAGGTCTAGGTTACGTCGCTCTCACAATATCCATATTTCAATAGTTGTAGGAGTTATAATCGGTCGCTGTCCGAAGGGGATTTATGCGGTATGCTTGAGCATACTAGCTTTATCAGTTGTTTGGTAGAAGATGAGATAGAATAGTCTCAACACTTCCTCCTCGAATGTCCCGTTTTTGCCATATCAAGGCAAAATATGTCGGATCTGATATTTTAAGATATCCAGTTTAAATAGCGAAAATATAAATAAAATACCTAAGAAAATTTGAGATAGGTTCAGGGATACTGATATTCAACTACAGGAATTTTGCGTTTGAGATCATAATATTCACTATCAATATTGATAATCATACTGTAACCGTTTCTATATTTCGATATAAGCTATAAGTACGACTGACTCTGCATTACCGAACCAAATCCAAGTGTAGCTTTTAGAGATTTTTTGTTTAATGAATTCCTACTTTTATATGTATGTGTATCTATAAAAAGCGTAGTGTGCTTTGGAGATAAATCGCTCAACAGTTGCGGTAGCGACACAAGCAAAATCCGCTTTCCTCCGACTGCTGCCGAGTGCCAAAGACTGGTGGACCACCACTTGATTTGGGGCAATAGCAGCTGCAGCAGCAATGACTATTGAGCAAACTAGATGCAATGGCATAGAAATTCGCATCGCATAAAGATCGGGCGGAGCAGGGGACAGACAGCACATTTGCAGTCAACTGGCGTTGCAACAAACAGGCGACGAACAGACAGTGAAATTAAAGCAAATAGTGAAAGAAAATGAAATGGAAAGAGGAGGAAGCTGCTGCTGCAGCTTTGTTGTTAGAATTTGCGAGTGAATGCGCAGCAGTTTGTGGCAGCTATCAATGTGGCACAAAAGCATAGACACTTAAACACTGGTGACTTGTGAAGATGCAGATAATAAGAAAAGAGAAGCAACAGAATAAAATAAAACGGGAATCGAATAGAAAAACGTAAAGAGAGCAAAAAGTGGGCAAAGAAAGCTGCACAAACAAGTGAGTTGCTGGAACGAGCCGGCGGACACTGCGGACTGTGAGGGCGCTCGAACGCTTAAGCTTAAATCTACTACACAAATCCACTCAAAATATTGGAATGTCAGTTGTGTGGCAAGTGAAATCGCATATTGGGGCAGCGAGTGCTGCTTGAGATTATGGTTTGCCTTCGTGCTGCTGATGGCGTGGCATTTGAGATTATGTTATGATCATGGTTTGTTGTGTTAAGTAGAAATTGCGCTGCAGTGCCGAGAGATTGCTAAAATTTGAAGGTTTTAGTAGAATTTTTGTACTGGGTTTGCTCTTACACCACCAATGAGGACGCAGCTCCACTTTTGCCAATTCTTTTCCGGCCTTTTTTAGCACAAACTGCTTAAGACTTCGCTAGCGACACTAACGCCCATAAAATGCGCAGTGAAAAGCGCATAAAGTGCTATTATAGCAGCTTGCCACAGTGCCGGCAGTCCTCCTTTTCCACCCACGCTTGACTTTTTCGAAATTGCCAGCTTCAGTACGTGCTTAACTGCCAGCAGAACTGGCAAAACAGCAACAACTAGAAGACATTTCAAAGAATTGCTCAATCCAAAGAACATTAGAAACGAATACAGTCACACGCATACACACACATACATATGTATATCATGTCTCATTCATTGCCCGAGTGCTGGTCATAATCAGCAAGGGCTTAATCTCTATCGGCGATTCACAGCTTTGGCATTCGTGTTTAGTCAGCCACAGCAGCAGATACACATTTAATACGAGAAAAGCTGCCACCGCAACAACAAAGGCAAAGCGAAAGTCAAGGCAAACAATACGAGTACAACTAAATCCAAATCTCTGTCCAAAGGCGAGCGTTGCTATCTCTGAAATTGTCACGCAACATGCAACAGACAGTTGACAAGGCACTGAGCCACTGCATTGACAGCTGTGACTTTTGCCATAACAGGGTGCAGCATTTGAAGAGTGTAACTTTTCCGCTGCGCCACAAAACTACAGCGCCCGCTGCAGTGGGTCCTGTGGGTCAGTCCACTGGTCAACAGCAGTCAGCCAACGCTAGCCCGAAATTCACACACACGCACGCGAGTGTACATATGTATGTAAAAATTTATATGCAACTGCTTCAGCTTAACTGTGATTTGGTTGCTGCCCCATTGCGCTGTTTGTGTGGTAAGTGGATGCTGTTGTCGTGGCTGCAGCGCTGCGCAGCTGTGTTGTTCTTTTTTCGTCTCTCCTTCTTTGAAGCTCATTCTCATTGACACACTTGAGGATGGTGCGTCGGAGGGGTGTGGTTTTGCAAGTTTTTGAATCTGTGGTTTCAGATTTACGAAATCTCATGTAAATTGAGGTACTTGATGGGGTGTCAGCTATGGACAGATCATCATGAAATGAAATGTTAAGTAAGTTGCTGCGAAGTAGTTCATTTGCTTAAGGGAAAGTGTTGGGGTTGCATTCAGAAATTATTTGGGTAATTTGTGACTGAAATATTGAAAGTTATATTAGTTATAATAGTTGAACTGGGGGAAATGAATAAATGGGAATGCTTCAATAAAGAAACTGCGATTTATTTAAATAAATTCCATTGCTCAAAAGTATTTTGTACAAACCAAGGGCTTCAATGAAACGAGCGATTAATGCTGAGATCAGTTTCCTAGGTTCCACAAAAGTTTTTTTGGCTTTATTTGTGAGTATTCTTTGCAGGACCCTTAAAGGGGATACAACGACTCTGCATAATGGGAGTGCTAAGAATCCTTCGACGGTTGCACCAGAAAGAATACTCAACCCCTGACCGCCTATCGACATTGCAGTGGAAAGTTCCGGTGAATTCTCCACAAGGACCTTCGGAAAGTTGGTGGATGAAATAGACCACATTCCCTTGACCTTTATTTGAGAAAGTACATAGGTTTCAAGTCACACTAAAAGAGATCGGATGGCGTAAGAGCATGCGACTCATCAGTGGAATTTACAATATCTATATAATCGACTCAAAAAAGGAAAATGGAATGGGAGCCCAAATCTATTGCTCGGAGCTGGAGGCGACACTGCAAGCTGCCCGAATATTGCAGTATCTTTCAGGCAGAAGTCGTGCCTGAAGAAGATACCAGCGCAGGAAATAACATAAAGAAAATTAGTATATATAGTACGTCAATAGTAAGGCAGTAATTAAGGCAATAATCTCACATCACATTACGTCAGGGAATGTTTACAAAAGCGATTCGAAGCCACAAAGGAAGTCCGGGAAACGAAATAGCTGATGAGATTGCCGGAAGTGCAATACGTTTGTCTACCGTATTAGTGCAGGAAATACCAAAAACAATAAAAACGATATACAATGAAATTTCTGAAAGGTCTAACGAAGGCTTAGTGCGACATGGAACGTCTTAAAGATATGCAGGATCGCCAAGATCCTGTGTAAAAGCTCCGAAGAAAAACACGCATACTTTTACTCACACACAACTTACTGACTTCGGTGTTCAGTTGACTAGACGAAGTATTAAAATTAGACAACAAGTCGCTCTTAAAGTTCGCAATAAGCATTGACTGACGTCCTGTTTAGCGAATACTTTTCCTCAACTTGAACTGTACGTCCATCTGGCATTACTAAGAACCAGTCAGGTCTATGAATGGCCTGCCAGCTGGACTATGCCCATTCCAGACGAACAAAACTTTCGCCTCCCGAGCTAATACATTTACTTAAATAACTATATTTCCACCATTTTTTCGCCAACATCACTTTCATATGCACATTCTTACTGAAATTACTTTGCGTCAGCTGATCTGAAATCAGCCAAGTAATTGCTAGTTGCACACCTGTGTGGCGCACAATCATTTTCCTCGCATTTTCTCAGATTTTCCGTAATTACGGCGAGTGAAAACCATTTTCGTAATTAGAAATTAACAGCTAAAAGCAATTTTCCGCCGGCAAATGCATACGACGACCTAAATGCCGCATGCAACAGGGGCATGCATGCATGTGCTGTACAGCGGGCAGTCAAACACGTAGAGTAAAGAAAGGTTTACCTGCCTGCGAGCCACGCATGCATACATACAAAGGACCGAAGAAGGCAAATAGACAGCGTTGGAAATTTTCCTTTCTCCACGCTGCATCGTTAAGTTATGCGGCAGTGCAGCATATAAGCAAATACAAACAGATGCACAGCAACAACAACCGTATTATGTATACGCTGCTCACCTGTGTCAGACTTAATAATAAGATGAGAAGTCTTTCACTGTTTTCTGGGACCATGCTTGCCACACACTTGTAGTTGTTGTCGTTACTGGAAATTTAATATTGCACTATGCTTACTACCTACTATCTATATACATATATCACCAATATTGCAACGTCCTCTTCATTCGCCGTTTATGGGTCATACTTAATGTCTCATTGGCCGGCTTTTATTTGCCATATTGACCTACTCGCTTAACGAATGCTTACTGTTGCTTACACTTTTACTCTGTCTTCCGTTGCCCGCTCAACTATTTCTTTACTCCAAACGTTTCTCTGGCTTTTCCTCACATTCCTGTCGAGTCTTCGACGTGTTTTCAACAGCACTTTCAGCTTCACTGCCTTCAATTGTTCCGTTATGACTATGCGAAGTAGTAAACGATGAATGCTATTGTTTATTTTATGACAGTTTTAGTTATAGAACAACCAACCAAGAGCGGCAGGCAGAGCGAGCTCAATGGGAAGACAGTTCTAGGTATGTGCGCGACAATATATTCCAATGATAGCGCAAATGAAAAATCACCTGCTTCTGCAGCGAACTCTGCGGCGTCGTCTTCGCTTCCTCACTGCTTTTACATGTTTTCTTTGTCTCGATTCTTTCAACTTCGTTTCGACATTATTTACTTTGGCTTGAATTCCTTTCCTCCGCTGGTTTCTCACACCGTCCAATGACGGTTGCTTTCGTTCGCTCTAAATGAACCGCAATGTTCGATTTGCGCGTTTGTCAATATTTATTTTTTGCCATTGTCAGCTGGTGCGTGGCGAGTTCGAGCGAATGTGGCAGGTATTGAACTCGCAGCTTCTAAACTTCGTCCGCCTGTCTGAAGCGGCAATAAATTGAATGCTCTACACATTTAGAATATGTCCGGATTGTGGGTGTGGTTGTTGTTCTTTTGAATCATCATATTTACGACGTTATCTCGCTGCCTAATCTTTATGTATTTGAGAATCTCATTTCGAGTTTCCAAATAAATTTTTTTATGTAAGTGTGCGACTTGTGCGCTGTGGACGGCCGAAACGCCTGTGAAAACATATTTCATAGCAATTTCCGGCCATTAAATCCGAAAAGTGGCTGCCACATATTCCTACTCTGACATTTTTGGCTGTTAAATAAATTACATTAATTATGTTCGCTGACTGGAAGTGATGAAAATTGGAAAATATTTTTGCCGATATTAGAACTTCGGTAATTTCTTTTATAGGTTAGTTAACACTGACTGGCTTTCACGCCATACTTAAACCTACAAGTCCTTTGTAATGCCAGATGTAGCATCATTAAACGAGCTGAGGTTTACGTTGTGCAAGACGTCAAGTCTCTTTGCGAAGTTTGATAGAGGGTTGATATCCAGTTCTGATCTCTTCTCTAGTCCCTTCAGCTGTGAAGCTCCTAGTATCTAAACAGAGTTCTAAATGAGGCCTGACATAAGCAGAGGATGTGTTTCAGCGTCTCTCTCATGGCTACTCCCCTGCACTTTTTACATGTGTCACACTTAATAATGCTCATACTGATCTAATAAGTTGTGGCCTATGATTAAGAAAACAATCGTTCTGCAGTCTTTTCGAGACCGTGTGAGTAGAAAGCTTGCATGTTTTCTCTCCAATCCCTTGCACATGATCTTAGTGTTCCTGCATATCTCTAAGGCGTTCCATCTAACAATGATCCGTCTGTCAGTCCTTTCGGAAATTTCGTTGTTTACGTGCCCTATAGAGAGGTGTAATCCGATTTTACCCATTGGAAAACTATATCCTCTTCTACTTGATGTACGACATTATTGCAGGAGCAAAGCTCGTTGTGGTGGTTTTTAGTGAAAGCTTCTGACTTATCATCATTTTATTTGTATTGCTTAATTTTCGTTAAATATTTATCTTTTGTGTCTTTTTGTAAAAAATGTAATATCCATTTTCTTCATCTATCTTTGTAGGCCTCGCCGTCGTTCTGGCTCCAGCATTGTCGTTATTGATGGTGATGATTTGAAGCCATGCTTACCGGACGACTACATTAGTAGTCAGCATTATCGACAGCATTCTGGTGAAAGTAAAGAAATCGATCAGGAAATGTTGACAATGCTTTCAGTTAATCAAGATAATGGTGAGTTATGATGAATGCAAGCACCAAAGCGCACTCTCATTAACGTTCTCGCATTTCCCCAATAGGTCCACATCGTGAGATGGCTGTCGATTGTCCAGATAATTTTATCGCGCGTAATAAGACACCACCACGTTATCCACCACCACACCGTCCACCACAGGTAAATAGTCTTAGGTTTGACGGGAAGTCAAGAGTAAAGCAAAGCACATCATCATTGAAAAAGAACTGCACCACTCACTCAAACCACCTACCCAATAAGCACAAATGCATGCAAGCATTAAATAACAGCCCACCCAACACACTCACCTTCACCAAAATCCAAAAAGCCACAAAACACCATACTACCACACAATCATCATCGACACACTCACTATCCTCATCACAAAAATCGGCAATGTCTATAACATCATCAATGACCGACACCTCATCATCATCATCACCACCACCACTACCAACCACCCCCCCACCCATAATGCATAAAACACACAGATCCCTTGCACCCCACACCGCTTCTCTCATGAACGTTACCAACATCGACACCGACACCGACACTAACCAGTTTGCCACACAATGTGTAGAATTATTTAACGGTAATGGTAACAGACTAATCGTTACGTATCATTCTAAATGCGACTCATCGCCGTCGACATCACCATTACCAACAAAAACAACAACAATATCCACCATATCAACAAATACATCACCGACTTCATCACACCACTCCACAACGACATACACCAAAATTGCGCTACTCAATGATACGAACACACTGTTGCAACAACAAAATTTGTACAACCAACAACATCAATTGAAATTGGATCAAATTGAAAATTTCGAAAACAATTTGGCCACCGAAACGACGGAACCAACACAAAACGCACAACAAACACAAATTGGCGAAATGCAGCCACCAACACAATATAAAACCCATAACAATACACCACAACAACAGACACCACCGACTGCGACACACACCAGCAATGGCGGTGGCAATAAGAAGGCTCTGCCGGCGCCGAACAACAAGCACGGCGCAACCAGTACCAATCCGAATGGCTTCACCAGCGGTGAGGAGTTCGAGTTGGTGGCCATCGATGGTGGACTGCTACAACGTGCTGGTTCCTCTTCCTTTTCATCTCCGTACGAGGATTCGATCGGCAAGAGCTCTTTCGATTCCATTGCTTATTGTCATTTACATAACAAGCAAAACAACAACATCAATAGTCTCAACAACAATAACATAAACAACAATCATCACAACAACACGAGCAATTCATCTAATTCATCAACGCCAACGAAGCGTGGTTGCGGTGGTATTGCCGGTGGCGCTGACGATAGTAGCGGCTCGAACGGCTCCTCGCCTTGCGCCAATGAAGGGCCATTGATTGAGGGTTTGTGCGGCGCGCCGCCCGAGTATGAGCTGCTACCGCTCTCAATGTGCAAACAAGTGGCCGCGAGTCTCTTACAGCCGCCGTCGGGTAAGCACCGTGAGCTGCCCGTCGACGTGCCGGACAGTTTCATAGAGATCGTGAAGACGCCGCCGCGTTATCCGCCGCCACCGCATCTGTCCTCGCTGTCATCGCAGCTGTCGTCGAACTCGTCCACTTCGACGGCCAACACTACACTGACGCACATCAACTCATCGTCCAACTCATCCACCAACAACAACAATAATCACAACAACAGTCACACTAACGATAACTCTTTCTCGCCCACGTGTTCCTCCGTGTCGGGCTCATACTCGGCGCTGGCATCCATCTCGGCCACGGGTGTCGCAACATTGTCCGCATGTTCGCCACTCTCCACGGATCATCAGTCAAAATCATCAAGCACAAAGTCAACGTCCGGCTCCGGCTGTCATCCACTGAAACAGTTGGTTAAACAGAAGAGTCTGATATCGTTGGGCTCGCTGAGTGGCTCCTCGGAGAAATTAGATAAATCAACAGCAGCAGCAACGCAACGTCAACAACCGCAACCGCAAGTGCCAACGGGTGGCGGCACAAGTGCGGTCGATGGGTGCTTGGTGGGCAAAAGTGCCAAGACGTCGTCCAAGCGCAACGATGAGGTATTACAACCACTTGTTTCACACTCCTTTCTGTCCACTTCACTATGTAAACTTTGAAAGAATTCTGTAATACGTTGTGCATTCCACATTTTCCGGATGCACCGTTGTACCAAGCAGGCCAAAAACCTACTGCAATTTGCTGCAGCGTGCTCGTAGACACTCTTTTGTCCCTTCCCCCCGTTTGCTGCTACTACTCTTTGGTAGTGGTAAAACTTGTGTATACTTTGCTTTTCCAATCATTTTTCTTTTTATTTCTTTTGGTTTTTCGTAGTTGTATCATCTTTGTTGTTTGCTTTAGTTTATTTCACATTATTTTTAGTCCTCCATTTGTATGTAAGCTGTAACTGTAAAGCGAAAAGTACGCAATTTGTGCTAGCATGGTCCGGATCCAACTTTGTACCTACTCCTCTGCGCTGCCTCCACCTGCTAAAGCGCCTGACTTGTAAAGCTGTCGCGCCTTGTAAACTCACACGTAAACTCATCTTACCGCTTAAGGTGCTGCGACTAAGGCGTTCCAATTGCTATCGCAGTCACAATCGTCTTCTGTTTTTATTGCAAGCTCTTAATAATCACGGCCACTTGCTCTTAGATATCAGTTTTCATACAATTTTTACACACACGGAGTAGATTAGCTTAAGAGGTCGATCCTTCGATCATAAAAAATGTAAGAACGCGTGTGAAATGTTTTAGACAGCTCACATTATTACAGTTTTCAAAGGACGGCGGTTCTCAAGCGATTTTGCCTGTCTTGTCACATCCCCAATACGCGGTGCTGATTTTGCTAGGAATTTCAAGCGTGAGCGTGTGCTAACAGCAGCAGCGCATTAACAAATCGTGCTGCCATAAATGTTGCTCCGCGCGTTAGCTGCCGAATGCTGCACGTCCACAATTATTTAACTCCTACTCCGCGCGCGTACCGTATTTTCAGCGCGCGTTGCCACTAAGCAGCCAGCGTTGCGTGTGTGCTTCGCTTTTCCATTTCGTTGACAGTTATGACGCACGAAATGATTGTGTTGCAATTGAGCGCGCGTTAGCGCCTGCTGGCAACGCCACCGCCTCAAACAAGTGGCGAGCATGTGCAACTGTTGCTGCCACACATGTTGCGCGCGGCAGCCGTGGCGCTGTGCAATGGCTGGGGCGAAACTGTATTTTATGAGCATCGCATACGTAATATCCCCATCGCGCTGTCAAGTCGTTGTCACTGCGCGCTCATAAATTCCAAATTTTCACCCGAAAACCGGCAGATTATGTGTGCAAAAGCATGAAAGCAAAGTGCGACGTGCAACAAGCGTATTAAACTGTTTGCTGGCAGCGCACCAATTGTTGCCATATTTTATGATACTTTTGTGGCGCTTGTTGCATGCACAAAGCAGCGCCAAGCAGCAGCGCTTTTCAATAAAATATTGCAACTTTTCTTTTTGCAGGACCTCAGCAGAATTCATGCTTTTACATTGAAGCACAAACCACGCGCTTTGTGCGTCAGTCACGTGAGGCTATTGGCTTACGTTTAGCCCGCAGTACTCACTCTCCTTCTGCCTCTCCTCCTACTACTTTTCCGCGGAGTTGTGTCTTCGACTGACTGTGCGTTTGGTCCTTTGAGCTTTTGTGAGTATGACTTTTTTAGTGCCGAATTTCATGGCTGTCATAGTTACCGATTTAGTCAATTTAGTTGAGGTTATGTTGCAAATTTTGAGTGTAACTTTTTGTGGCATTGAGCAACTTAATTAGTTCAATATGCCGCATTTTCTGTAAAAGTGTTTTCCGCGCTTCTATGCTGCATGCCTTCGCGTACTTTCTGCAATTACTTTTGCTAGATAAAATGTAATATTTCAAATTGCAATCTCACTTGAAATCTCTGCATTAGCGCTTGAGCTATGGAAAATTGAATTTCGCATTTTAAAATACTTTCGTCAGCGCGCCCCCACAGCCACGTGCAAAATTTCTCATCTCAGCCTGCACGGCTCCGCCGACACCCTGTAGGCTGTCGCGCCAACCAACACTCGCGCGAGTTCTTGACTGCCTTTCGAGTGCCGTCGGAAATTAAGGCAATAATAATAATTTAAATGCTGCCGACGCTCACGTGTCGCCCTCACAACCTGCCGTGACGCGTTCTCCAGCCGTGTGATAATCGCTATTACCACTGCTTTGCCATCATCACTGCGCACTTTGTATAGTATGGTGTGTTACATGGTAGCACATGTTGCAGATGCTTATCGCACGGACAACGGCCAATACAGACGTGTCACAAACTCGTGTGTCCGCAGCTGGTAGGATTTTAATTCCATGAGCAAGATGTAATAAGTTTAGATACGGCATGTACATGTGACCTGCAAACGTTCACCACGAGGGCTTTGCAATAGGCAACATGCTTGTACCCAGCTTTACCACCTAATCCCATGTTGCATTGGTATACAGTTAAGCGTCACAGCCCCCGGCGGTCGGCGCAAATTGCCCCAATTTTTTGAAAATTTTTTATGGGTTGTAGGCGAAACTGACAAAAAGAACTCAAAATAGTCAAATTTATCATGCCAAGCAGTACTGCCTGACTTATGATAAAAACTATGTTATATAGAGAGAACATTTTTGCTAAGTGGCAAGTTAACTGTTCGCACGCATATGTCAAAACACGCGTAACCAGTTATTTTCTAGAGAAATCTTAATTCGAAATCTTTATCATAAATCCCAATTATAAGTTCTTTTATTATTAGTTCTCTTATTTTGCACTTAAATTCCGTCATCTTGATAAAGCTATTGTTCCGGCTCGCCCGCTGCTTGATCACTGCATCCTAAACTGCAGAAAAACTTTTGAAATTGTAAAATTGAAGTTAAAAAATTTCTCGAAACATACCAACCTTGACTTCGCATGTAAAAAGCGTTCCCGTTTGCTGCTTAACACCGTTACCTTTTGCTACAATCGTATAAAAATATTGCTCAACACTTTTATTTTCATTAAACTTTTACACTTGCATACTCACCAACTCGCTTAAATAACCTCATCTTCTCCATCTATGCGACATGCCGAACTCTCGTAACAAAAATAACGAAACTCGTAACTAACCGCTACTAACCAACGCTTGTAGTTACCGTTAACGCTAAAACTGACCAACACAAACTATTTTTAATGTATTCCACGATTTTGCTAATCACATTTTGTTTTTCTTGCTACGCGCCGCACAGTTGAATGGCTCTGTGAAGCCCGTGCCGCCGCCGCGTGATCACCTGCGCGTCGAAAAGGATGGCCGCCTGATAAACCGCACGCCCGCGCCGCAACTGCCAGATCGCCGTTTGGGCAGCAGTGGAGTAGGCGCGCCACAGCAGATAGCGCAGATTGTCGAGCCGACGCTGGAGCAGCTGGACAGCATCAAAAAGTACCAGGTAAGTGCACAGTTTGTTAATTTAAATTTTCATATTTGCAAAGCTATTGCAAGCGCGTGAAATATGCGCAGGTTTCAAGCGCGTTAGACAGCGTGGACGGTGTGACGCAGCGTTGCATATGCCATTAATAAGATGCCGTTAAAATTCCGTTATAGCAGCCGCCTAAAAGTATGCAACGTGTTTGCGTGACTTGCGTGATTGTATGCTGGCAATGCATTGGCAGTAAAACTGTTGCTTTTTACAGCGCGGATTTGTTTTGTGCGCGCTTTACCCCTGATTTAGCATATTTATGCATTTCACACGTTTTATGAGCGCATAAATTTGTATTACAAAGTAGTTTTGCGAGTTGTGGGCCATAAGCGCCCGGTGAGTGCTGGCATATTAAAGTTTATGTGGAGTTTTAGTTCGAAAGCATTCTAATTCTAGCGTATGCACGCGTTGTAAGGAAGCCGCTCCGATGCTTTGTTGAAAAATAGGAAAGTAACGGTCTAGTTTTAGTGAAAATTTGGTGGTTGGAATAAGAAGAACTATGGACATAATGATATCTTTAACAAACTCAGTATAAGCGTCAATAAATCAGACTACATTCTCCCAGTGCTGGATTTCAATAGACACTTCCAGGTGAGGATACCCTCTAGACGAGAATGGAGAAGGGGCATAATAGGGGAGAAAAATACCATCTCAGTCTATACCGACGGGTCCAAAATGGTCCGCGGTGCAGGTACGGTAGTATATTCTGACGATTTGGACATTTCTCTCTATTCGTCTACCGAACTCGGCTAGCATCCTTCAAGCGGAAGTAATAGGCATAGAGAAGAGCTGCGAAGCTCTTTTGGATAACCACGAGAGGATACATAAAGCAACAATATACACGGATAGCCAGACGGCTTTTCTGGCCTTGTCGTCGCCCATGACTAAGATCGATCAGGAGAGAGCTCAATAAACAATTTCAACAATTAGCAAACAACGCCTACCTGCCTACCTGCAGGTGAAAAACTTTAAGGAATATGCAGCAATTCTTTAGAGCTGACATCTCCACTAACATATTTGAACGCGGAATTAAAAGAAATTAAGAATCTTAAGCAGCTTGTGACCCACACAACTGATTGCACGAAGTATTTGTCGCAAAATAACGACTGCCGAACAAAGGTTACAGTTATACAGCGCGCTTAAATGCCACGCCCACGGCGCATCACACGGCAGCACGGTGCAAGAGCACGCAACGCAAAATATGCAAATTGCAAATAATGTGGAGTAGAAATCAAAAGTGCATGGGAAAAGAGCTGCAAGCAAAAGCGCAAAAGCCACCGCTCTGCGAAGTCGCGGGGTGGGTGGGTGCCGGAGCGTGTGAATAATGAGCATTGTGCTGTAGCAAACAGATGGGGAATAAAAGCAGCGAGAGTGCATTGAAAAATGATATTGGAAATTCAATGAATTCAACCGCAGCGAAGAGGAACTGCTATAACGGCAACGGCAACCAGCACAACAACGCCGCTAAGTGTAATTTGTAACGTTAACAACAAGGGCAGGGGAATATACAACACGCGAGTTTGATGGCCGCGGGCACACACATAAATAATGCATTGGGGGCGGGAAAGTGAGGTTAGAACATAAATAATGCATGGCAGTAAGGTAGGTAACAGCGGCAAAGTAAGTAGGTGCACCAGCAAGTGGCGTTGCCAACTGACAGTTGGGATACAACACTGAGTAAACAGCAGTCTAGCTGAATAGAGCAATACCAGCTGCAGCTCCTGCGCCGTAAGCAAGAGAAATGGCTAAAAATAAATGAAATGAAAAGAAAGAATGAATACACTCATTGCAAAAATAAATACAAATGAGTGGCGGAAATGTCGGTGACGCAGGCGACATGTAACAAAGCCCATTACGCTTTGGTAAATATCCAGCTTGCAACGGCAATGGCACGCCACGGTGCACGGCGCGTGCTTACAATCGAAATGGAAAGCCAGTGAGTGGGGGCTGGGAAAGCATCAAATCAATGAACGCTTTGGTGCATGACAATGCAATGCGGGCGCAGGGAAGCGCGCACGATGCCACAGTGGAATTGTGTGAAAGCGATGGTACCAAAATAACTGGAAATGTTTAAATTTAAGTAAATATTTGATTTGGATTAGTTGGCAAAGTGCATAAGCGGTAAAATGTGCGGAATGGAGTAGAAAATCTTATGAATATTGACAGTGAGCTTGTGGCAAAGCTGCATTACGGAAAATGCTGAAGCGCAGAGCAGACAAAGATCTAAACTGTATTGTTACCGATGAGAGAATATTGGCAAAAAAATGCTGCTGCAAACATAAAAATACAGTGCAAGACGCGATACGCATAAATTGCAACGAAGTGATGGCTGTTTGGGAAAATTTGGATTTAGTAACTATGCACGCGAAGAAGGCCGAAAGAATATACAAGAAAAGAATTAAGAAAGTTTAAATAAATCTAGTTTAATAAGGAAATGAAAGCAATTGGCCTCAGCATCCTCGCCGTTTGTTCTGCTTTCTCCAGACTGGATAAGGAAGCGAAGCAGGTGGGTCTGATACTGAACGAGGGCAAGACGAAATATCTCCTGTCATCAAACAAACAGTCGTCGCACTTGCGACTTGGCTCCCACGTCACTGTTGACAGTCATAACTTCGAAGTCGGAGATAATTTCGTCTATCTTGGAACCAGCGTCCTGCTATATGGTGCAGAGGCATGGGCGATGACAACATTTGAAGAGTCGACGTTACGAGTTTTTGAGAGAAAGGCGGACATTTGCGCATTGGCTACGGCGAATACCGAATTGGATGGAACGATGGGCTGTATGAGATATTCGACGACATTGACATAGTTCAGCGAATTAAGAAACAGCGGCTGCGTTGGCTAGGTCATGCCGTACGTATGGACGAAAACACTCGAGCTCTCAAAGTATCCGGTGCAATTCCCGCCGAGGTAAGCAGAGGAACAGAAAGACCTCCACTCCTCTGGAAAGACGAGGTGGGGAATGACCTTGCGAAAAGAAGAAACAACTGGCGCGCTGTTGTTAACTCGGCTATATGCCAGTAAAGAGGAAGAAGAAATGAAAACAAACAAGAAACGTTCAAGGTGCAATAATATTGAGGCTTAAATGAGAGGCTCACCAGCCACCACCCTCCATAGTAAGAGATTCTAACACAGATTCCCTGGCACTGTGTGTCGTTAACCAGCAGCCTTAAACCACTTTTGTCCACTTATTTAATGTGCCAGCTCAGCCCATTACACGCACATAGTTTGCTTAACCTACATCACCTAACCACGTTCCGGCGCTCTTTGACAATTAAGTTTATCGCCTGCAAGTGTCCTCACAGCCCTTAAGTGCCACGTAAGTGCGCAATCACCTGAGTAACTATTGCGACAACTTGCCACATCAAACTGACCTGCGCCCACCTCCGGCGCCAACAACAAGCCGTAGGTTGTTGTAAGTGCCTGGCATCTTGCTTGAGTTATGAATTTGAGTGGCGGAAACTTTGGCCCGCTTTGTGGCAGTTTACGCCGAATAATAACAACAAATTGAGTAGAGAACTTTTCGTATAAAAATAAATAGAGTTGGGTGCGAATTACGAGCGCACACACGCGCATACGCAAATGAGTTTCTGTTTGCTTTGTGTGCGTATGAAAGCATTGACAGCGTTGACAACGCTGACGCAGGGTTACTTTGTTTGAGTGGCAGTAAATATGGCAGTGGCATGCGACTCGTTGCGAAAGCGGTTGACAACTTCCGGCGGTGGCAAAAAAAAGCAGTGGCGCTCAAACTGAAAGTAAATAGACGCTTGCTAATAATAGCGCTGTGGGAAGTTTGCAAAGTCGGCCAAGGCGCAGAAAGTGCGAACTGTGTGAGCGCGTCGAAGGAGTTGTGTAAAGAGTGCGGCGGGAATACGCTACGGGTAGCAATGAAGTGTCAAAGTGTCGAAGTGTCAGCACGATGAAATTGTGGAAATGTGCTACTCGAAACTTATTATGCAAATTTACGTTACAGAAGCAAAAAGTGTCGATGCAACAAGCCGCAGCCTGCGCTAAAGAGCGGCAGCGCAGAACATCGCGAGAGTGTGTGACCACAAGTCTTTGTTATTTAAGCAAATAGTGAATATACTCGTATTTCACATTACCGGCATATTTCGCAACGAAATCGATATTGTGGGCCAAGTTTTGAACCAAACAGTAAAAGCCTGACACACCCACTCACTACGTTGTCACTGAAACTACACCCACTCAAGTGCTTTGTCTACAGCTACAATTTATGTGAACTACCTCACTTTATTGACCCTGTTGTATATACATACATATATACTTTTGGATAAAAGAGTGTAATCCTTGCGCAGCCCACTCCCCTTCGCGCGCCGTTTCCTTCGTTATACTTTGTTGAAGTGTCGCTTGAGCACCACGACATTTATGAACTTGAGCTCATTTCTTACACTATTTTCGGTTGACCCATGCTATTAAGTGTTCTTCTTGCAGCGGTGACCTTTGTGCTTTTATGATGGCGCCATCAGCGTGAAATGGCCCGGTCGGCCATGCCATACAGCTCGTTCATCGTACCATCCACCATACAGCAGTTGCTAAAAGCTGTCAACGGTCTACGTACATACCATATATTTACGCACGTTGTAAGGAATATGTGTCACAGTTAGTTGTTGCTCTTGTTTTTGCTGTCGTTTAGCCGGTTTTAGCTGGTTCAAATGACACTTTTTATCTGTGTTCGACTACAAGACTACAGACAAAATTGATGCCATGTCGCGCGCTTAATCTCTTCTATTTCTTCTTTTTCTTTCTGCTTTCATTTTCTTTATTTTCTCAAATAATACAGAGTGTGCGCTTTATAGGGTTTTAATTTGAAGAAGCTTTTAACGGCAGCTACGCTTGGGATAATGTCAAATACATGTTTGCAACATTTTGCATTGTCTACTTTTTTGAGTTTTATTTCGCCATCTTCTTCCTCTAGTGAGTGTCGTATAATAAAATATTTGAACTCGGTCCTCTTTCTTCAATTTAAAATTTCATTTATTAACCCCTAGTTTGGTTGCATTCGTTTGCCATGGTCGTCATCAAAAAGGGGTTTTCTCTTCCGAGGCGTTTTGTTCCTTTTCATTGGGGACATTTTTTACGTAGCAGCTTCCAAACCCTGTGGAGGGGATGTTTCGCCTTCTCACTTTAGGATATTCTTTGGCTACCCAGAGGATACTTGGTCTAGGACCGGAAGTCGTGAGCTGCTTGAGTCAGGCTCCACTATTTCTCTCTAACTTTTTTTGGGTTTCAAGTCCATCTAAGGCGATATTCGGCTGTTTTAGAACGTCATCCAAAGTATAGTCTTAGATGTCTAGAATACAAAAGCTTCACGTAAAAGCTTTCCAGTCGTTTTGTGGCTGCCTAAAACTTTGTGTAGCTTCGTAGTACTAAAAACTTGTGTAGCATTGTAAGATTCGAGGCTTTTCAATAAAAATCTGGGATATACTTAAACTCAGTTAAACATATTGAAGTATGATTAGAAATACGAAAAGACTTTTTCGACTACCCAATATTATCTCTATTCCTGCTTAGTGGTGGCTGCCACCATCCATAGTTTGTATCGGTGAAATAATTTTTTACCATGCCCCAATTGTTTCGTTCTGAGATTATATTTTTCCTTCGACGACCCATTCGAAACACCCCGTATGTTCATATTCATTGCATATATTGCACCGCGAAGTGTGTAAACGCAGTTAAGCACAGCTTTGTTGACAAATACAATAATAAAAGTAGAAACGTCACCGCGGATGGGTTTTTTCGGGAAACCTTCGTCCGTCGCGTTAGTTGAAATGCTTCAGTATGCAAATACAAACAACATTTGCATACTCGTACTCATACGAAAATGTGTGTGTAGAAGAATTGAAAAAATCCGGCCACCTGCTCGGTGCATTGTTTACTTGTGCTTAGCTTGGACCACCCTTTTCATGAGAGGTTGAGCGGAGCGCTCGTTTGCACCAGTTGTTGTTGTGTTTCTGTTTGTGTTTTGTTTATTTTATGTTGTTTATTGTGATTTCGTGAAATGTTAATTAGCTCTGCGTTCCGAACCAGTTCAAGAAATAGTAAAAAAAACAGCGCAAGTTAATAACCACAAAGGCAAGAGACAGATTAAAGCACGACTAGCAAGCTCCTCGTCTTAGCAAAGCTGTGGAAGAATTCCACATACTATTTGTTTTTCTTTTTATTTGTTTGTTTACTTTATAGTATTCAAATGTTTTCTTTGCCATTCGCACAAAAAATGCAGCAGAACAGGTTCCACAAACAATAGGCGATGGTGCAAGGCAAACCGCGTTGGCCAGGGAATGTCAAATTGGGTTCAGCAATAAACAAGCTCATCGGCTACTCCGCGCACATAATTCAACACACATACATACTAATGTGTTTTCTAAGTTGTAGCGATAAAACTAGGCATGATTTATACGAAACTGGTGTCGAATCGAAAGCGTTAGTGTCAATTTTTTTTATAAAATAGCAAAACAACTTTTCAATATAGTATCTCATTAAATTTGCTGGTCAATTGGTGCCGGTTTAAATCTTTTGTAGGACCATTTGGAGCATTTGAGGGAAGTACTTTTTGCTAAATCTTTGGAGCCGTGATCGATGAGCTCTACGGCAACATAAATATTTTAAGCGTAAGATAATTCAACGAATCCGTTTGCTAGCCCATATAATTGGCATGGAAGATGATGCTTCAGCGAAAAGCGAAGTTTTGTGTTCTCCACCCAGAACGACCCACTGTTGTAGTGCCACAGAATATAAACTAATTTATCCTCACAATAAAGGAATAATGCTCAGTTGATAACGTGTACTAACTCTGGGCTTATGCCGATAACCACTCACACTTTTTCTTGGAGCTTTCATCAGAAATCTGTTGTAGGATGGCTGAAATCATCTCCACATATTTTTCTTTTCTCTAGTAACCACAATACTTAGTTGCTCAAAGCGCCATAGAGCACCGTGCGTGTCTGGCTCTATCAATGTAGACTGAATTATGAATAAATAAGTAATTAAACAGGTGCGCAATACGAACGCGCCCGCACGCCCAGCGACCCTTCCTCTGTTTGCTTGCAGCCGACGCTGACGATATTGTTTCCGCTATCAGGCTATTGACCACGCCTGGGGATGTTGTCGCACAACCAACTGTAGCCCTACACATACACAAGCACATTATTACTGTGTGGCATTATATTGAAGTAGGTTTAATCGTAGAGACATGGCAATAAGTGCCAGACAGCTGCTGGTGATTGCGGGGTGGAGCGGTGTGCGCTGAAGTTATTATGGAGAGAAGTGAACAGAATTGCAATGGAGTGCAACATTACTAACAATTAGCGCGATAACAGCGCCACAGCGCACTTACGACTAGTAAATTCCAATCTAAGTGTTTGCGTATGTGTGTGTGTCGTTGCGAGCGTGTTGGGCTGTTTAGACTGTTAATTAAGCGTGTGCTGCGTGTAGCAGAGCGGTAATTACGCACACAGCTATAGTTATGGCTGCGCCAAGTGTTGACATCCATGCATACACACTTTGGTGGGGGGAGCGTATTCATGCATATGCAAATATCCCGTAGTCATAAGCGCACGCTCATGCAAATGCAACACTGTGACGCGCCTGGTAACGCACAATGCTCACAAGTGCCAAGGGCGTGCTCACTGTTACCACTCACCTGTGCCTGTGCCTGTGTGGTGGTGCGTGTGTGAGTGGTGTACTCAACTCTCCAGCGCTCAGCGCTCGCTATTAACTGACAGGTGTTCGTGCGCTGAGCAAATAATACACGTGCAAATGCCAGTCAATACGCTTACTTCAGCGCCGATCACAGTGAGCACGGAATGCAAAAAATTCCACAAAAGTAAATAAAAATGAATTATTAGCAGAGAACGGAACTACTAAAGTACTCAGCTTTATTAATTTCAATTAACTTTGCTTGGTTTGCTTCTGCTTCGTGCAAAACGTGCAAAATATTTATAGTTTTTTTGTTGGTAATGGGCTTTTATCACTCATAAATATTTTACATTTTACAGCGCTTAAATTTTATCGCCGCTTAACAGCTTTTTCATGCTAAAGCGTTTTTTGCTTATCGAATATTTTATGGTTTGTAGTCAAAAATAAACAATTACGTCAATCAATTGACATTTAAATCGCCTATTCTGCTGACGCCACTGTACTAGACTACCGGGCGGAGAGTAAACGAAGAGCGAAAGTTGATCAAAAGTTCTCAGCTCGATACTTAGAAATCGAATGTTAAATATAACTGTAATCATCGAAATAGAACATAAGGGTTTTTAAATAAGGTGGAAGGTTTTTAATTACCAAGCCCAACTCATTACTTTTGAATTTTTAAGGTTATGTGAAGTTAGGTTCTTGTCCAGGTTTGCGTTTCGCGATCTCATGTGCAGTTAGGGTCTTGTCCAGGTTTGCGTTTCACGATCTCATTTCCGGTTAGGTTCTTGTCCAGGCTTACATTTCGTGATCTCATGACCATCAAATTCTGGAATGGATTACACACGAAATTCTGCGCTGCCATCTGTGCTAAACACCAGTCTCAATGACGTCATAAGGGAAGTATTCTCGCCATTGTACGCCTTTAACCGCTCTCTTCCGCCTCGCTCTTAGCCTCTCATAGAGCCATGTTTTGCGCCGTTTGTAGTTGCAACTTTTACATTCGTGTGATAGACAGGTTAATGCAATTTAGATGTGCTGCGCGTCACTGGCTGAACATCACTGGAAAAATTTAAAGCACGTTAAGTGAATAACGTATGGCCTTATCTGCCTGGCGGTGTGTATATGTTTGAGCATTATTTTAACTTTTTGTTGCTGGCGCACACATACTCGTAGTTGGTGTGCTGCTTGATTGAAACCAGTAAGCCACAACTGTCGCGAAAAAATGTTAGCAAACTTCTCACTCGTGGCTGTTGGCCAAACGAAAGGCAATAATGCATGTAGGAAACTTAACTGCTGTGGAAGTGCTCGCTGCCTTAGCTAACTTTTTGCGCTGGCTGATGCGCCTATTTTTACCAGCACACTTGCGATTTCCCAGCCAGTTGAAGTGGTGTGGCGCGCGGCAATAGGAAAGCGCTGAAAATATAAATGGGAAAAGTGTAAAAAGGCAAGAATATTTTATTTTAAGCCGTGTACTGGCAGCGCGCGTCAGCAGCAGTACTTAAATGCAGGCGAGAGGGTTGCCAGCGCCGCGCACAGTGTGTGCTGTACCGTGGTGCGGAGCTGGTGGGGTTGCGCGCGGTTGCCATGACGCGCGATACAACTAGACAAGCCAAGTAGAAGTTGTCGCCGTTGTCCGCGATATGGTTTGCTTCGCTGCCGCTGCGGCTGTGTTTTCGCTTGTGCGCTTTGTTTGGGCCGGTCGGTTGGTTAGTTTGGCTGGAAATGTTGTTGCTGGCTCAAACTAAAAACATTTACTGGTTTCTCGACAGTGCCATTTGTGGCGTTAGACCGTACGACAGCAATGCGCATAGAATAAACGGAAAACACGACAGCGCGTAACAGTTAATAAACAAGCGCGGAAGCTCGAGAGTGCGCGTTTTGGAGTGGCTAATGAACGCACCAAAAACAGTAAACAAAATTAAAAATAAAAATAAAAAAGTGGACACGCATCATTTTCCGCTGCTTAATGCATTGAGTTACGTGTAACTTCACTTCACCAAGCATTACTACAACAATGAAAGTAATCACAATGCAGCTTAGGGAAAAGCGCACTGCGCGCATATACAGCTGAAATGAGTTGCGGCGCTTTGCGCTTCATAATTGTTTGTTTTGTCTGCAGCGCACCCACACATTTATACACGCGCGCTCTCACTTATATATATATTATACAAGCGCACGTTAACAAGTGCGCTTACAACTAGTTGGCCGAAAGCGTTGACTTGCCGTTGGTGTTATTGGCAACGCGCAAATCAGTTGTCATTTGTTTTGGCCAGGAGCGGTTGCGGTAACGTCGCGCTACGCTTGTGAACTGTGACAGGCGCTGCTGAGTTGAAACACGCGAAAGGCTACGGTGCTGATTCTGTTTTTTCCGGTTCACCGCTGCAATCACGCGCTGACGCGACTTGCGGCAACACGGTTAGAAATACTTTTTGCTTAATTAAGAAAAGACTTGGTGTCAAAGTGTGCGCGTTGTGGGAGCTTGCATAAAAGCCTGGTCACACACAGGCAGCGTTCGCGTAAGCGGTTAGTAAATTTAATTAGCATGAAAATCGATTAAAATCGTGTTGTGCCAACAAGAAAAAGTTGAAAGGTGTGAAAAATATAAATTTGAAAAGTGCTAAAGGCTCTAAGTGTTCAAAATAATTTCATACTAGTCTTTAAGTTGACTGCATATAATATTGGCGAAATCACAAATAAAGCGATAAAAAACTATATTAACTTCAAATGGCGAATGGCGAATGGCGAATGGCTAGCGCTTATCAGCTCGGTAACCAGGCGCAGTGCAAAAACAAAGTGAATGTGTGTAAAAGTTAAGAATGCTTCAGCGTTCGCCGCAAAGCAAACTTCTGCTTGCACAGTACGCTGGAATGTGCTCACTCCGCTTCCACCTATTCTCCATCTGTCGGTCGCCTTCTGCTCCACTCTACTCCAGGCCACCACCGCGCCACGCCCCTACTTTTGCGCCTCTACTAGGCACTGCTCTGTGTTGACTGTCATAACTTTGTTATTTGCTTGTAATTTGTTGGCATTTTGCTTATCGCGTTTAGCTGCGAACGGCTATTAAGTCAACCGCAAATGCAGACGAGGCGAGAGATTATGGAAAAAGTGAAAATCTATTAAAACGTAATTTATGACAAATGTAGAAATGGAAATTTTGACTTTTTGTGTGCTGACTATGTGTAGAAGAACTGGTTAGAATGCGAAGAATAATTTTTTGAGTAAAAACAGTAAAGTTGAAATAATATAAGTTAACCCGTTTGAAACGGCGCCGGAACATACTGACCCACACGTTTCTATTCCTCATTTTTAATGCTATTTTTATTACATTACTAGTGGATCCGGCCACGCGTTGCTGTGGTTATATTATACATTTTATACTATTATTTGTATAATAAACTATTCAATACAGTGACAATTTTATTTACGAATAAAGGCGAAAACGTTTTTGTCGGTATAAGAATCCAAAGAATAGTACTTGAGGTTTAATTTTGAATACGTTCAAACCAATCAATTTCATTCGAAAAAATAACGAATTTAAGGCTGCTTTCTCAACGTCTGGTTACCAGACTTTCTGGCCAGTTAATAGAGTTGTTCGCTTAATAGAGCGTCCATTTAATAGGGGTTTCACTGTATTTTTATTTTTGAATTGCTTTTACTATCCTATCTTCTAAGTTGGTTCGATCTGGTCGTGGTGTGCTAAATTTTATTAAATCGGTTCAGTAGCTAAAGAGTCCATCGCGGACAAACAACGTGACACGTAATTTTTATATATAAAGATTTTACAAAGCTGGATATTTATTATTAAAAATATCTTAAAAATGTCGAATTTAAGTTAAAAACTCTGTTGGAACACTGTTGTTCGGTTTTAATGACATGACATACCAAGAGACTAAAAGTGAGTGCCAAAAGCACTGCGTTTGAGTACTCTCAATTTGCATTTTTAAAGACTAAAGACACCAGTGGAAATGCATAATTTGGTTGATTAAGTTTGGTCATTAAAAAACCGGGGATAAACCAGAGTGGTTGGCTCTAAATGTCTCAATACCGAAGATAAACGAGAGTTTTATCTCATTTAAACTTTGACTTTGGAACTATGTCCCAGAAGGTATAAGGATGGTATAAGCAATTTTGTCTTGATTTATAAAAAATACGTGTCACGTTGTTTGTCCACGATGGACTCCTAAACTTCTGAACCAATTTTATCAAAATTAGCATACTGTGTCCAGTTCGAACCAACTTAGAAGATAGGATAGTAAAAACAATTCATAAATAAAAATACAGTGAAGGCTCTATTAAATGGACGCTATATTAAGCGGAGATCTTGATTATCCATGCACATTGGCCGGTCCGACTATTTGGGAAATTTTTATACCGGTACAACAACAAAAGCAATAGAAAATTTCAAAATTTATATTTTTCTGAAGGCCGAAAAGTACTGGACTGTTGGGCTTACACTTTAAGACCTTTTATTTAATTTCGAACTTTTTTCTGTTGAAGTCTTCAACAATTTTCTATTATTTTATGGCGCTATACAGCTTTAAATAAAGTTTTTTAGGCTCATTGGCGAAGTATGAAGTTTGGATAATAATTTTTCCTTCACTATTGTTTTCCTATCAGCATTCCTAGTTGCTTACTGCACTCATGTTTGTTCAAAATATGACTAAAAATGTATGTGTGTGCATTTGCATTTATTTTTTGTTTGGATGAGAAGCAGGTAGCGATGTTTGTAGTTTGAAGTTCGCTCATTTGCACTTTTAATTAAAACGAAAAACTGGATTTTAAAAATAGAAAATTTTAAGCTTACATACAAACACACACACACCTGCCGCTATCAACTGTGGATGTACATATGTTAATTTTTACATGTAAATAATATATTTTTTTCAACTCACATTCAAATTAATTTACAGACAGTACATATATGAGCATATGTACATATGTACATGTATGCATGTAGACATATTTTTACTTAAACAAAATAAAAATAAAAAACTATTTACTTGCCATTAAATAGTAAAAAAGCAATAACATTCACTTTAATGCGCATCCATATATATGAATATACATATATATGTACATATGTATGTGTGCATGTTTGTATGCATGTAGTAAAACACGTTTGCCAGCGTGAAATTTTTCACTGGCGTGAAATTTTTCGAAATTATTTGGCAATAAAAATTAAGTCGACTACAGCAAAACTGCATACAACACAAACAAACACATTGAAATGAGTAAAAGGTAGTAAAAATGTAAAAGTTGACATTAGAAAAGTGAACTACAAACTTTTGTGCGTTTGTTTGTGTGTGTGTGGGCATACATGTGAACAGTTGTTGCAATGTGAGCATAAAATGCTCGAACTTAACGGCAAGCAATGTATGGCCATTAACAAAAAGTGCTTTCGAATTTGCATGATTAGGTGGCTTTATTTATTAAGAAACATATTTACATACATGCATTTGTTGTCACATATGCATGAAAAATGCCTAATAATGTTTAAAGCTTAAAAAAAAGATTTGAATTTTTTTAAATTAAAATTACAGTAATACAGATAGGTAAAGGATCTATCTAAAAATAAAAGTCATGCCATTTTTAGCAATTTTTTTCTGAAACTTTATAAAAATAATTTTTTTAATAATTTTTTTATAAATATGTACTTTTTTTTAATATTTTTTTTTTAATATTTTTTAAACACTCTTTTATAAATTTTTTACATTTTTTTTTTAAATTTTTCTTATATTTTTTTATAATTTTCTTGTTTTGGTTATTTTTAAATTTTTTTTCTAATTTCTTTTCTAATAATTTTTTGTTATTTTTGAATATACCCTTTTATAATTTTGTTTCTTATATTTTTTTATATTTTCTTTTTTAATAATTTTTTTAAAGATTGTTTTTTTTATACACTCTTGTATAATTTTGTTTTTATATTTTTAAATAATTAATTTTTAAATTTTTTTATACAGTTTTTTATAATAATGTTTTTTATATTTTTTTATATTTTTTATAATAATGTTTTTTATATTTTTTTATATTTTTTATATTTTTTCATAAATTTTTTTTGACATATTTTTTTTTATTTCTTTTTACGCAACAGCACTTTGTTAAAAGAGATATATAGCATGTACTGTGATACAAATAAAAGTCACGGGAGTTTTAGCAATTTTTTTCAAATTTTATAATAATTATAGTTTTATGAAATTTTGTTTCAATTTATTTTTTTTAATACTTTTTTTTTATAATCCGAAAAATACATATACATATATACAGTAACAAAATTTTATTGTAGTTATTTTTTTTTATGGAAGTATTTTTTTATACTTTTTTATTTTTTTTGTAATATATGTATTTTTAATAAATTGTTTTATAAAGTCTTTTTTGAACATTTTAAAAATTTTTTATATTTCTGTATACAGTAATAATTTTTATATTTTTTAAAAACTTTTTTTTGTTTTTTTAATTTTTTAAATTTTTTTTTAAATTTTTTTAATAATATTTTTACGCAACAAATCCAAAAAACGCATATGTATGATTTCCTATATGAACGAGAAGTAAGGTAATTTGTTTTAATAAGCAGCTATCGAATGCGCCCGCCAAGTGCTTAACAATCCGCGCACGTTCTCCGCGATTACGCATTTGGCTGTGGCACTATTATTTACGCTAGCAGCGCATGCTTTTTGCATGGATATATGCGCAAAGTGGCGTATTGTTTTTCTTGAAATGCATACAATTAAATTTTATTGCCTTTTTTATGCCATGCGTTTGTATGTGGGCAAACGTAGCCGACTGGCTTAGCTAAAAACCAAAAAAAATAAAATAAATAAAAAGAAAAAAAAAATTAAAAATAAAGCAACAGGAAAGCCAGATAAACAAAAATAAAATTCATTTGTACAAAAAATCAAGCAAAATTCCCGTGAGTCATATTTCAGCTTGTTTCCTTCTGCGCACTTGCATACATACAAACACAGGTGTGAAGTGCATTTGCGTATGCTTGTTGTTGTAGGCGAGGCTAAAAGCCACGCAAAATTGCTTATTTGATAGACGCAATCAATTTCCTACAGGGCATGCATGCCTCTACCTGTGTTTTGTATATGCTACGATGTGCATATGTATGCGTACATATTTATGTAAATTTGTGTTTTATCTGTGTGTGCATTAACTGTTGCTTTTGCATACGTCTGGTTTGTCTGTCTATCAAAACACACGTCCGGCAAACTAAATCAACCAAATCAGTGCCAAACACGAATTTTTGTTAATAAAAACTGTCAAAATAAACAATTTTTATTTTTAAATAAAATTGAAAAAGTATTTTCACAAAATGTGCTAACGAAAAATATTTTTGGTGTTCGTCACGTACTTGCGAAAAATTGCAGTGACAACAACAGAACTGTTTCAACAATTGCACAACTTGACGAGACAAACTTACATACAAACGTACATATTTACATATTTGTACCAAAAACAATTTACATATAAGTATAAACATTCATTTACATATATGTGTGTAGATGTACAACACGAACATTGCTGCGATGATCACTGATTTATAACTTTGCTGCATAGCTTCATGCATTTGCATACATACATACATTCATGGCTGATAATAAATTTTTATCTTTTGCCAATAAAATTTTAGATGACTACAAAACTTATGTTGGTTGTTTTGGAAAAAACATTCAAGGCTTGGCAACAAGAATAATTAGTAAAATACGAAAAGACTTTTTCGACTACCCAATACCTTATTTAATGCCTAATTAATAAGTTATATTATTTATTTAATAAGTTATGTCGAATTCCGTGAACATACCTCGTTAAACGAAGAAGTTTTCCTTAGAAGAACTATACTATATGCTATATAATTTTTCCGATATTAGCGGTTTCGACAAATGAGCAGCTTCTTGGAGAGAAACAACGTGTCCAAAATTTCAGACCGATATCTCAAAAACTGAGAGACTGATTCAGACAGACGGGCTAAATCGCCTAACCCTAATTTTGCGATTGTGAGGCCCTTTCTTGCTAATTTTGGGTTGCTAGAACCGAAAATGATAATGTTGATTAGGTTTTAAAAATAAATTGAACTTAAACTTAAATGGATCATACTTAATGTTATCATTATTTTAATTATTATTTCAATAATTTTTCATAATTAAATATTTTTAGTTTTTCTTAATTTTAGGCGCATACAATTTTCAAATATCGTTTCCCATGTCTAATTCCTGATTTTTCTAAAAAGTTTTCAAACTTAAGCAATTTAGTTCACTGCTTATTTCACAACTTTCCATCGCAGTTGACACTTCACTAGCTTTGACAGGCTGTCACAGTTGACTTAAACTACATATCTGTCACTGTCAAAACCCTTTTGTTCGGCTGCCGAAGTAGAGGTGATCGGCCGCTTCAAATCATCGCAAAATTTGTGATTTCGCGCCGATGCTTTTTTATTTATGATTTTTGAAATATTTTTGTTGTCTGCTGGCATGTGGGTTGCCACCTTACGCCCCCACTTCGCTCATTTGCCTCACTGCAGTGTGATTTGTGTGATTTGCTTATTGTTTTCTACTCGTCTGCTGAATGGCACTTTTTCATTGCATTTTTTGTAATTATATTTAACGAGTTAAACACGCCGATTTAAGACTGCTTAAGCTTTGTGCGGATTGACTAATTGTCTTTCTGCAAGTGAATGTGAGTGGTTCAAGGAGGCGTTGCGCAAATCGAGTTTGTAGGGGGTGTGTATACATGTAAGGTTCCCCAGTTATATCGCTGCTGATTGGCGCGTCTACATAAATACTCTTTGAGAGAGTAAGAAAGGGCAATCTAACCGAGCTGTACAATTTGGTTAGAGAAACTCGAATCTGGCGAATAAAGAACATATATATTAAAGTAAAAAGATATATCTAGTAATAAAAAAAAGATTCATAATAAAAATAAAATAAAAAAATATAAGAAAATGTATAAATTTTAACAAAATTGAAATTAAATAATAAAATAATTTTTGGAAGTGATTTGAGTGAAAAATTTTGTGGAGTGGGGGGTATACATACATATAATAGATTAGCGGAAAAAATTGCAAAAATAACAACTGATAGTTATGGCAATAAAAAATTATACCTTAAAATATAAAGTTTAACAAAAAAAATATTTTCAACCAAGGTTGTTTACTCAACAGCTCTAAAAATTATTTTTTCCACCATTAAGTCAGAAGCATTGAAAGCACCAAAAAAAGAACAATGACTATAATTATTACGGTTAATGGTTAATTAAATACTTAAATTGAAAAATAATAATACAATTATAACAAACCCAAAATCGTGAAAAGTGAGAAAAATCGCAAACTAACGAAATGGTTGTGTCCACATTGAGCATCACGCTCGACAACAATGGACTGGTGGCACCGCCTGCGCCACCGAATGTTGTGCGTTCGATTACAGCAGCAACAATACCGACGATAATCACAACGAGCAGCAGCGTTGGCAACAGTCCGGCAGCTGCCAGCAACAAATATGCGAATGGCATGCATAACAACAACAACAATAACAGCAGCAGCAACGCCGGCAATAATAACAGCAGTTTTAATATAAACAACAATAATAACAACAAACTCAGTGCCAATAGCAACAATAATAACAGCAACAACATAAATAGCAATAATAACATTTCTAGCTGCCATAGCGCTAGCAACGGTAGAAGTCTAAGCAATACAAGCAGTTTTTGTGATATCAGTGGCGCTGCTGCAGCAGCCGCGCCAGCACCGCCACCCAAAATAACCACAACAACATTCATACCAAATGCCAACCAAATATGTGATAACAATAATGTGCCACAGCAACAACAAAAACAACCACCATTACACTGGCATTCACCGCAAACGGTGAAGGAGTCAGCGCAACAGCAGCAGCAACAGCAACAATTGCCACAACGCAGCAGCTCATTGTTGTTGCAACGCGATGGCCAAGTGAACATGTCGAATCGGTTGCGTCAGCAGCAGGCAAGTGACTTAAAATTAAAAACAAAAATGCGTAAAAACAGTAGGGTGGTAAAGCAAATTAGAGTTTAAAAGAAAAATAAAAATAAATAAATTTTTTTACGTAAATCTAAAAAATTGCAAACGGTTTCCTCATTTAGTCGAACTTATCTGAAAAAAGTTATTTTTTAATATTTTTGTCATATTTTTTATATAAATAATTTATTATTCTAAGTGTAATATTGGGTAGTCAAAAAAGTCTTTTGGTATTTCTAAGCAAACTTCAACTTATCACACCTATTGACAAAATACGAAAATACTTTTTCGACTACCCAATATTTTATTATTTAAACTTAAACTTTAAACTGTGTTTTTTAAACTTATTTCCATTGATTTTCGAATTTTATTTAAAAAAATAGTGGACCTAATTACTTTAGAATGTTCCTAATAGTGTACAAGATTAAAAAAGATCTAAATCATTAGTTTACATTTTGCATGACAGTTTTTTTTTTAATAATTTTTTTTCGAAAAATATTTTTTTTTCCAAATTCTAAAAAAAAAATAAACAATTTTACACAAATTTATTAATAATTACTGCTTAATACGCCAGCAGTGAATTAATTATGGCCATAAACTGGTATAAATATAAACAAAGTGATCAGTTAACTGAAGCTTATATGTATGTATGTAAAAAAGATTTATGTGTGTGTGTAGATATGCCCAGCGAGCGATAACACAACAAAAACTAAGAAATATTTATGAAATGTAAATAACTACGCTCAAGCGCACATACACACGTACACATAAGAGTAGGCAATCAACTCCAACACACACATACATACCTGCGTCCACGAAAGCAATCAAAGCGCTCCACTCCAAGCACTGATGTCATCGTTACGAGCAGCGCAGCGCATTTCTGCTGGCTTTACCGCCCGCAACCTGCTCGCTAACACACAGCCGCGCGCCGCCGCTCCCCCCTCAAATTATTATTCGCCTGTCTTGTTTGTTGTTTGTTATTATTTTGCGCAGATTAGTATCAATATTTGGTCGTGTTGTCGCCGAGCCGCCGAGCTGTGGAATCAGATTTTTATAGCAAAGCTGCTCGGACAGTTCTGTTGATTTAATTATGTGAATTAAGAAAACATTAAACTGAGGAAGCGTTGAGAAAAAAACATACAAAACACAGGAAAACAAGACAAGGCAGTTAGAATTCTCTTATATAAGTTTGCAGTCATGTGAAGCATTTTATGTCAAGTTCTAAATTATTTTCAAAAAAAGCAAAATGTTCACAAGCTTTCTGTGCACATTTTAGAATTGAGTCGCTTGACCAATCTTTAACCCTTTAATTGCTATTTTATTTAGCTAATTTGTGCCAAACCCAAAGCACGTACTCAACTGCTGTCTAGGCCCAATTTGGCGCTTTATTTGAGGCATGCCTCCGCCGCCTAATAAGTTCGTAACCCACATACTTGACTCATACCAACCGGCATGTTTATTTATTGGGCTTTATTTGGGCGGCTGAAAGCGGTGAAACGGTTAACATTTGTAGCGGCTTTTAGTCCAAACGAAAGCTTTTGTGGCAGACTATGGAATGATAAATCGTTTACAGCCATTTCTTAGCACTTTTTATTTATTTTATATCTTTTTTATGGAAAATATTTAAACGAAAACTATGCGTCTAAGAAATCATGTAGGCTTAACGTCACTTTCCCAGCAACTCTTGTGACTGAGTCATAAATTTGCAATTCATAATTTTAAAAATGTTTAAGCCTCGCCTCTCTGTCAATTACACCGATATTTTTCATTTCTTCGCGTATTGTGGGCGCTATTTGAAATTCATGCGTCAACAACAAGCAGTCTCCAAGCTCTCGAAAATGCCTGCCGTCACCCGTTTTGCGTTCAGCCTCCGGTCGTTGCTGTTACACCTTAAAAGAAGCTTAATTCCACGAATTCAGCAATTTATTTGAAATGTGAAGAACAGCTTTGAGCACCGTCAGCAGTTGGCAGATTTCAAGTGCGCTAAGCTGCGCTAGCAAAGCTACACAGACACACACATCAAAGGTGTGTGACTACCGACATATGTTTACATACACAGATTTTTAATATTCTGTTTGGCAACTCTTCCGTTTTCGAGCATGGCTTGTAAATACATTAATACGCCTAAGTAGTTTTGTTGTGACTCTCGCTCATGAATTCTTCATTGTAACACTACACACCTTTCTGAAATGCTTTAGTTCGTTTTTTGTGTGAAACTTTACTAAAAAAGTGTAAAGCGAATTTTATTTGCTGTTAGTGTGTATTTTCATACAAAAACTTGCTGTGGAATATTTAAGATACTATTTCTGTCTTAAATTGTAGCAGATTCAAACACTTTTGGGGTTACGAAAGCTTAATTACATGCAAGTGAAAGCTTTTAGAAATGCTTTCGATAGCTTTTAGAAATGTTTTCGAAAGCTCAAGCCACCAAAAAGCGCTAGTTATAGAAAAATACTTTTGGAACCACTTAGGCTATATAACTGTATGAAAGCTCACTGTGAAAGCTTATTTAGTACCAATAATACTGGTTAGTAAATTTACCTTCACTTTAATCGAGAAAACACATTATTCAAAGTTTTGAAAATTCTGTGAAAGCTTATTTTCGAAAAGCGAAAGCTCATGCAAAAATTTAATACTTAATGTTCTCAATTAAAACAAACAGAAAATAATTTATTTAATTACATGGCAGCCAAATATATGGGTTGATTCTAATAAATATTCAATATGGAAGCTTTTCAAAATATGAAAGCTCCCTGTGAAAGCTTATTTAGTCACAATAATACTGGTTAGTAAATTTACCTTCACTTTAATCGAGAAAACACGTTTTTCGTATTTTGAAAATTGTGTGAAAGTTTATTTTCGAAAAGTGAAAGCTCATGCAAAAGTTAAAGTATTAAATCATTTACAACAAACAGAAAATGATTTATTTAATTACATGACTGCCATAAATATGTGCTGATTCTAATAAATATTCAATGTGAAAGCTTTTCCCTAAATAAATCCATGTCTCAAATATAAACCGCATTAGCATCTTCAGCCGATAAAAATAAATTCATAAAATAGTTTCCTACTAATTTATTGCAAGGCCTAAATCAAATGTTGTTGCAATCACCTGCTGTGCATTATGCGTGCTTGGCATTGTGAACGCGTCTTTTTATGGCCGCCATTACCGGCCATCGGGTTCATACATAGCCCGTCGTCTTAGGGATTTCCGCTGAATTATGTGCGCATAAAAAGCGGCAATAAAGCAGTCGCATTATTGTTGTGCGTGGCTTGTTGTCATATTTATTTTGTATGAGTTGGAAAAATGCAAATATTTGATGTCTTGAAGGAAAATTTATTTTGCGATTTTAGGGCGCTTGGGCTTCGCTTGGTCGCTGCGCGCTTCCAGCCAATTGATTTTTAGGAAAATCTCATTGTTGCGAAATTACACAGTTGCCTTTGTTATTGTTGTGCAAGCAGTTGTTTCGCAGTGCGGATTTGGTCTGCATTCTTCGGTTGTAAATCATATTTACCCGCTTTGCTTTGTAAGCGAAGACCACCAAAAAATGCAAAAATGAGAAGAAATGTACAAAAAATTGGCAAAATTGCAAAAAATAAATAAACACGTTAATAAAACGGCGCTTTGCTGCATGCGATTTTCTGTTCCAATTGCTGCTGCACAGCGCGCTTGTTTATCAAGCAAAAGCGCTAAGTAAATAAAAGGCGGCGCTGCGTGCGGCATGCAAATCGCTGGCACCATTGTGCGACTGCTGCAAAAGTGCTAAGGCAAATCCTTGAATGGCGCAACATTTTGTTGTTTTCGCCTTTTTCACACTTCTTGGCCTGCTTGTTTTGCCGTTATTTACATAACGCTTGTTGCATTTGTACCTGCCACACACATTTGCATTGTTTGTTTTTGCCACAATTGCCACACACACACATCGCCAGCAGCACTCCACACCCATCCACAGTGCCTCTCCCTAAGCACCTTCTTGGCACTTTGCCCTTTGTAGGTGGGCTTCCGCCTCCGCACGCTGATGGATTGCCCGTAATCACACTTGACAGGCTTCCAATGCGGCGCAACTACAAACAATGTACTCGCTCAAGCTCTGCTTGTCATATTTTCTCTGCACATCTGTAGCGCTTTGTCTCTTGTCTGTTGCATGGTGCACTTGTGAATTGCGTGTACATTTCACTGCACACTTTCATTTCAATACAAATACTTTCGTGCCACTTTCAATTGGCTTTGGGTGCGGGGCGAGAAGGTGCTCATGTGATGTAAAGAGGATGGTTGGTTGTATGTGTGCGCGCAGTGGCATGCGAATTGCATTCTTAGACGAGTAGGAGGATATGTTCAGGTACGTCAGACTATGCCTCGCTTTGAAATGCTTGTCTAGTCCAGAGATTATCAGGCAGGCCGAAGCCAGCGCTTCTACTGTTGTATTCCACTTTTTATTCAGCATCTCTGGCTGCTCATAGAGCCATTTCGTTAATGCGAGAAAATTACTTGAAATTTTCAACAAGTTTATGCAATATATTACTTATGTGCAAGCGCTATCTTTAAAATTTTATTAACTGATTCTGTAATTTGTCCAAAGCGACAAATGGCAACGTATTTCAGTTTTATTTCTTCTCATGAAAGCCTTGCTCTGCTCTCCACTTATTTACTAACAGTTCTTTACTTTATTTTACGCTTCATGCTGTCTGCTTTTGAGTGTCTCCTTAACTGAACACTAAGCAGCTGCGTTCTGCTATTTGTTTGCATTGTTTGTGTCTTTCAGCAGCCGCTCAAGTGTTGCCACTAAATGTGGCAAGTTAATATATAGGCGAACACATATCCGATGAGGGCGCCCCGAGTTCTGCTACAAGGGCCACTGTTGCTACGCTTCCGTGTATGGGTTGACTTCATTTGCCGCCCACTTCATCTTCACCGGTTTGCTGAGCCACCGACCTACTGGCCCATTCACCCCATTAGCGCGCTAATTAAATTAAGCGAATTGTTTTGCTGGCGAAGATTAAGTGGCACAAATGCGTTGAGGACATGCCCGCATTAAGTGCCTCGTTTGCCGGTAGGCTGAATTACTTGGGTCTGAAAGAGAAAAGCGCATGGAAAGAGTGCAACTGCTTTCATTTGTACGGTTGCAATTGCGCTTTTTCGTTCCGAATACCGGTTTCACATAGATATGTACTAAAGATAATGTTTTTTTTCGGCGCAATAATGGCGCAGCTGTCCGCGGAGTCGAGACTTTATTACCTGCCTATATTTCTTTCGACCGCGCTAATTGTTTTTCAACGCAGCTTTAGAGCTACAAACAACTTGCAAGCATTGCAACTGACCAACATTATATTTTCCGTCTTTCAGGAGCAACTGCGTCGACGCCGCGAGGAGGAAGAACGCATTGCGCAGCAGAATGAGTTTCTACGTAACAGCTTACGTGGGTCGCGCAAGCTTAAGGCGCTACAGGACAACAAGGCGGTGGCACAGCAGCAGCAGCCGGCCTCTGCGGAACGCGTTACGGGCGTGGAGAACGAGGCGTACCTGGACGATGAGGAAGCCGAGAAAATTAATGGTGAGTACTAGTGCACTATTATTTTATAAAAGCGCTAAAACGCTTTTCTCTTCTTCGCTGCAGGTTATGGCGAACTGATCGCGGCGCTAACACGCCTACAGAATCAACTCACCAAAAATGGTATGTCCACAATGGCGAGTCGGGTGTCGACTGCCCACAATGTGTTGAGCAGCGCTGGTGTGGCACATGCGCTTGCTGCGCGTGCAGCCGTCTTGCAACGCCGGCGTCCGCGTGTCGCAAATCCAGTAAGCGTGAACGCCACTTCGTTGCAAAAAGATATTGTGGAACTGCTAACACAATCGAACTCGGCCGCGGCTATCGAGCTGGGCAATCTGTTGACGAGTCACGAAATGGAGGGTCTGTTGCTGGCGCATGATCGCGTTGCTACGCTCACCGACGCCACGCCATCACCCATACTTAGTGGTTCTAGCAGTCCACAGCAAACGTCAACAAGCGCGCCAGTACCACTACCCAAGAGCGCAGCGGTACGCGGCACAGCAGTGCCACCGCCAGTGGTACCGCCACCGCTGGCGCAACGTAGCGCTATGCCACTGCCTCAAAATATGACGGCGCCGCCAGTACCGCCGCCACATGGTGGCTTTATGAAGCAGCCAATGCGAGCCGACTCTCCACCACTAAGCGCCTGCTTTGGCACACTGAATGACCAGAATGATAACATACGCATCATTCAGATTGAGAAGTCTACTGAGCCACTCGGCGCGACGGTGCGCAATGAGGGTGAGGCGGTCGTTATTGGACGTATAGTGCGTGGCGGTGCTGCCGAAAAATCAGGTCTGCTGCACGAAGGCGACGAAATACTCGAAGTGAATGGCCAAGAGTTGCGCGGCAAGACGGTCAACGAAGTATGTGCGCTGCTTAGCTCCATGCAGGGTACGCTGACATTCCTAATTGTGCCCGCTGGTAGTCCACCGCCCGGTGGTGGCCATCGCGAGAACGCAGTGCTGCATGTACGTGCCCACTTCGACTACGATCCTGAGGATGACTTGTATATACCGTGTCGTGAGCTGGGTATTAGCTTTCAGAAAGGCGATGTCTTGCACGTGATCTCACGTGACGATCCCAATTGGTGGCAAGCGTATCGCGAGGGCGAAGAGGACCAAACGCTCGCCGGTCTTATACCTAGTCAATCATTCCAGCATCAGCGTGAGACCATGAAGTTGGCCATTGCCGAAGAAGCAGGCTTGGCGCGCAGTCGTGGCAAAGATAGCAGCAAGGGTGCGACACTGCTGTGCGCGCGCAAAGGCCGCAAGAAGAAGAAGAAGGCCAGCTCTGAAGCGGGGTGAGTTAGTTGTGGAAGTGTGGGTATTTTCAAAAGTTATAAGCCTCCTTTACTCGTTTGCAGTTATCCGCTATACGCCACAACCGCGCCGGACGAAACGGATCCCGAGGAAATACTCACCTACGAAGAGGTCGCCTTATACTATCCACGTGCCACACACAAACGGCCTATAGTGCTCATCGGGCCACCGAATATCGGGCGTCACGAGCTGCGGCAGCGGTTAATGGCCGATTCGGATCGCTTCTCGGCAGCAGTACCACGTAAGTTTCGAAATTCTACTCTATCACTAAGGTACGGCGTAAGCTGGATAAACGGTGGCAGCTTCGCTGTCTCACTGTGAATAGTAGTATCTGCTTTTGGTTCGATATTCGACTTCATTCGAAGTGCTGTTTAGCTTCAACTTTCATTTCATAATTTCTTAGTCGAGTTTTTAGCATTTTATATTTTTAACGTTTATTTTTATTTTTGACAGCGAGATTTTTTCAGACACTCGCCTTTTTATCAAAAATATTTTCCTTTTTTTATTTTCGCTTTAGTTTTCTATTTATTAGAGGAGAAACTTAAAAAGGGTAAATTCCTAAAGATCGTTTAAATACTTGCAATGCTTCCATCTAGTTGTAAAAATAATTATATTTTAGCTTGTGTCAGTCGTTAAGCATTTTGTCCCACTGTGGCTGAGCATCAGCTGGCGCTTTTCTCTCCTCAAATATTCCATCAGCTTTAAAGTCCCAACTTAAGCTCACAAACAGCTGCGCATAGAAGTAATTAAGGGGCAATTTCCTTGCGCTCTACTTCCCGGACGATACACACACACACTCTCATGGCTGTGGATTGGTGTGCTTGCCAGGCCTTAAGTCCTTCTGATAGACCCACAAGGACGAACATATTAACAACGGCTTCGCGTGCGCACAGTATTTACATGCTTCGGTGTGTGTGTGGGTGTCTGTCACTAACGACTTAATTGCAGCAGCCAAAGCCAAAGGCAAAGCCGAAAAATACTCACCTTCAATTCAATCGCCATGCAGCGCTGTTGACAGCAGCCTTGGCTTATCCTTAAAGCAGACGCAAGCATGCAAGCGCGCCGTCATCCACACAGACTCTTGTCGTGTGTCACCCAGTACTTTGTGCCAAACAAGCTGATGCGTCCCTCCAGCTTCTCGCCTGCTTCCTGCGCTCTTTCATTTCGCTACTCACACACACGCTCTCATACACACATATTTATTTATTTACCTGCTGCACTTGTGCGGCTCTTCTCTTTGCGCTTTCTTTACTCCGCAGATACGTCACGTGCGCGCCGCGAAGGTGAAGTCCCCGGCGTTGATTATCACTTCATCACGCGCCAGGCCTTTGAGGCGGACATACTGGCGCGCCGCTTCGTCGAACATGGCGAATACGAGAAGGCTTACTATGGTGAGTAATTTACCATGTAATGAGTACACACTCGTACCTATATGTAGTATATGAAAGGTAACTGTACACTCGGTGTACGTGTAAATACACTTTCATATCCTATCTTTTAAACGAATTAAGTAAATTGCAAATTTTCACATATCCTCTTCTTCATCGACGTTTTCTGCCGTCTTTCTTTGTTGCAGGCACCTCGCTGGAGGCCATACGTACAGTGGTGGCGAGTGGCAAAATTTGTGTGCTGAATCTGCATCCGCAGAGCTTGAAGCTGCTACGCGCCTCCGATCTGAAACCGTACGTGGTGCTGGTGGCGCCGCCGAGTCTCGACAAATTGCGACAGAAGAAAATACGAAACGGCGAACCCTTCAAGGTGAGTGAACCAAAATGGTACAAATTTATTTTGAGCATACTTTTCGAAGAAGGATAGCATATCGGACCCATTAAAACTAGAACAAAAGGCCTTATTCAGATTGTTTATTCTATGGATACAACTAACTTTAGTGTATTTTTTAATTTTCACCTTTTTTTTTAAATAAATCCTACCATTTTACCCGTTAGGAGGAGGAGCTCAAGGACATTATAGCCACTGCCCGCGACATGGAGGCACGCTGGGGCCACCTCTTCGACATGATAATCATAAACAACGACACAGATCGTGCTTATCAACAGCTGTTGGCCGAGATTAATTCGTTGGAACGCGAACCGCAGTGGGTGCCGGCCAGTTGGGTGCATAATAATCGGGACGAGTCATAAAGTCAATGGAAATAAAGTGCAAGCGAAATGGATCGTGAAATGAAGCTAAAACAGGGAATTTGTCTATAAGGAAAATGCACTGGAAAGTAGAACTAATTGCAAACACGAAGTGAGCACAGAAAAATAGGTGTAGTGCTGAAGATAATTGTTTCAAAAATACTGTTGATTATGCTTGTATTCAATTTGTAAGAGAGTGCTTCAGTTTCCAGCTTATGAGCTTGTGAGCTTTTACTGAGCTTGTGAACATTCACTAAGCTTCTAAGTTTTCAATCAGCTTATGAGCTTTCACCAAGCTTCCGAGCTTTCAGCGAGCTTATGAGCATTTATTTTCATTTTTGTGCGTTTTCACTTCAAAATTACGTTCTTCTGAAAAAATGTAACATTGTTAGTCGCTACTTAACCAATACTGAACCACAGTGTTCGTGTCACTACAAATACAAACAAAGGTTTCGCGTCGTGCTCGTGGTTGGAGCGTGCAAAAGCATATGCGAAAGCTTTATTTCCAAACGAAAATGCAATACTTACATATAAATACAATTAAAATTATTTACTTGAACATACAGTATACTATATACAACATTTATATATATACACTTACACACACACACAGAAAAATTGAACGTTTTTATGTATAACTTGTTGATTTAGTAATAAAAATATAATTATTTTAAAATTTAAATAAAAAAGTATGCAACAAATTATGCAAACAAAATATATAATTTTAAAAGCTAACATTTAACGGCCTGATTCATAAAAAATGTTAAAATTATTAATATATATGAAAATTGTAAACAAAGTATTTTTAACAATAAAAAAAAATAGTTTTTGAAAATTTATTTGTATAAAAAATTTTTAATATTCATAAAAAAATGTTAAAATTAAATTAAAAAAATTATGAAAATTGTAAAACATATATTTTTAATTATTAAATTTTTTTTAAATTTATAATTAAAAACTTTGTTTGAAAAGTGACTAAAAATATATAAAAACAAAAAAAAATGTTATGAAAACTAAATTTTTATGAAAATGTTTTAAGTCATATTTCGAAGCATTTTTTTCATTAAATTTTTTTTCTTATATTTTTTTTATGGATTTGGCCGTTATCTGTACTTATACATATACATATGCAGACAGTAAAAACGTTTCACAAAATATTCTTAATTCTTAATTTACTTTATGTATTATATAATGTGCTGCATATACATACATACATATTTACTAAATCAAAGAAATTCCTTAATTACAAAATGTATATTTTTTGTTTTTGTTTTACATTAGATATTTGGATATTTGTTTGCCTTTATCTTTTCGAGCGTTTCTTATGTGTAAAAATTAGTTAATGAAAATAAGAAAAAAGTTGAAAAATGAAAAAAAAAACAAAAACAAAGAACAAGATCAGCTGTTTTTGACAAATATTTTGTAAACTAGTAATGTAAGCTTAACAGGACAAAAACAAAAACAAAAACAATAAATAATAGAAATGTTAAATGCAAAAATATAATAGGACAAATCGAATAGCAAAACAAAATAGAAATAAAATAAGTTCTTGCGGCGGCAGACCAAACGAGCAACGACGCCGCCAGTGGCTTTGTGCGCTCAAAGAACATATGTGAAATGAGGAAAGATAACGGTAGAAAGCAGAATTCACCCAAAAAAGAATTTACTTTAAACTCACGTACCATAAATGCTAAAGATAACAACAACAACAAAAACACAAAGTGCTGCTAGTAACTAAAAGGAAATTGCAATTTAGTAAGCAACTCATCTAAGCTAGTTAAAAACAAAACAAAAATAACAAAAACAAAATACACATACTAAACAACAAAAGCAAAGAACCAAAAGCCACACTCTCGTGCAACACACGCAAACATCAAATAAATTCAGCTTGAAGTCGGCAGCAAAAGCCGGAAGCCAAGCTTGCGCTGAATAAACGCGGCGAAAATGCAAAGCGAGCGAGCAGCTGTCGGCATAGATTCAACCGATTTCAACATAACCTCAAACAAAAATCAACAAAGCAGAGCAAATAACCGTTAAGCACACACATCGCTAAGGCACAGCCAATCAAAAGGGGCTGGCCAAGTGAGCCCAAGTGCATGCGACTGGCTTTAGGCCCTGTAGGAAACGCAAATAATAATAAAAATTTAAATAAATTGAAAAATTAAATAAAATATAAAAAAATAAATAAAAAATTTGAAAAAAAATTAAAATAAAGTAAAAAATAATAATAATAATAAATAAAAATAAAAAAGAAATAAAATTACATAAAAAACAAGTAGTCGCAGCTTAGGCAGAATAGCGCTAATTAAGAAACTAAATTTAAATGCAACCATATACGGTTATATACACATGTATGTATGTATGTTTGTAAGAGTATAGTTGAAATTGTTTATTGACCATTGTTTTCTATTGAAATTTATATTGTATATTGTGTTGTTAGGCCAAAGCAATTGAATTCATACTTCATGCCTCAAAGCATACGAAAGAACAAACGAAAAGCGAAACAGAAAACGCGAAACGCAAAACTAAAATGCCGCACTTAGCGAAAAAAGAAATTTAAATGCAAAAAAAAACAAATAAAAAATAGTCATAACAAATAAACAAATAGAGTGTAGCGCCAAAGTAGTTATGTAACACTGTAACAAAATTCATAAAATTAAAAAAAAATCAACGCTACGCCGCAAGGGACTGTAAACTATTTATATAACATGTTACTCTATTTAACATATTCAATATTTGTTTTATATAATTTCTTATTCTTCATTTTTCTTTTCATTTAAATTTTTTGCTTTTAATTCTAAAATTTTATCTACATACTTGTATTTTTATTATTTATTTAATTTTTTTTTTATTTTTATTTATATTTTTTGTGATTTTTAAGTTTTATTTTTTTGTATTAATTAATTAATTTTTATTTATTATTTTTAATTTTTATTTATTTATTTATTTTTTGTATTGTTTTTTTTTTGATTTTTGATTTATATTTTTTTTACATTTTTCACATTTTATGTAATTTTTATTTATTGTGTTAATTTTTTGAATTTCCTTAAAATCTAAATTGCTTCTGTATATTCCATTAACAAATGTTTTTTTGCGGCATACAACAATAACAACCACGAAAATAGCAAAATTACCGCCAATGAATAAAAAAACAAAAAAAAATTAATAAAAATATTCAAATGAGAGACGTGTGTGCGTGCAGAGCTGTTTAATAAAAAATAAAAACAAAACAAAAAAGTATTTAAAAGTAAAACACAAAATATATAGTCTAATATGAAAATGTATGTATGTATGTTAAATTCTTATGTAAATCGTAAAACACGCGCGAATACTAAATGTTGCAGAAACAGCGTTCAACTAAACCAACATGAAATGAGTACGTAAAAAACAACAACAAATAAATAAATAAATAAGAGAAAAACAAAAATAGAAGTAAAAACCTAATAGTTTAGCAAGTAAAGAAAACAAGTCGAAAGTAAAACAAAAATATAAATAGAAACCAATAGAAACAAGCCCAGAAATGTACTAAAGATAAAAGATAAAGGTAAATTAAAGGTGAAAATATTATTATTATTATTATTTAACATTTAAATAAATAAATAAATCATGTAATTATATTAAAGAAATTTAAAATACAAAAATTGAAAAAATAATAAGAAAACTGTGTGCATTTATTACTAAAACTACCGCTGGAAGACCAGCTTTGGGTTGAATTTCGGTAAGTACACACTTCGCTCTTTGCTCTGCTTTAGGTGCACATGGAGGCGTTAACTCGGCCAAAAGATAATTATTTGAAGCGACACGAATATCTCATTTTAATTTGCAACATGAAAATGACTCTAAGACATGTAAAAGCTTTCAATTTGCGAGTAAATTTGTGTATTTAAAGTGCTTGTCGCAAACCGAAAATTCATTAAAAAAATGTTAGATATCGATAAAAATTGTACTTGGCGTGGTCAGAAAAATACTTGGAGTAGTTCTTGTACCCTATTTCATGGCACTCACCTAAGAAATAAAGCCGATTTGAGCATTTTTTCGTAAAAAACCGGCGATTTGCGACACATTTTTAATTCTCTAAAATCGTGGGTTATTCGAAATGAAAATTTTCTTGAGTAGAATTGTGGCGCATGCGATTCCGCAAATTTTGACATTTTTAGATTTTCTCTACGACCTCTAGTTTAGAAGTTATAAGCGTTTTTCTATTCTGCGGTTGCTTTCTGCATGGTTCTGGTCGCCTGGTAGAAATCCAGGATTTTTGTGCCAAATTGAAATGCAATTTTTCTGCAGCCGGCAGCGGCAGCGGCAGAGGAGGCACCCAAAAACTTGCCGGTTGCCATTGCATATGCAAAGGGGCAAATTTGAAATGGCGGAAGCGGTCGAACAGGATGTGAGCCGGACCGGATATGGACATAGGGCGGAACCGGAAACGGAAAATCACGTTACCTGACTTCCGGTTTCGAGGTGTTTCCGGAAGTGACAAACCGGAAACGGAAGTTCTGCACCGGAAATGTACATAAGGCGGAACCAGAAACAAAAAATAGCGTTGTGTGACTTCCGGATTAGAGGTATTTCCGGAAGTTGAGAACCGGAAACGGAAATGCCCAAGTGGTCTGGAACTTCCGTTTCCGGTTTGTCACTTCCGGAAACACCTCGAAACCGGAAGTCAGGTAACGTTATTTTCCGTTTCCGGTTCCACCCTATGTCCATATCCGGTCCGGCTCACATCCTGTTTGACCGCTTCCGCCATTTCAAATTTGCCCCTTTGCATATGCAATGGCAACCGGCAAGTTTTTGGGTGCCTCCTCTGCCGCTGCCGCTGCCGGCTGCAGAAAAATTGCATTTCAATTTGGCACAAAAATCCTGGATTTCTACCAGGCGACCAGAACCATGCAGAAAGCAACCGCAGAATAGAAAAACGCTTATAACTTCTAAACTGGAGGTCGTAGAGAAAATCTAAAAATGTCAAAATTTGCGTAATCGCATGCGCCACAATTCTACTCAAGAAAATTTTCATTTCGAATAACCTACGATTTTAGAGAATTAAAAATGTGTCGCAAATCGCCGGTTTTTTGGCATATACGTGAACTACTCGCTCATCTTTTGAGATATGGATCTGAAATTTTGCACACACCCTTTTCTTATCAAGAAGCTACTCCTGGTATGGTCGGTATTGGATCACTACAACATATAGCTGCTATATAAACTGATCAATCGGAACCAGGTCCTTGTATGGAAAACTTTTTCATTTGACCAGATATCTTCATGAAATTTGGCATGAGTTATTCTCTAAGGCAGCGCTATAATCTGCGAATATATTGTTCAGATCGGACAATTATAGCGTATAGCTGTCATACAAATCGACCGTTCAGAATCTAGCAAACTATCTTTTTATACAATTTTACGCTAAAAACTAAAAATAAACAAAAATTAAGTCGTTATTTGCATTAATTTGCGCTGAGCAAATCAACAAACACGCACTAGTTAAAGGTCCACTGTATGTAGTATTGGCTTATTATTTTTACATATTATGCCCCCGTGCACTGCCAACCAACACACAAAACTGCAGAGGAAGCATTGAGGGCTTTCGAATGGTTGCTGCTTTGAGTACTTTAAAGGACTGAGCTTTTACGACTGCACTCTGTCGTTGAGCTGCTACTGAAGGCAGCAGTGATGGTTCGTGTCTGCAGCCAAAGTGAATGGTTTTAATAAGCTTTAAGCTTTTATAGTCCCTAAAAAAAGCTTATTTGGGACAAACGGGGTTGTTGTACTTACTTTCTCGGGTTTCTCCAATAATCTTAAACACTTTATAGCTTTTGTAGAAAATTCGCTTTAATGCTAAGCTAACTTTTGTATAAGTTTAAGACTTTTCTTCTAATACAAACTGGAGTATCGTCAATAATGTTAAAAATACAGAGCTAGAACGGCTCTTGTACAGTTTCACATGTCTTAAATAAATAAAAATATGGTTCTTACCTAAAAATTGCATTAAAATAATTACATAAACAGACATATAAGCAAACACCTAAACATACATACAAAAGCCTAGCCTAACTACATCCTTGATAACACTAAAAATCCGGTTTCTTCTGGCACCGTTCGTCCGTGGGAGCCAGTCCTCAACTGAATGGGAATATAGAAACACCGTTATTGCAACGGCACTTAATAACTATGAAATGCAACAAATCGCTCCCAACTCTTCCAGCGACAGCTTGCGCAGCTTTTTCGTTACCCGATTGTCTTAATGAAATATTGTCGAAATGAAGTTGTAAAACTGCCAATATCATTTAAAGAGCTGCACATTTCCTAACCTAAAGCAGCCACATTGCAGCGGCATCTAGCTCGAGTAGACCTCTCGCAATTGTTTGCGCAATATTTTCCCCGTCAAACTTTTCGGTATCTCATTAGTGAATATAACGCCACCATCCAGTCTCTTATATTCGGCCACGCGTTCGGCTACGTAATTGTAGATCTCTTCCTCGGTGGCCTTTGTGCCTTCGCGCAACACAACGACGGCGCGTGGCAGTTCGCCAGCCAACTCATCGGGTCGTGGTATGACCGCGGCCTCCAGGATTTTCGGGTGATCGCGTAGTATACCCTCCAACTCGGCAGGCGGCACTTGGAAGGCCTTCACTTTGATGAGCTCCTTGATGCGATCGGTGATGTAGAAGTAGCCCTCTTCGTCATAATGACCAACGTCGCCGGTGCGCATCCAACCGTTCGGTAAGAAGATATCTGCATTGGCTTCGTCGTTGTTCAGGTAGCCCTTCATTACCTGTGGGCCGCGTATACAAATCTCGCCTGTGGTGTTGGGTCCCAAACCCTTGTGACATTCCGAGCCGATGGCAACGATTTTCCCTTCGGTGTTCGATGCCGGCGCACCAGCGGAGGAAAAGCGCGTGTTGTTCGGCGACACCTGCAGTGCGAGCGGCGATGTTTCGGTCATGCCAAAGCCCTGCAGGAATTTCGTGTTGTGGAATCTGTAAGCAGAGACAAATTACATTGGTATTTTATTGAATTTGGAAAGAGCTTGCTTAAACACCATAAGCGCGTACTCACTTTTTCATGAAACGCTGCATGTCGTTTTCGGTGATCGGCGCAGCGCCGGTGAACACATATTGCAGATCGGGCACCATTTCCGGCGTTAACTTCGGGTAGTTGATCATGAAGAGTGCTGTATGAAAAGAGATACAATATTAGCTCAAACTGTGCCCTAACTGTATAGCTGTGGACCTACCAATCGGCGGCACTACGTTCAGCATTGTAGATTTGTATTCACACAGGGCTTTGACGAGATCGTCTGGACGGAACTGAGGAACTGTTATCAATTTAGCGCCGATCGCTATCTTCGACAGCATTACGACATTGAGTCCGTAAATGTGGAAGAATGGCAAAATGCCGGGTAAAACTTCCTGTCTACCGGATTGTCTGAAACCGTACGGCAACTCCAGCTGTTCGCCATTGATCGTGATGTTGTTGTGTGTGAGCTGCACTGCTTTCGGCATACCAGTGGTGCCGGAGGAGAATGGCAGGAATACCACGCTGTCGGGATCGATGTCGTAATCCCTCAACTGTGAGTAGTCAACATCTTGCGGACTAATCAGTTCGAAGAAGTCTATGGCACCGGCGGGCAACTTCTCATCTGGCTGAAAGCGTATGACAGCGATGGGCAGATTCTTTTCTGCCAGCTCGCAGGCTTCTTTCATGACTCCATAGCCCAGACTCGTGACAACAGCAAACTTGCTATCGCTCAGCTGCAGTTGGCGGCAAATTTCCTCTGAAAACGAAAAGGGAGCACAAAGAAAAGTGAGTTAAAAACTAGAGAGCATGTATGAATGTGTGAAAGATATTATGAGTCAGTCCTCAATTGAACGTGACTATTGGACGTTTTAGTTAGGTACACTAAGCTGTTTTTGCAGGAAGTGGGTTCGAAAAGACTGTACGTGCCTGCATTACATTGAACTTTGGAAACGATTATGCAATGATTTGAAGTGAATGTGAGTATGAATCTATTTTGGTGAATCAATAAGTTCTTGTTGGTTATATGCAGATATTCCTGTGTAGTTACTTCTGTTCGTGAAATCGGAACTTTCCGGAGGAAAGAGAGCTCATACTCCGCTTTTTAAACGATTTTTATGTTCTAATCAGATTCTGGGGTACGAATTTTCAAAATTTCTTAAAGCTGACAGTTGGTTTGCAGCATACTTTGCCACTCTGTTGAAATAAAACTCGCATAAGTCGTTTCTCTTTCATTTACTCACCAGCTGTGTAGAGTGGATTGACTGTGGTCACCGTTAGACCCGCTTCTATGGCACCCAGTGTGGCAATCGGGTATTCCGGCAGGTTTGGCAAGCAAATTGCGATGATATCACCCTGTCCAAGTTTAAATTTGGTCTGTAGGCGTACTGCAAAGGCGGCGCTGCTGTCGCGCAACTGAGCGTAAGTATATTGGCGGCCGCTGACGACGCAAATCTGTAATTATAGTAAAATGCAAAAAAGTGGTGTAAAAGTATTTCGTGGTAAATATTTCTCAAAAGCATTATTTTAAGTTTACTTTCTATTATTTTTATCGAAGATGGCAGTAATTTAGCACTATTCCACATAGGGTCTATTAGTAAGTAGTTCAGTAACCAGTTGAATAGTGACTCAACGCGTAATTTCCACCACATGGTGAGCATATTATTCAATTGCGCACAAAAGTAAATAAGTAATTATCAATCACACTTTATAACAAGGAATATGCTGGTTGACGTTAGTTTACAAACACTTACTTACACTTATTTAGTATTTAGATTGCCAAGTGCAATTATTTTCAAAATAAACACTGAACAAAGTATTTTATAATGAGCTCTAATATTCGCTTTGGAATTCATTAGTTTTTAATCTGAGATGTATTTGCTTGTTGTTGCACGATTAAAGGGGAGCCATTATTAGGAGCAAATGACTGCCGAACAAAGTACAAAAAGTCAGGTCAAAGTAAATAATAGTTAAACCGTTACATAAAGGAACGGCGAATGGAATAATTAAGAAAAAATAATTGAGTGAAATGTGTTAATTATTTGCTGTATGACTATTTATAAAAGACCACCGCAATTAACTCATTAATTGTGATAAGCATCGGTAATTGTAAGAGCACTTCCGGTGCAAAACTAAGCTAAGTATAAGCTAAAGAATCATAGCACTTTCTCTCCTTGAACATAAGTACAATATTTACTAATCGAGTAGCCTCTAAAGTACCTCTGAAACAAAGGAAGTCTAAGAAGATGGTACGAAGTTGCGAGATTCTCCATCAATTCAAGAGTAACAATAAAGTTTAAGAACTTGGCGATTCTGAAGCATCTGCTGAGAAATTAAAAAAGGCTAGCTACAAAAAGAAGCTCGATGTTTGGGTACCACATGAATTGTCTGTGAAAAATTTAATGGACTGAATTAACATCTGCGATGCTTTGCTGAAACGAAATCGAACCATTTCTGAAGCGAATGGTAACAGGAGACGAAAAGTGGATCAAATACGACAATAATGTGCGGAAAAGATCATGGTCCAAGCGGGTGAAGCTCAATAAATGGTGGCAAAGCCAGGATTGGCGCCTCGAAGAGTTATGCTGAGTGTTTGGTGGGATTGGAAAGGCATCATCTACTATGAGCTGCTCCAGCCTGGTCGAATGATTGACTCTACATTTTACTGTTAACAACTGATGAGATTGAAGCAAGCAATCGAAAAAAACGACCAGAACTGATCAACAAAAAGTGCTTTGTCTTACATCAAGACAATGACTCGACAAAAACTGAGCAAGATTGGCTGGGAAATTTTGATGCATCCACCATATAGCCCTGACTTTGCACCATCGGACTACCATTTGTTTTGGTAAATACAGAACTCTTTCAATGGAGTAAAGTTGGCTTCAAGAGAAGCCTGTAAAATTTACTTGTCGCAGTTTTTTGCCGAGAAACCAGAAAAGTTTTGCACTGATGGAATAATGTCTTTAGCGAAAAAATGGCAAAAAGTGGTCGAACAAAATGGTATATATTTGCTTTACTAAAATTCATTGAAAATATAAAAAAAATATGTTAAATTTTGATTAGAAGTACGAAAAGGCTTTTGCGACTACCCAATATTAGTGGGCGAACTGACTTACACATAACAATCGTTATTGGGGCGGTGAATTCTCTAAGAGTTTTCAGCTGTCACAAGACAATTCTATAAATTTTTTTCGACCAACATCGAATTAATGGACGATGATAAAGTATCTTATCTTGTTGCAGTAATAAAAATCGCTTTTGAATATCGCAAAAAAAGTGTAAACAAAATAAAATGAATATACGCACGCCAAAGACAATTTCAGCGAAATTCTTTATCAATTGCATTCAATTTTTATATACCGAAGGTATGAGTAGATAATTTTTGTTTTTGCAGAATTTGCCGAAATCGCTTTTGCGTAAATAGAAAAATCAAACAAAAACATGAAATCTGCGCTGAATCTGTTTTTATATACGAACTATCTGTGTGTTTGCGTGTTCTTTTTTTTGATTTCAGTCCGAAGTTCAGTGGTTCAATGTGCAAAGTCCAGATTGGCTAAATTTATTATGATCACACACGAAGATGGGGGCGAGCAATTACCGAGACTCTAATGGGTATGCGCGCGCAGTGGCATTGAGAGATAGCGAGCAGGCTGGCGAGCGTGCGATAAGCGGTGGGATGGGATGAATGAGATACGTCGAGAGCGAGCAGGCGAGACTAAGCGAGTGGAATGAGGTCGGCAAACAAAGTGGTCCATGAATTATGTTATTTATATATGTATATAACTTGAAAATACACATAATAACACAAATTTTAAGAATCTATAAACAAAAATTATCTGCAGCGCCGTGGACTCCGCACAGCACCGCACTGAAATAAATGAACGGCATTTAAAAAAAAAAACAAAACAATGTTTTCGGCGGTGGAGGTGTGTCAGAGCATGACGCGGCAAGTGCTTTTGTTTCACTATCAAAGAGTAAATAAAATCACCATAAAATTCTGAATGAAGAAAACAAAATGTTGTGAAATTAAGTATTTGACGTCTGCACCGACGGCTGGCGACCTGATTTTGGGTGTGTTTGATAAGTTATACATATGAGCCATAAGATTCGTAAGCGTTGAGCAGAAGTGTTACAATTACATAGGTCAATATTTGGAAATAGAGCGATATAGAGACAGAGCCATGCTTGTGCCAGAAGGCGATTGAAGCAGAGCTTGAGGTGGATTTTTCAAACTTAGGGTGTCCTAGACAGCTGGAGAGAGGTGAAAAAACAAAAGCTTCTGAATAAGCGTCGACACATCCATTGAAAAATCCGAAAAATTTTAAAATCTACCCTAACGAAAAAAAGAACCCTTGTTTAAGTCAGAACTCCATGACCACAGCATTAAGCTGACAAATTTGCTCTTATGCTGCCAAGAAACGTTTACTAGAAAAAACAAAACAATACAATTATGAGGCAATTTGAATGAAAACAAAACGCTTGGACCATAAGCAAAGCGAAAAAATCATAAACAGACGTAGGTACAATTAAAACAAACAAGCAATGTGTGGTTGGCGTGAATTCATTGAACCCGCCGGCGCTGCATTCGTATCTGCAAACACGTCGCTATCGCAAAAAAAAGTTTATTTATATTTGCAAATGTTTATATTCATTCACTTGTGCCTCCAATTATCGCCACCTGCTTGCAAAAAGAAACCGCAGTGTCGTCAAGTAATGAGGAATCTTTGCCGAGCGTCGAGCGAAGTGGAGAGCAGGTGAAAAGTGAGAGTAAGAATTATATATATTTTTAATGAAGCAGAGGGCAGGAACAAGATGAGTCCGAAAGCAGAGTGAGGAAATAGGGTAGAGGGTATACATTGAAATTCGCGTTCCTGCACTGAGCTCATATGTGATCAAAATTTCTATTCATATTACATATAATTTATTATCACAGGGTTTGCTAACACCAAGTGCCTTATAAAGGCAGCTAGTCAGCAAATAATAAACGATATGACTTGAAATCGCTCTTAAAAGCTAAAACAGCTCACACGAACCCAACAAGAAAACACGGAGTGGGAAGCCAGTTGGTGGTGTTTCCCTTTCTGAGGTATGATTATTACACGAGGATTGCGTCGCGGTGGTCGTTAAGTCTGTGCCACTTTCTGAAGTATAGAAATTTATGAAGCAAGTGACTTAAAAGTATCTACATCACACCGGGGTCTGCAACACATGATTCTTCACAGCTTACAGGAAGGAGAAATATCGCATCACGGTTCATCAGCCATCGGGCTACCTTAACTACCAGCGCAGGTTAGTTACACTGAGTTTGAGGGCACATCACATCAAACGTGCGATGTCCCATGATCTAACAAAGTCATTACGAATGGGATAGTCAATCCACTTGGTACCGTTTCTTATATAGGCAGGCAAGCCAACCGCGATTGAACTGCTATATGACAGTTTTTATACCCTGAATAAGTTATAATACGCTTTTCACGATGTTTGCAATTCCCTAAAAGGAACGTAGGAAGCCATTTAAAATATATACCTAAATGATCTGCGTGATGAGCTGAGCCGATTTAGCCATGTGTGAGATATCGCTCTGAAATTTTGCACAAGTTCCTTTAGCTCCAAGCAGCTGCTCATTTGTCTGAAACGCTTACATCGGACCACTATAGTATATAGCTGCCATACAAACTGAACTATCGGAATAAAGTTGCTAAAAGATATCATTTGTCAAGGGTGTTGTAGCCTCGGTGTAACCGAAGCTAACGTTTTTTCTCGTTTTATTTTTATTTTTATATATTTTTTGCCCCCATGTGACAAGTGGCAACTGCATCCAGCAAGCAAAGTGTACTTCGTTCAATGGAATTGCTGGTGAAGCTTTTCAATTATGGCACAAGTCGCGTCAATTGAATACGCAAGGTTCACTAATACAAGTAAATAAGTGCTTTACATGCATATACATACATACATATGTATATGTACATATGTACGTATGTGAAAAGATAAAAATAGAAATAAGATACTTTGTTGGCATTTATGACTTTATGGTCTTGTGTTTGATATTTTTTTTTGTGATGTAAAGCATCAACACTAACTAAAATTAAGCCCTGACATGAAAGATTCAACAATTCAGATGCATTTGATTGACACGACATTTGTAGTTTTATTGCAGAATTGCACTGATATTTGGATTTCTACTTGCATGGAAAAATAAGCAAAGACACTAAAACAAATTCTACATTCTTAGCTTCTGAATTATACAAAAATGTATTCTCCCACTATAGCCAAATTTTTTTTCTCGCATGCTATATATTTGTTTGGAATTGACTTTTTCACCAATTTTTTTTTTATTTTATCGTTTTACCGATTTATACAAAAATTAATTTCCCTCACAACAGCGATTTTCTCGCGTGCTATATTTTTGCTTGGAACCGATTTTCTAAGCAATTTTTTTTTATATAAATCCTACATTCTTTGCTTCTAAGTTATACAAAAATTGACTTTCCCCATAAGATCGAATTTTTTTGTCGCATGCTATATTTTTGTTTTCGTTTACTTTTCACCGGCGTAAATGAACTAAATAACATTCCTAGAGGCTTTACAGAGCAAATAAATCACTTAAGACAGATAATAGCGACATTAACAATAGCCTGCTGCCATAAAATTATTATTATGTTTGTAGTTTTATAAACAATTACTTTGTTGGGCTCTACTTCTTTGTTTACTCCATTTTCTAATCTTATCAGCGAAGAGTTTGAATCCTGTCAAGCAGCTCACTCGTACAAAGGTCGAGTGCTCAACAACCACCTTTGAATTAATTGAAATATAAACAAAAGTTGTCAAAAGACACAAAGCTATAATTAAATACTGAAATCTGTGTGATTATGCTTTCGTTATCGGCGCTTTTGTATGTGCATAAGTAATTATAAATAATTTGCAAAAGGCCTAAAACTAATTTATATTTTGTTTAATGAAGAAAGTGATAACGAGTAAACAAATACAGCGTATTAACAAAGTTTCATGAAAAATCCTAAAGGAAGCCAGTTTGGACTGTTGGATAAACATTGAACAAAATGAATATTATAAGGCAGAAGTCAAAAGGATGTCAGCAGTCTGATGTCAAATTCCAACACATTTTTCTATAATTACAGCTTGTTTTCTTCAACTTACCGTCGCTATGTCCTTCTCGAACTTCTTGAAATCCCGCCACACGTATTTGTCCACTGTCAGATTGACCGGCTCGACGGGATCGAATGGCGACTGCCTGATGTAACCCTCCTCTTCAGTGTAAACTACGAGTTTATCCTGCTGTGTCGGCAGCGTGGTGGCGGCCGTGCTCAAACTGCGCGCGCCGGACGAGGCGGCGGCCACGGCGGACTGCACAGGCTGCGCGAACATCACGGAACGCATCAAATGGCGCAGCATTTTAACACAAATTTTTGGACCGCAAACTCACAAAACACTTAAAAATTCGGTTTCTAAATTTATAAAATATCAGTGGGTCCTTTGACGCGCGGTTATACACAGTGAACGCGAAAAGTTACACTTTTTGACAACTTGAGATCACGGGACACTTATTTTTCTTATTTTGGAAGACAGACAATTTCTGATTGATTTGGTTAATTTGAAGACTGGCGTTTCTTCAACGATTCTTCGACGATTCTTTTGTATGCTGTTGGGCTCTAGAGCAAAACGCGTCTGTAATGTTTGGGTGTTGCGGCGCGACTAAGCGATCGTCCGCTCTGTGAAGCGCTTGTCACTTTGTTGGCCTTTTGTAGATGGTTGTTGGTTTTGTTTTCGTTACAGTGCTCGCGTCACCGCCTCTGCACAGTTAGTAGATTGGGCGATATACGTGTGTGTAATTGTTGTTGTATATACCGCTTGCATTGATGTATGATTTTACGATTTGTTTATTTTTGTGTTTGCTTGCTTTATCGCGCAAGTGAACGCTATGCAATGAACCGGTTCGACGACTTGATTTTTTATCAAATTTTTAAAAAATATTTTTCGTAAATTGTTTTTGCGACGACGTACAAAGTCCAAATGCGGTGTTGTTGTTGTTGCTGCTGTTCATGTTATAGTTGTCATATGTTGCAAGCTCATTCACAACGGAAAATATAATTGACGCAGTCACCAGCTCCTTTTCACCTTTGGGCGCTGAGCAGTATGTGTGTTGTGTGTGTGTGTGTGTGATTACGGAGCTGCAGCGTCGATCGCTCTTATCAAAACTGTAATTGAATATGAAATAAATGATTTTACAGTGAATTTTGATTTTTTCAAAATATTTTTAATTTCTTGTTTTAAATGTTGTTATTTTTCTATTCTCTACATTCCTTTTTTATTTGACTTATCTCCTCTTCCTCTTTTGTAAATATTTTCTAAGCCCTACAAGTGAGTTGTTATTGTGCTCAACTGCATTAATCAGCCGCTGTTTACAAGTGACTATCAACTGCATGCAATGCTTTGTGCGCACGTGACGAATGCATTGAGAATTTGTAACGAAATAATTGCAAAAGTCACGAAGTCGAAAGGAAAAATGAGTATTATTGTTAGGAAAGCAGAAACTCTTCACAGCTATAAAACAAAGAACTCTCGCAAAAGCGTTGTGAAAGCTTCGGCATGAAATATGAAAGCTCCTGCTCTGCTTAGTTACTACAGCAATCAAAGCTTTCTTTGAAATCTTGTCTTTTTATATAAAATTACTGAAAATTGTTTCGAGGTACGGACAAGAAAGTTAAGTCTCAAAAGCTTTCTGAATAAATTATTAAACAATTTCGATCATAATAATATATAATATCTGTATCTAATATACACATATTGGGTAGTCGAAAAAGTCTTTTCGTATTTTGTCAGTAGATGTCGTTGCAGTCGTATATCTCCAGTGCACCAATCATATTGTGTCTACCATATAGTGATGGAAAGGTGAGATTTTAAGCTTCATTTAACCAAAAGAAAATTAAAAAGAAATCGGGGGAAGTTGAAACAAAATTTAAAGCTGTTCAAAAATGAGTGAAAATAATGAAGAAATTCCCTATATTTTGAAATTTTTGTATAAAAAAGGGCCACGCAAGCCACCAATGAAATTTGTGAAGTTTTAGGAGACGATGCTGTATCAGTGCGTGTAGTACAACAATGGTTCTGAAAATTTCGATTTACACTGATGGAATAATATCTCCAGCGAAAAAATGGCAAAAAGTGGTCGACCAAAATGGTATATACTTATTTATTTAGTAGTAAAAAACATAAGTTGGAATTTAATCAGAAATACGAAAAGACTGTTTAGACGACCCAATATTTAGTAATCTCTTTGGAAAAGCAAACATTCAAGAGTGGTTTGAAAGTTTTAAGATTGGGGGGAAAAGCTCTAGACGATGTTTCCCCACAAAGCAACATTTGTATCTTAGCTCAATTGGCTTTTTTGACCAAGCTAGGTTACTTTCAGTTGGTGTACTCCCGTTGATTATGTGATAGAGCATATGTTAAGGTAATTTTCTTACCCTGAATATACCCTCAGTTTGCCACGATGTTTGCCGCAGACCCTATAAAATTATATGCAGATCACTTATAAAAACCATAAATCCATACTTTCTAAGAAACATACTTCCTTCGATACAGTAATAATTAGATCTGATTAACTATAAAACACTGCACAAAGCAACGATGACGATGACTCCGCATAAAGAAGCTCGCAGAAATCGCACACTAACAACACTTTCAGACGCGTAACTAACCGTACTCAACGAAGAACGCTGGCGTCCCGCTGGAGTTGTAAAAGGAAACTGAACTGATCGGCGTTGTTTGTTGTATTTTTCAGTTTGTTGCTTGCCATTTGCATATAGGTATGCTATTTATTGTATATGTATATAGCTGTATGTGCAAAGAAATGCAGAAACGTAATTATATAAAAGCACATATTTGTCAGAAAGAAAATAGAATAATAAGGTGTGGCTGAAATGATTCAAGCAGTTTGTGCAAATTGGAGCTTGAGCAAATCAGAGGCGCAGAATTTTTGAAATAAGCAAAATGAAGTTAGGCTGCTTAAAAATAAAAAAGGGAAGAAAAGAAAATGCGGATTCACTTGTGTGATGCACTCCATTCTGATTTCAGCAAACATTTTAATGGCATTTATTTGTAAATGCAAGAGTAGAAGCGTAGAAATGGTGCTGAGCGCGTCCATAAATAGAATGCGCATGCTAGAAGCGGAGCGCTTGTCATATTATGTGCGTTTATTGAATTCGTGTGGAAATATGTTGTCTAAGAAGATATTATAATTCGGATTTTGGACAGAAGTAGAAAAATATCAAAGCATAACTGATTCTTATTCTTCATTTTGATTTCTGCAGAGGCGATGACTTGTTGTAAAATTCCTTAGCAAAGGGTTTTCAGAATGAACTAAAAACCTACTCAAATACGTTATTTGGGAGGAATGGTATTAATATTGATGTGGATTTTTTATAAGCCCAGCTTGTTCTAAAGAAAGTGGAGTGAAGTTTTTTTCGACACACTTGGAACACTAAGTCATTCTTGAGTAGAGAGTCTAGGGTTATCTGTCTAAATATTAAATCTGTGACCTTACAGATTAGCTTGAAGTTCTAGCCCGTCGGGTTTATTACCGATTTTCCTGTAGAAGTCCCTTTATACAATTTCTCCAATGGTTTTCTATCTAATCGCAACGAAAGAGCTTCAAAGAACAACAGTTTTAAATTTTTAAAATTTTTCTAATGACAGTTTTATATACTTGAAATACGTGAAATGTGTTGAAATTAAAAAAAAACAAGTAAGGAAGGGCTAAGTTCGGGTGTCACCGAACATTTTATACTCTCGCATGGTAAAGTGATAATCGAGATTTCATTATCCGTCATTTACATATTTTTCAAATACCGTATTTGTGTAAAGTTTTATTCCGCTATCATCATTGGTTCCTAATGTTTATACTCGTATTATACAAAGAAGGCATCAGATGGAATTCAAAATAGCTTTATATTGGAAGAAGGCGTGGTTGTGAACCGATTTCAGCCATATTTCGTACATGTCATCAGGGTGTTAAGAAAACATTATATACCGAATTTCATTGAAATCGGTCTAGTAGCTCCTGAGATATGCTTCTTGGTCCATAAGTGGGCGGCGCCACGCCCATTTTCAATTTTTAAAAAAAGCCTGGGGGCAGCTTTCTTCTGCCACTTCTTCCGTAAAATTTAGTGTTTCTGACGTTTTTTGTTAGTCGGTTAACGCACTTTTAGTGATTTTGAACATAACCTTTGTATGGGAGGTGGGCGTGGTTATTATCCGATTTCTTCCATTTTTGAACTGTATATGGAAATACCTGAAGAAAACGACTCTGTAGAGTTTGGTTGACATAGCTATAATAGTTTCCGAGATATGTACAAAAAACTTAGTAGGGGGCGGGGCCACGCCCACTTTTCCAAAAAAAATTACTTCCAAATATGTCCCTCCCTAATGCGATCCTTTGTGCCAAATTTCATTTTAATATCTTTATTTATGGCTTAGTTATGACACTTTATAGGTTTTCGGTTTCCGCCATTTTGTGGGCGTGGCAGTGGGCCGATTTTGCCCATCTTCGAACTTAACCTTCTTATGGAGCCAAGGAATACGTGTACCAAGTTTCATCATGATATCTCAATTTTTACTCCAGTTACAGCTTGCACGGACGGACGGACAGACGGACGGACGGACAGACATCCGGATTTCGACTCTACTCGTCGCCCTGATCACTTTGGTATATATAACCCTATATCTGACTCTTTTAGTTTTAGGACTTACAAACAACCGTTATGTGAACAAAACTATAATACTCTCGTTAGCAACATTGTTGCGAGAGTATAAAAATCATGCATCATAAGTTATGATTCATAACCAATTATAAGGAAAAAATTAAATTTCCAGCATATACATTTTTTTGACGTCTACAAGACAAGCGTTATTTACAAGGTGGATTTAATAAGCTTAACTAATTAGCAAGAAAATTACTTACTAATAAGTTCTACCCTATATACATATAAGCACGTACATACTTATGTTATAAATATATACTATACACACGGATCACTTGCTTTAAGTGGCTTTCCGCGGATCGCATTGCGAAATAGACGAAATAGAAGGTGTGACAAGTGGACAAGTGCACAATTAAGGCAAATGCAATAGTTGTGGGCCAAAAAAAAAAACACTTTTCGTAAAGAGAGAGAGAGAGAGAGTGTGATATGGAGAGCAACATGACATCCACAAGTCGGCTGGTGGGCTCGTTTATTTACATATTTACCGCTTATGTATCGGATCTGTGAGCAGAAGTGGACACAACGAAATGTTTACCAAAGTACATAAATACAAAAATATTTATGCACATGCATAACAACAACAACTATATGATAACAACAACGTCGCTGCATTGATGTTCGTCGCTTTTTGGACTTTGCTCCCAAGCTTAGCGTGACGCCCGCGGCAACGCCGATTAGGTGAACGACGGAAAAAACCGGTCGCGGCGCAAGCTGCAGTTCCCAACTAACAAAGCTGTTTTTTAAATGCTCGCTGTAATGCAATCGTTACAACAAATAATCAAAGCAACTATTTCGGGTTGTGATCATCAGCAGCGATTAGGCTTTGGAATGCGGCAACGCGGTGAGCGGTGTCTGGTGGAAATTAAGCGGCGGTTAAAATGTTGTGGAATTTTTATTTTTAATTATTGTAGTTATGAGTAGTCAGTTTAAATATTTTGGATAGTTAAATTCAGGGGTTAACACTTTTTTACTTGAGGCAATCTACACGAGGCGCTGAGCGATAAGATTGAAGAACAAGGAAAAATGTTAACTTTGGTTGCACTCAACCCGTCACAAATACAAAAAAAACCTTGCACGAACTGCGATCGGTCGTTTGTACGGCAGCTATATGCTAAAGGTATTCGATATCGTCGGTTCTGACAAATGACCAGTTTCTAGTGGAGAAAAGGAGGTATGCAATTGAATATATCAAAAACTGAGGAAATAGTTGGCATATATACAGAAAGAGGGAGCGGGTTAAATCGACTCAGTTCGTCATGCTGATCATTTATACCATATATTGGGTAGTCGCAAAAGTTTTTTCGTATTTTGTCAATAGATGTCGTTGCAGTCGTATATCTCCAGTGCTACCAATCACATTGCGTCATATTATGTAGTGTTGGAAAGGTGAGATGTTAAGCTTCATCCACATACTTTATAGGATCTCCGACGTACTCTGTTCAGAGTATATAAGAAAGATTAAAATCGCTGATTAACGGCTTTATAATCAAGCCAATCAAGTTTAATTTGTGCACAAAAGGAGAGCTGAAAGAGACCCACAAAAGCAGCAAAGCTGAAGAAAATAAAGAAAAGCTAAGCAAAACAAAGTGAAGCGAAGAAAACTACCAACAAATTGTGAAACAGCGAGGTAAACAAGTGAGGAAGCCTCATAAATGCGATTAGAATGAAGGTCTCTATGTGTGCGTGCCCGTGTGTGTGTGATAAGCGACCATAAAAAGTTAATATTGGAAATTATCGCTTAACGCTTGCTCAATAAACCGAACTGCAAGGCAATACGAAATAAATCACCCACTAGTATTGATAAACGAAGCGTTTACTGTTATTTCTGGATTAAATATTTTATTGAGTGTGATTAAGTACACTTAGGCAAACTAATAGAAATAGCAGTGACAATTTTTAAGAGCTGTTTTGACTGACGAATCAGGCAGATTTGCCTCTCTCTATGAAATTTTATATATTCGGCGAAGCGTTCTTACTTTGTCAGCACTATCCATTAACCGGTTTCTGTATTGATTGTAAGAATACACTGATCTAGTGAAGGTAACCATTGTATAGGTTAGGTCTCATAGTTATGTCGATAGTTATGCCAAACATTATCGAAAATGGGAAATGCATTGGAATCATTCTGAAGAGGTTAACTTGGATTACAGCTAGGTTTGGATAGTGGATGACTTTACAGGTGAGAGATATAATGATAAACGTAAGGCCATTGTGTAGAGAAAAGGTAAAGTGCGCTGAAATTTACTTAAGAATATATAAAAGAGTAATAAACTACGCCATAATGTGACCCTAAACACCAGCAAACAACCAACAGTAAACTTGTTGTAAGTGATTTTAGTTTCCGACAGGGTACTTGTCATTAGAAATAAAGCAATTGTAAGCTAATTCACGCTTAGATGCTAACAATGAGTTATACTATTTGTACTAATTGCTCTAAAAATATATTTCATATACTTTTCGCTTACCAATTACTTTGTATGTATTATAAATGGAGGCACGTTTGTTGGCAGTATCTGTTATTTGCAAGTATTTAATTTAATTTATGGTCCACTAAATATATTTACATTTTTACTTTACACTTTTAGTTGAAGAAAGTCACGATTTACCTAGTATTTTCCGTTCACTTTCATTAAAATCACTGAATTATTACACCCGAGCATACGCACTTCTACCTTTAAAACCAATAACAGTCCAATGCTTACTAAGATCGCAGTCGATGAAGCCTACCAAATGGCGCAAAAGGCGAAGAGGCATTAAGCAAATACAGAATTGCAAAACCCTGAAGGAAGGCCAAAGCAGCGCAGAATGAAAAGTGTGGGCGCCACCCTCCTCCAGCCAGACCGATGGTGTGAGAGAGCAAGTGAACGACAGGGAGAGCTGGGGGTGAGAAGCTGTATTGCTGGCATACTTTTTGACACTTTACAAGATATTTTGGCGGTCGATTTGAGGGAGTTTGAGCTATACACATAATTATTTGTGTATTATGCTTGAGTATGTTTTTGTTTACGCAGAGAGTTGTCAAATGAAATGTGAACAATGTGACGCGGAATTGTGTAAAAGTCGCTTTTCTAGTGCTTTGGCAACATTTTCTGGCGCATGTCAAGTGTTGTTGGTGTGTGCGTTAGCTCCTGATTTCGCTAATCCACGTTAGATGGCAGCGTTGAAGGTGTGGTGAATTTGGTGTGTTTAAAATGAGTATTGTGAAAAGTAGGAGAAGAAGAGCGTAACCTTAACTATTCCAATTAGTGCAATATAAAAATGTTTCTCTAAAAATTAAATTAATCTATGCTGCCGCAATGCATAAAATTATTTTAGAAACACTCAGCGCGCAACAGCTGTTTGAAACTAACCACAGCGCACACTGTTTGTTTCGTTCTCACACTCACAACTCCAAATGAGCGCGCGCTCTCCCATCCGCATAGTTATGCACAGGCTCCGCTCTGTACTGGTGACACTCACAACGCGCCTGACCGGTGCGCCGAATTCCACCACTCGGGCTAACGGTTCGTTGCCAATGAAATTCGTGCCGTTTTCGTAGTCAACTTTTAGGTGCGTAACCAAGTGCAACGTTGTGTCGCTACAACGGCGCGGACAATGTGTGTGCGTGTGTGTGGGGATAAACGTTATTGAAAAGTTACCAACAACAACAACAAAAATATTTAGTTTATGTCCAAAGCGTATATTAGTATTGAGAAATCGTAGAAAAAATTCAAATTCGGTCGAACTTTGTGCAAAAGAGAATGTGAAAATGTGAATTTATACGCGTTGCCTGCGCTAAAACGCCTAAAAGTAGACCAGCTCTAGCTCTAGTGAAAAATTGTGATCGTAATTGGAAACGTGTATTCAACGAAAGGGAAAATTTGCGAAAATCGCAACGGTAAAGGTGATGAAAAGTGAAATTTTGAAAGCAAAGCGAAATTATTGTGTAATGACATTGAGCGTGGCGAGGCGAGTGGCAAGCGAGTCACGACGACGACGACGACTACAACGGCAACAAAAGCGACAACGATAAGCTGAAACATAACGGTGCGCACTGGAGTAGGAGCAGCAGGTCGGCGGCAAGGCAAGAAAGTGTAAGTGGAAGGATTTTCGAAAGTGAAGTGAGTCGAAAAGCATACATACGCACATGCACGCGCACACGAATGCGTACGAATTCGAGCACAAATAAAGTATATGTATATGTCACGCACGAATGGGCACGCACACAGTCACAAATTACACATACACACCGCCATGGCAGACAGACTGACTGGCTGGACGACTGGTTCCTTGCCATGCGACTTCACCCTGTCTTACTGCCCCACTGCCAGTAAACGTCGGTCGCAGCTCCTAATGTACTCGTCAGTTGGTCAGTCAGCCATTCGGGCGGTGGAGCTTCGTGCGCTCGCACGCTTTGGCACATTTCTCATATCCCTCGCCGCCTCCGTCACTACAGCCGCTTGGCCAACGCTGAGCGCCTGTGAGCCCACCACGTTCAACAGGATGCATCAGCGCGTGTGTGTGTGTAAATGTGCGCTCACTTGTGTGCTTTGGCGTAGCTCCCTAACTCGCCAAAAGACTCGCGCGAGTGCTGCGCGTCGCTTCGTGCGCTTTCGCGTCGCGTGTTCGTTTTGAATTATGACACACACTTCAAGGAAAGCACACACACACACACAGCGGAGCTCGAGTAAATGACATTTGGTATTTCCCTTTCACTTATTAAATATGAAAATACCAGTAACTGACATAGTTTCGTCCCGAATACTAGCGTGTGAGTGTAAGTGTGCGTTCAGCGAAAGTTTTGCCAACAAAAAGAAGCAGTGTGCTCTATGATTTACGATTGCAATGGAAAACAAACGGACTTTCTTCTTTAGCTTTCGCATAAGAAACAACAAAGCGGCAGCAAAAATGACACAATTTCGCGTGTGGCGCCTTAAAGTATACTTCAGCCAAGCGATGGTGTGCCAAGACGCTGTGTTTGCGTGTGTATTGTTTGTGTAGCCTTCGGCGTTGTGTTGATTGTGCGAAAATCTTAAGGCCATTTATTAAAGCTAATGATTTGCTTTTACATAACAGAATCGCTAAATTGTTGCATACTTTTACGAGCGCTTTAAACTATTTTAGCAGCGAAACATACAATTTGTGGCAAAATTGGCAGCAAGAAACAATTATTTTGAGTTTAATGGGAATTACAAGAAAAAAATGTCGTGAAAAAATATGCGAAAGAGAACCAACCAGCTGAGGAGACTTAACTTCAAGAGGGCTTAAATGGTTTAGGTATAAATAACTTTATTCGACTTGCAGAAGTAGTTTCTGGAACTCATGTTCTTGGTTACTAAGAACTTTTTTGGCATGATGAGAGGTTGTTAAAGTGTATTTAATATAAAAAGGAAAAATAGGTTAGAGTTTTTACCTTTGGTAGTACTTGATGGTAGCTTTTGGCCAATTTTGATATAGTGCCATAAGCAAGGTGTCCTATCAGCCATCTCCGCCACATCAATGTGTTACAAGTACGTAGCTCACTGATGGAAACGTTCGAAACCCCTATATGGGGTTTCAAAATGAATCGGTGTAAGATGTGTAGCTCGAACGACTAATGCTTCATTAAACTAATGCACTCGAGGAATATTGCACAAAAATTGCACAAAAATGTATTAAAAGGTCACTTCGGCCCTCCAAAACTGCATTTCTTATGGCTTAATAATCTTTATTTTGATTTTGATCGGCCAGTTTGTATGACAGATATATGTTTACTATAATAGTCCGGACATTTCCCTCTCCATCCGTCCACCGAACGGGCATAAGGAAGGCTTGCGAAGCTTTGTTGAATAACTACGAGAGGATACATAAAGCAGTAATATACACGGATAGCCAGACGGCTTTCTTAGCCTTGTCGTCGCTCGTGACTAATTCCAACATAGTCGTTAACTGCAAGAAGGCACTGAGCTCACTAGAAGGCAAGCTCGACCTAGACTTGATCTGAGTTCGCGGCCACAGGAGCATTTTCCGCAACGAAAAAGCAGACGAGTTGCCAAAGGCAGGAGCTTTCATAAATGAACCCGAGACAGAGTTAATTACCAAGCCCGCTAGGATCGATCAGGAGAGAGCTCAATATGCAATTTCAACAATTGGCAAATAGCAGATAGAAAAAAATACAGATATGGCCATAATATGACAAGAAAAGAACTAATGACTTATTAAATAAGTCCAGGAAAAGTATCTACAGACTAACTGCTACCATAACAGGGCATTGACCATTTGGAGAACATGCGTCCAAAATGGGTATGACCTACAAAACATCTGCCGAGGCTGCGAACTAGTAGGAAATAAGGAAACAATTTTCCACTTTCTTTATGAATGCCCAGCTCTATCGCAGATCCGACACAGAACACGTGGAATCCATAAAGCACCAAACCTTAAATGGATGTCTACAAAAGCATATCGGACATTAGTAGCTTCATCGAAACCACAAAATGGTTTGAAAGAGAAGGTGAAACGAATAGCAATAATAAAAAGGTCCACGACTAGTGCCACAAAATGGCACAGCTAATTATAATTGAGCCCGAAATACAAAAGGGCTGCACTCCTACCTACCTACCTATAACAGTCCGTAGTTCTGTTTTGTCAAATAATAGTGTTTTAGTAGATCATTTTGTATAGTGGCTATGTATAGGCTGTAATGATCCGATATCGGTGGTTTTGATAAGTTGGAGAGAAAAGGACGATGACAAAACCTTGCATCGATATCTTTGGCAACCCTAGCGTTGGAATCTCGTAACTCATCACTTTACCGTAAAGTTTGACATCTTTTATATATATTTCTTTATACATACTCCGAATGTTTTGATATAAGTATGTGCGCTATTTGTGTTGTTTACAGTAATTCAAAACATTCATCCCTGCAAAAATATGGTATTAAATCGCAAACATTTTGCCGCTATTACTTTTTTGGAATTCTTTTGAAAAAAATAGTATTCCATGGTATTCTATTAGAAATTTCCAAATTTTTTTGATTTTTTCTGCGAGTTCTTGTTTAGAAGTCTAAGACACTTTTGTATTCGACGGCTGCTGGCTACATGCCTCTGATCGCCTGGTAGAAGTCCATGATTTTCCAACCAAATTATATGCATTTTCTGCAGCAAGTTTTGTGAATGTTTGTAATTTCTAAACCAGAAATCTTTGGAAAAAGCTACAAATGTGGAAAGTTGGAGAAACACATGAGATTCTGTTTAATAAAATCGAATTAGGAATAACCAAAAATTTAGAAAAAAACGCGTTGCAATTCAGCGGTTTTAATCAAAATTATGCTTGGCAAGAATTTTTCTCTTAAGTTCTGTGAAGCAGGTTGTGGCAACATTTTCAATTATTTTTATATCTACGACAAGTCCAAAACTCTCTGATATCGTGCATTTCGTCAATCAATTTTTATTTTTCTTTAAATACTCGCAAGCGGGAGCTTTTCCTGCGCTTGGAGTATAAAAGTAGACTAGGAGTGGCATCAAATAAATGTGGTTCTATGGAAAACATGGTATATGACCTTTAACAGCATTTTATTGAATTTTACGCTTGTTATGGCCAACTAACGATTGCTAAGCTTGTGGGCTTGTGAACTTGCGGGTTTGTGCTTTTCTTAAAGTGATATTTTGAAAGCCTTTAAAAGCAAAGCAGCGAAATCTATAAAAAATAATTTGGCAATGAAATTTATGCGCTTGCTACGTTTGAGTCTGCCATTTCCATTATATTTTATGTGAGTCCATTCGTCTTGCACTTGATTTGAGCTACGAAAGTATGCTACAATCTTCCTATGCTTGTTGTCAGCCCGTGCGTACATCGCAGATGCAAAAAATGAAAGGCAACAAGGGCTTACGATGGCGAGTGCTTCAACGAACGCGAACCTTCCCAAGTCAGAAATTCAAGCAAATATTGAAAAATTAAAAATTCAGCAGCAGAAGCAGTGCGCCTGCATGATTAAGCAACCGCCACACACACACATACGCAGCCTTAGCGTCGGCTACTGCTACGTAGGCGCATAAACACCGGGAAATGTGTCGGTCCACACTTTGCGTTTCATGCAGCTTCATTACTTGTAATATTTAAGCGAGCATCTGCATATTAAACAACATATGCCTCAATAACTGCTGTGTGGTAAGCAACACACAAGCATGTACATTATGTACATATGTATTATATCTCATCGAGTATCTCATGCGCCGCATTGCCGCAAGAGCCACAGCGTTGCGGTCGGGCTTCACTACTTTTCTTTTTACTCGCCTTCCAATACACTTTACAACTTAATCCTGTTGTAGAAAGGATTGTGAAAATATCTATTGTTTGTGTGTGCGTGTATGTATGGCTGTGTGCGTGTAAGCGGAAGTGACGGTTGGCTCCAGTTGCTGTTGAATATTTCAGTTGACTTTACCACTTCAGTCACTAAAGTCAACTACACTTGATGTGCGTTGTGTGTTGTTGTTATTGATGTGTGGATGTGCACTTGCTAGCTGTATTCTGTTGTTTCTGTTGTTGCCTTGGCATCGTAATTTCTATTACGCTTGCTATCCGCCATGCTCTGCTTATGCTGCCAGCTCTTTTGTTTGTGTTGTGTATCGCCGGCGTTGCTTGCGAATATAAGTAGAGTTAAGCGCTAGAGTTAATCTGCATGAGATGACAAATGAAAAACGAAAATAATGTTTATCTGGTTTCTTTCTTAGTGCGGATGTGCTATTGTGCCTTTATGCATCATTGTTTACCTCGTGTAGCGCTTAAAATGCTTGCTTGTATGTGTGTTGATCCGCTTTGTGTGGTTGTGCTTGTGTGTGTGTGAGCTGACCGAAATTCTACTAAAAACGCTTGCCACATCCTGCTCAGTGACTTCTAAAGCTAGCTATATCCGACTGCTCCAATTTCCTCCGAGTGACTATGCGTTGGGTTTTCGAGTGTATGTGTACATGTAATATCAAATCTGGCATATTTATAGAAATCAAGATATAGAGAAAACAATAATCACTTGCTTTGTTTGTATGCCGGCATATCAAGCTAGCTGAGTTTCCTTACCTCTCGCGGTCTAGGAGAAAAATTATGATACTTGAGAACTATAACCAAGTTTCAAAGAGGAGGAATCTTCAGAAACGAATTTCATTTCGAGGTTTCCTCGAAATATTTTCATTATTTTAAAATTTTCAAAATAAAAAAGTCTTCTGGAATGTAGTGTATGGTAAAATGTATAAGGAATAAACATTAACTCTTTGGGAAGTGCGTGAGAGAGTGAATATGCCAACCTTAAGGCGGATAATCGATATAGAATAAATCAAAATCTTCGATATTTAGAATTTCTAATTTCCGAAGTCGAAAGAAAGTAATCCGACTCATGACGGACCCAGATAACAGAATATTCCCCGGGACCAATGCGAAAAGAACCATAACTATTTCGTAGAAACTTTCTATTGAAAACTCTTTACGTCGACTCATCAGATGTTGTCATCGTCCATGCCTCTGCTCCATATAGCAGGACGGGAATAATAAGCGTCAAACCTGACCCCAAAAGAAAGACTCGCAGAAGCAGTAAACACAACAAATTTATATAAAATTGTCAAAATAAAACGCAAATGTATGCTCTCTACTGAAAAATGTTTTAAATTTCGTACAGCTCCTTTGCTTTCTGCTTGCATTTGCCGCATTTGAAGAGATCTCCTTTATTTTCACTTTTCTGCCACATAACCTCATTTTACTCGTGTTTATTTTGCGTGACACATATTGCAATTGCCATTGCTTTTAAAGCACTTGGCGCGTTGCCAACCCCCTTTGACTGTTGACCGACCGACCGACCAGTGAAAGGAAGTAAGTCACTCGCCGTACTCAGTCAGACGGTGAAAGTTTTAAATTGCCGACAACTTTGGGGAAACAACACAACAATTGCGGCGCTGCATTTGAAATGCGCTGCAAACGCTGGGGACCCGCAACACCAAGCCATGTGACTGTGACACAGCTACACGACCAATCAATAACAACAACCGAAGCAGCACAAAAACAACGCTCATGCAATAACGGTATTGCAGTTGTCGCACAATACCAACTGACGGACGCGCCCGAGCGACAGTCGAGCGATGCGCGCCTGCCATTAGCACTGCAGCTCACCGCAAGCTTGATTACGTGCAACAGTGGCAGCGTCGAATGGCCTCAAATGTCAGCTGTCAAGTTGGGTTTGCACAACTCACATGTCTTCGTGGCTGGCAAACACCTTGCGACTGATTGATGGTCGCGCGCCAGCAGTTGCGACGCGGCACTCTATTCGCTGCAAGCTTAAAAGTCAAAGCGCGTGTGTGTCTGTAGACTCAAGCGCCGCTGTTTTGCTGCGCTTCGAGAAAATATTTTATTTTTAAATTTGCTATTTTCGTTTAGTTTTCTTTGGCATTTGGCCTTGTTGCCACTGCCGCAGCATATTTGCATGCAAATGTCTTGCAATTATCAAGTTCCATTGCCATTTCCTGCCGTCGGTTGGACATTAGCGCCTCTTTAGCGCCACTCTTCGCAGCGCTTACGCAGCTGACATAAGTTGACATTAACCTTTGCTTTGCTTGGCTTCCATCGCGTACACGCCTATAATGGGTGTGCAACGACCGTGTGGCTACATAAGCTACTTGCAACATGGCCGACAGCTGAAAACATGCGCGGCTAATTAACACGCTCTTAGCCTACTCTCTGTTGTGGCTGTGTGGGTTCGTAGGTTCACGTGTGTGTGGAGGAGGCAGGTTAATACGTGGCACGACGGCCATGGCACGCGCCTGCTGTGCCGTCGTTGGCTTCTCGCTACTTGCGTTTTTAAGTTTCTCTTTCAACACGCAAACATCGTGTTCGGTTTTTTGTTTTATTTGGTTTTATCTCTGTCTGTTGCGCACTTTGGCTGCGGCTTTCGTTAATTAAGCCTTAGCATGCTTCATGCGGCATACACAGCCGCAAGTTGCACTGACGCTTGTTGTTCCTGGCTTGTCGTTTTACAAATATACTTGCCTATACTTCGTACTACTCACTCAGCCCTCGCTGGCGTTGACGGTTGCCCTTTCTATGGCTGCTAACCTCTTCCATTAGATTACATTAGATTGCAATTTAAGCCGATTGTGTTGCACGCAATATTTCTAGCTTTTAGTCATGCCTTCTTGCTTAGGGAATTTTTGTGTATACTTTCTTATTTCTATTCTCTGTCAATATTTACCCAAAATTTTTAGTATTCTTGCTTTTGGTTTAGTTCTCCTTTTAATTCGTTTCGTTATCAGTAATATTCTTCTTACGTAAAAACCTAAGGCCTAAAGACTAAATCTTTGCATTTTTCTTCACTTTGCTTTTATGACTGCGTAATTCAGCTCAAGATATTATTTCAGGTTTTTAAACTACTTTTTGAAACCCCGAATGCATTATATAGTATGGTTGCTTGCTATTCAGCGCGATTCAGCTTGTTAAAAAAAGCAAAACGTTGTGTCAAACAATCTGCTTGACTTTGCCAATCTATTTCAGTTACATTCAACGCACATAAGTTATCCTTGACTCAATTCAGCTGGAAAAATACGGCAGATTTTAAGGGATTAAGTGCTGAATACGAAAACTATTAGGTACAATTTTTACCATTTTTAGGGTCTTTACATTTGTTCAACAATTCTATCTATTTTAGTTACATTCAGTGCACTGAAGTTATCTGAGACTCAATTCAGTTGGAAAATTAAGGCAGATTTTAAGGGACTAAGTGCTGAATACGAAGACTGTTAAGTAACATTACCATTTTTCGTGTCTTCACATTTACTCAACAACATAAAATTTCAGCTAATATTTAAATTATTTTTGGTATGATTCTAAATTCATAAATAACTTTTTGTAAAATATTGCAAGTTTTATGTGAGAATAAACACTTAAACAAACGTTTAAAATATTTATGGCGCTTCTTATTAATATTTAGTACGATTGCTTTTACTAAAGAACAAACATTCACACCTAAAAATTGATAAAAGATAAGACGCTAACATATTCAGCGCTTGACTGGAATTATTTAGTGTACACATAATAGTATTGCTATTGAGTGCAGGTCATAACAGTTATATTCAGCGCAATTCAGCGCAATTCAGCGCAATTCCGCACAATTCAGCACACAAAATTGCTATGAAAAACATAAAATAAAATTTCCAACAGCATTTTCATGGGCGAATACACAATTGTTCCCTTTGGAGTCAAGACAAAATGATTGCCGTTGCATAAATAAACAAATATTGTTGCATCAACAGCAGAATTGGTCGAATATGTTGATAGCGAGTGATAAAATTGACATTTGCTGGTTTGATGACTTGTAAAAAAGCAATCACAAATAACACCCCCATAAAGACAACAACATTAATTTGCACAGTGTCACATATTGCGACCATGAAACATACATACATATATGTAAATACATACATACATACATACATATGTATATGCATATTTGTTGAAAGAGTTGTGCAATGCATTTTAAATTACTTTTGAAGGAAACTCGATACTTCCGAAGATGAGAACACGCTGTGTATGTGTATATGATGTAAATATGTATAGTTTATATATATATATATATATATATATATACATATATACCAAACGAAAATGGCGCAGAATCAAGCAGCGCTGACAATATTCATAGTAACGGAAATTGATATGTGAAAAATGTAATGTAAAAAGCCAAAATGTGATAAAACACACCGACAGACATACTTGCATTAATATATATTTGTATACGTGATTATGCAACATTTTTGTTGCATGCACCATGCGTTTTTATACGTGCAAATGCACATGTGTTGTCATTCCATTACAATCATGTCAATAAACTGACAATTTATGGCATGACATACATAACATAATTTATGTCATGCCACAGCAGCTGTGTGTGAGTGTGTGTGAAGGATATCTGATATTTGTTATATTCGTTTTCTTGTCGGTTTATTTACCGGAGGCTGAAATATACAAAACTATGGCAATGAAATATTTTCTCAGGAATTTATTTCTTTCGATTGACATATTCGGCAATGTGGTATGTTTGCTTAATATACTGCTGAATTGTATTTAAAACAACTTTTGGTGATTTTTTGGAATGAAAGTAATAATAGGTGATGTAGAAACCATTTTGGAATTATGCTGAATTGCTTATATTGGCGGCTAATCGAATTCAGCTCGTACCTGAAAGCTGCGTAGTAGTTATTCGGCGACTAGGAGCGCCAAGAACGATATCGAAATAGAGGAAAATTATCCTGAATTTCATTAAGATTACTTTTATATTAATCTTTAGATGCGGTACAAAATCGACCGGGAGTTCGAAATTTTATCCCCGATTTTACCTATTTTTGGCAAAAGGCCATTGTCATAACAAAACTATTCTCTCCAAATCTCAATATTAAAGCTCACAGAATGACCGGTATATTCGGAAAAAATCAACTAAATACACTGACGTCTAGATATTTGGTGTCTGGGACCCTAAAAAGTTATACCCCGATTTCGACAAGTTTTAGATATATGATTAAACATCTACTTATGCAATGTTTTTTCTCGATATATGTTGTATACTGGAATTGAAAAAACCAGCTGGAATTTAAGATTTTGTTATATGGAAAGTAGGCGTGGTTTTGATTTTATTTCGCTCATTTTGTGATAGGTACCCTCTATATGGGTTAGCTCACACACCAAACTTCGTTGAAATCGTTAGGATAGTTCCTGAGACATACGGTTTTATCTAAAGTTGGGCGATGTCACGCTCCTATAAAACTCTTCACAACTATTTAGGAGGCGGACCCACCTCTCTTGGGTGTCAAGAAATATACATATATAGCCAGTTTCACTAAGATAACTAAGTTTCTATTCAAGTAATCGCTTGTTGATCGCAGATTAACATTGGAATTTCAAATCGGAATTTTCATATGATCTCTGATTATTATTCCAAAGTAAAAAAAAGTGAAAAACTATATTTTTGATATCAGATTAAAGCATTTTTTCGATTCCAGATTTCCCACAGGGTTGCGGCGTATGCTAAAATCACACAGCAACTGATTTATTTGCTTTTCTTATCGTTGTTCAGTCATTGTTTTCTGTTTTCTTGGTTCGCTTTCCAGTCGTTTACCTGCCCACACTGCGCTCGCTGTGGCAACTTAATTATTTGTGAGCATAAATAAATTGCCTTTGTTTTAACTACAGCCAAGTGCTTTTGTGTGTGGGTATGTTTGCGCCTTGCTTTGTGCTCATATTTGATTAATCAATTGCCTTTCGCATTGCTGACGACAGCAATTGCCGAGTTAACGATAAGGTGTTAAATTAGCTGGAAGGCGGACATGGCGCTTTCACAGCCTTAAGAGTGAGCCAATAATTACGCATTGCATTCTCTTACTATGGTTTGTTATGCACCATAAACAAGCAAATTCAATTTTCAGAAGTCTGACTCAACATCGAGGACTCGAGGGAGACTACAACACAATTCTTGCGCAAGGACATGTCACAGCCTTGACACACTAGAATTAGGATAGACGGTATCCTGGGAAATATTCAGTATAATATTATGGAAAAGGTGGAAGAGAACTATAGGCCGTACCCACAGACACATAAATCTGAGCGATAACCATAACCAGTTCAAGCTATGGTCTTCTTCAGCTCAGTTGAGAAACGCTCTTGTTTTGAGTTACTTGAAGGTTGTGTGAACCTTAGTTGAGACATTTAGTTGTAGAACTATGGGGAATTAGCTGTGGATAAGAATGTTAGGTCGAGATAGAAATACTTGTAATTACCAATATACAACCCACCTATAATAGTCAGAAATTTGTTCAAAAAATATGTTGAAATACATTATCTAAGCGGAAGCCGAAGTCAGTAAATATTTGACACAAAAACGAAAGCGCTTTCAGTGAGAAGCTAAAAAAAAAATTACACATTCCAGTTTCAAAAGGTTGACTAGGGATGTGCGAAGTAAAAAAACGGCAAAGTTCAAAAGTTTAACAGCAATTCAAGGTTTTGCTGACATAATCTCATAGAATCTCAACAAATTAACAAAAAAACGACAAAGAGCATTAATGCAGTTATAAATATTTGCTTGATATTCCAGCAAACTCGTTTATCCCTTCTACGGATTTTCGGTATTCTCTACAATATTTGCTTGAGTCTCACACTCAGCGTAGGCAGACCCAAAAGTTTGCTATACCATTTTGGCACTTAAGTTTGCCCATTTTTGTGGCACGCTAAATTAGCCATTCCCGCAGAATTCGGCCCGAAATTTTCTGGCTAACGGTAGTTGTGTGTATGGTAATTGCGTGGGTTGATTTATTTCCCGGCACAGGCATGAATGTCTACATACGTACATGGGTAGCTTAGTAGGCCGCAAACACTTCCGTTTAGGAAAGTCCGACAGACACACACACACACTACCTGCTGCCTGCCCACGCTGCGCTTAACTGCAGACGCTCCGGTATGGCACTGTGGGTACAGAAGGTTTACCATAACAGTCTCCCTGAAGTTAGGCGCTCCATTTATTTACCTCCGCTCAAGGCAAGGTGGTCTCAGTCACGCTTTATGATCCACCTGAGGTTGCTGCATCACCCAGCTGAGCATAATGGACAGCATCAGTACTAAAAAAGCTTCAACTGCATGCTCAAGGCTGTGTGTGTGTGTTTTCTGTTGTCTTTCCTTATTTTTCTACCCGTCGGGCTAATATAACATTTGCGGCTTTGTGGAGCAGACGCTGAAAAAAAATTGTGGTCCGTCCAATCAATGGCTCGTGGTTAGGATAACAGTAACCCAGCTGGAGCTGAGTACAATGACGAAAGTTCCCGTTACTGACAAGAAATGTCAATCAATTAATTTGAGATTCGGTTTGCCTAGAAGAGTACAGGAGCGCATGCAAATGTGGTAGAGCATTGAAAGCGTTCAAAAAAAGATGGCTGCATATTTGATTGCTTTTCTGAGCACAAACACACATACCTGCCTTTGACGGTTTGTTTATTTGCCCTCTTGGCAATGATATGGGGAATATAATTGAGAAGAAAATGCGAATGAATGAGGAAACGAATGGAGCTGCGTCCAATTACCTAACTCAGTGCATTTATAGCATATCCGTAGGCGCTGTATTGACTTTTGCCAGCGGTGCGTTTATGTTCTGAGGTTGATTGCAGAAATTGCGAGCCTGTTTTTGGCATAAATTTCATGAGTTAGAGTATTGATTTCCACTTCCTTGCCTTGCAAACCACAAAATATGCTTTTAAGCTTTAAAGATAACTGAATATATATATATATACATACATATATGCGATTAACAATATCGTCAAGTGGTATCATTAGTATTCGTTCATGTTGTTGTTGTCGCAGTGGAAAAAAATTTGAAAGAATGCTGGAATGGATTCGTGCCGATATCGTAGACCAAACTGTTATCGTATAACGACATAAAGGAACATCATATCAGGGTCAGTTGGGTCCGACAAGACATCGCAGGCGATTGCACTAAGACAACGCCCCGGCTCACCCCGCCTTTCTTGTGAACAGTTTTATCTACTTAAAGGTCGTACATATCTGCCGATCAAAGTTGTTTTCCGAATATTTCTGACAACAATCAGAAAATATTATTTAATCAACTTCATTCTAAAGGGCTTAGATTTTGTCGCGACAGAGTGTCAGAAAAAATTTCGAGAATTACGCTCCATAATTCCCTATCACAAACCGAACGGTTTTGGAAGTCCTTATACGATTCCCACGACAGCCGGTTCTAAGCACCGGAATTGACTCGGATTTTATCCGACCAAGGGCTGTTAAAAAAAAAAAAAAACAAAAACAAAAAAGAAAAGTTCTTACACGAGGTATAACTGCTTCTCTGCTTTGATGTAATGATGGCATTACCTCTGCGAAGACATCTAAACTCATGGCCTCATCGACATTAACTCCAGTCAACGAACTTGTGTGAACAAGAGTAAAAGTTGGGTCTTCTCCTAAAAAAATTTCAGTCATATATAATGACTTTTGTCCTGAAAACACGCTAAGCTTGCCTTGCATAAGCCGACAGGTCAAAATTAAATTTTCATTATTTCTTTTCCAAATCTTACTTGCTCTCTCCATGTACGCTCATAATTGTCACTGCAATCGCTTGTTTTACACGCAAAAACTTTTGATTATAAAAGTGCTCGCATTTAAGAAGTTTGAAGCTACTTTCGGTGTTTGGCCAACAAGAGCCATAAAAGGAAAACACAAGCACGGAGGATGGAGGCGGAGTCACGTCTTTCAGCTTACGTACGCCATTTCGCCTTTTCTGCGTAATCGATTTCGATTTTCCACGAGTCTTACGCTGCCACTGCGCTCCAATTACTGCCGTCGTCTACGCGGTCGTCGCTAGGAGAACTAGCTCAGTGTGGCGGCGCTAGTTTTCTACACGCTTTTCATTTCGGCCATGCCGAAGTATGCTTTATGTTGCCTGGACTGCGTTGTCCTCTGGTGTCCTTGCTGAAAATAGTCGACTAAAAATAGTTAAACTTGAAAATTGAATATTATTGGCGCAGCGGTTGGCAAGTTTAACACATCGACTATAATATGCACGAAATTGAAAGTAATTTGGAAAACATTGTAAGAAAATCGATGCTTTCTTTAAAGAGCCTTGGCTTAGTTAGGTAACTTGCATGTGGGAAAGCAGCAAAATTGGGTTGATAATTAAATATGGGTAGTGGTTTATTTGGTCTATATTTTTAGTGTGGCGTTTTCATGACTCTGGGCTGCATTCCTCATCTTCCATACGTTCTTTCAACTACCCCTTATTATAGCCGCATACGCCGCTGTGTTTAAAGTCTAAGACCACTAAAGCATTTTAGAGACTTTAGCTCCATATGTTATGCTCTTTCGATTCGTTCGCCTATAAAAGTCCTCAATCAGCAATCAACAAGCCTAGAATCAATCAGCAAGTGCCATTTCTAGATCAATGGATGTCAATCCTCTATTTTTAAAATATTGCAAGGATATTATCACAAGAGGTTTAAGTCCCATTTATTGGAAGACCGACCGAACCCGAACTCACTGCCTCCGTTCCCACGACAGTCGGGCTTACGTAACTGGAATGGACCAGATTTTTATCCGGCCAAGGACTTTCAATTCGGCAGAATTCTGCCGCTACAACAGCAACAATAACGTCCCACTGCCCTTATACCGACCAACATCATAAAAACTTCTTCATCAATTTATATATCATATTGCCTTTTCTGAGAAAGTAAAAGTGAATCATCTTACATTATTGAAGGTCGTGTTGTGTCGTCTTATAATCACGCTTTGTCTCCTTTCCAATAGTTTATTATTTTGCTCTTTTACGAGCCTTAATCTAATAGTTTGAGCTTCCTTTTCGCTTAGCAACTGCTGCTGCTATTTGAATTGTTGCCACATTGAAATGCTGAGCAGGTTTTTATTTCATTATTCGATTTCCTTTGTTTCATCCACTTTTCGTGTCGCCGGTGGCGTCTTCGCATGACCCCTTTTGCACCAAATTAACTTAGGCTTTGTTCACTTACGTCGCACTCGTACAAGCGACACTTATCTGTGCTGTCAGTCACGCTTGCATAGCTGCTTTCTGTTGCCTCTTCGTTCGAAAATAACACAAAACTGTCACACTCACTCGTCCACAGCCCCAGCCGCCGCGCGGTCTACCTTTTTCGGTGCGTTGAGTGCTGGGGTTCTGCTCGCCACTGTTTTTAATTAAATTTAATTGTGCCGCAAGTGTCTTTGGCGCTCACACTCTCCTGAGCTTTATTTGTTTTACTGTTGTTACGGTAAAAGTACTGTTATATTGTTGCAGCACAATTGACGTTTTCCATATGCCGTTAGCGCACCCGGAATTAGCTACGCTTGAGGCATGAAAACGTGACTGTAGTATGGGCCAGCCACACGCGCATTTCCCATTTTCGGACTGGTGAATACATGCAGTTCAAAAGAGCGCCAAGGTAGCGTGGCCGAACGTTCGACGGTTGAAAACCGAATGGTTCGGCAGAAAGGCAGAAGCAGTATATGAAAGACCGTGTAAAACCTATCTGAAATACACGTGTATAATCAGCAGATTTCTGTAATTCTTGAGGACTCAATACTACTTTTGTTAGTTTCAAGGCATCTAGAGGATTCCAAAACAAGAAAAACGTTAACTTGAGACCCAACGAAGCTATGATTCCCTTCAAAAATACGAAGGATTCCACACAAGAACTTGATTTTGAACATTCATTTTACTATATGCGTTAGTGATCCGATATCGGCTGTTCCAGACAAATGCGAAGTACGCGAATGTACAGACAAATGGACGGACAGACATACGGACATGTTTAAATCGATTCAGCTCGCTGATCATTTATATATACAGGGTTTGTTTGGACTGATTTTCTTCCGCCGCCACTGTACTTCGGAGCTGGAAATCGAGGCAGAAGGAGTCTATTTTGAAAGTTTTTAAAGAATTGCAACAATTGGCTCAATAATTTTTTTTTAAATCGACTCAATCCTATTACTTTCCGGACAAGCTCTGTACATATGTTTTACACGGTTTCCGATGTTTCCTTCTGGGTGTTGGGAAATATATATATATATATATCATGTTTAGCATATAACAAGACTTGCACAGTTGAAGGAGTTTGTAAAACTCTTGAGGGTTTTCTGAATAAATGATTCACCCCATATTAAAGAAGATCGAACTTTTTCGCCTACCTTCACAGTGTGAGCTCTCTGCGATGCCCAGGGATCAGTCATCTAACCTAGCCTCACATTTTTCAAGTGCCGTTTCTTGTGCTAAGAGGACTGAACTCTAACCTAAAGGCTCCTCGAAGGCTGCACCGCCGCCGAATTTTATATAATTGAATTCGAAAAATCCGCCGGCCGCTAAATTTTATTAAAAAAATATAGATTTTTTTAATTCAACCGAAATGTCAGCCTTAGCAGTCACTAAAACGCAGTTGCGTTCGTAAAAGATATCAGCTAACGGTTTAGTGGCGACTTCAAGCGCAGCAAGAGCAATTAAGAGCGCTTGAAAAAGTTGGGCATAAATATTTGCATGTCAAGTGCAAGCGAAAAATAGTTGAAGAGGGAGCAAGAAGCACACGCACACATGCACAGTGCAAAAAAAGCAAAAGGACAAAGAGGATACGATATGCAAGGATGAATATGTACCGGCTTGTGAATTTAGTTTAGTTTGCAGCACACGCACATACATGCAACCGTATGTTTCTAAGTATGTGTGCGCGTGTGTGCTCTATATGCGCTGCATATATGCCTGTGTTGTCGTGGCACTTTCCCTTTTATTTTAAAAAACAACAAAAGCGCACACACCACTTGCAACGCAACTATTTGCGCTGCATATTTATAATTATTTACTTACATACATATATCTGTGTGTTTGTGCGCTTGCATGTTAAGTAAGATGTCCGCACATATGTTCGCCTGCATCCGCGCTCATTGCAACGCAACACGCACTGCATTGTCCCATGCGCGTTGTTTGTGTGTGCGATGACATGGTTGCCTCATTGTCGCCATTTAATACTCGCCGTATGGCTGGCGTCGCTCTGCCAGCTAACGAGCATTTAATTTAGACAATTTATGGTTCCGTTACAAGTGAATATGGAAGCTGCTGTAATTTTAATTTTCAATACTCGAAAAAGCAAGAGGTCTGAGATGCTGAGGATAAGAAAAAATTGGAAGCGCCTTCCGAGAGATTTCCGCAGAGCTTCTGACTCATAAGTTTCAAGTTATGTTAATTACTCTATTTTTTGGAAGTGTGTAATCACACAACTTCAGAAAACTGTTTTACGATTTATTTTATATGCAATATGCCATTAAAAATCTAGCAAATATTGACAATAACTGTCACTTTCTGCACTTAGCATACTTTAAGGCACCCTGCTTGGCTTTCGACCACAATGACAGTGACTTGAATCACTTCTAGCATACTGCCAACACTCTTTAGGCTAAACAAAAACGGCAGTATTGCGGGAGAAGAGTAAAATACATTTCGGAAAAACGAAAAAAGCAGCTGAAATTTTTAATTAAAGAAAATAGCGCAAATAAGTGACAATGCTCAGCTTCAATAGCGTGTCGGCCATTTAACGCGCGCTAGCAGCACGCACTGCTGCCCCCCTCTCTGCTTACGAAAAAATTGGTGACAACGCACCCGTCACTAGCAGCAGCTAACAGTGCGCGCTGCGCCGGAAGCGGAAACGTGAAGGCATGCAAATGTCAAACTCCCAGCAGCGAAGATGAGAAATCAAAAAATTCTGGCGATTTCGTTGGCAATAAGAGCAAAAGCGGTCGTGGCAGTGCACGCTGCACGAGTTTAGGCAACTCGCGTTTGAGTGCGAATAATTCTCAGCTAAGAAATCATTGCCGTTTGCGTTTTGTGGCACAACTGATGAAAGTGGTGCGGTGTTGTTGCTGTTTGGCTGTTATCTATGGCGTCGCTGTGTCCAGTTTCGTAGCGCGCTTGGCGTCAACGAAACGCTGCAACCACCACGATTTATGGCAACAGACATACACACACATCACTTTCACTTCGCCATAAAAAGTCGCTAACAATGACAAAGCAGACGCTCGGCAGCGGAAGGCAGCACTGACAGCTGCCAATCAATATTCATGTTTCTTGTTCCGTTCTTTTTTAGCGCGAGACAAAAAGCTTTTGTTGCTTGGCTGGACAGCAAAAATTTACAAAATATGGAAAATTTTGATTTTTGGTTAGAGATATTTTAGCCTTAAGAACAATTGTATTTACAATACTAAAAAAGAAATCGCTTATGTATGAGGGTTCTTAAAGCGGTTGTAGTGACAAGATAAGGAAATGGCGTAAGGAAATGTGCGCGGGCTAGCAAAAGTATTTGCAGAGTGATGAAAGAGCTTTTATGGAGCTTTCTTTATTAGAATTGAGCTTTCGATGTGTTTTAAGGTTGAACTGAGACTTGAAGCTTGCGATTTAACTAGACAAAGTAGATCTAACACTTTCCAAAAAAGAGTGAGGAAGGAGCTTTTATGGAGCTTTGATTATCGGAGTTGAGCTTTTAGTCTGCTTTGAAGTTCAATTTTGGCGAGACTTAATCCTTTAATTTATCTACAAAGTTTAACTAGACAAAGTAGTTCTAACACTTTCTCTAAAAGAGGGAAGGAAGAGCTTTTTTGGAGCTTTCATTATAGAAATTGAGCTTTCGATGTGTTTTAAGGTTGAACTATTATGAGACTGGAAGTTCGTGATTTAACCAGACAAAGTCGAGGCATGTTCTCGTCTATGAATTTCGGAGATGGGATAAGTAAGCCTACATGTGTCAAATGTGTCTCAGGAAGGGTCATATGCGTCTTAAGGAACATAAGCACTAACCCAACTGTATGAGTGGTAGGCGACATCTTTCAAGAGGAATATGATGCAACGTGTTAGTTAGTAAAACTGACGCTAGCCCAGCAACTTAGCTCCGATTTAGATTTTTAATCGATCATCCTCTGCAAAAACCCTAATTTTTACTATGCAACTGTCACTTTTAAACCATTTATATGCGGCACCATATTCCACAAACATTTTTATTGTGTAACAAATAAGTCATGTTGCAACGGTTGTGGCAAATGTGCTATAAAAACCCACATTTGGGAATACGAAATACAAATAGAACGCCTGTAACTGTTTGGGGTGCATATGTACAAGGATAGCTCCGCAAGCATTTGTGTCACCCCATTCGACAAATTGCATGTGGCACAGTCAAGCGATCGCTGGCTCACATATCCCGCCAACCATATTGCCACACAATTCATTTGTCGCTCTTCAGCTTTTCTCTCCACTTCAAAATGCGCAATGGAATTTTTCACATATTTGCTTTGCATTGCATTCCGTCGAGTTACATAATACAAACATATGTGAACCGAATATATTTCACTTTAGTTTTGAGCTACTAACACAAATAACTCGCCATATTGCCGCAATGCTTAAATGGACGCACTCGCAGATTACATACGGTACATGTGTACACTTGTGGTATATATTCCATTTGCGTTTCATTGCGGCGCTGCTTTGTACTTTTTCTTGGTATTTTATGGGTTAGAAATGAAAATGTCAACATGTGAGTGCACAAAACGGCAAACACCAATTATTATACGTATGTGTGTGTGGCACTACTGTCCTCGTGTGGCATGCGCAATATTCCTAACACGCAATTAACCTCCTTCTTTTCGCCTGGAAATCGTTGGCTTATGTTTGGGGGCAGAGTTGCAGTAGCTAACCGAGTTTGTTTGATACCGCAATTGATAGTTTTGTGGAGTGGGACATGCATACCATCGAGGAACTGCCTCCTTAACTGCTAGAACTCGATTATATATATTATATGTATAATAACCCCTGCTGCATGCTTGGTTGAACTGCCCCTTCCATTTTTGATGCACCCCTTAATTTTATCCAAACAGGTTTGAAGACAATACTTCGGAGACTGCATGAGAACTTTTTTCTGGTGAAAAATTAACGATAATATTTTATTGCTTTTCTGCATAGCAATCCAATCTTTATACCTCTGCGGGTGACTCGGGCTTTGGTTTTTTTTTTATTACCAAGCTGGAGTAGTTTTGTTAGGTTCTGAATTTCGTACGGCTGGTTCAAGATTTCCTCTGGCCTTTCCGCTAGTTATTGTTCTGAGGTTTGGGAGCTCCTCACCATTTTTCGTTCTCAGCTATACTTATGCCTCTAAAACCAAGCTCCAAGAGAGTGTTAAATAAAAATGGCCGCACAAAAATTACGACCCTACTTAAAATCGTTGAACTTTTCTAGCTCATATATCTTTTGTTGAAAAATTTGTGTTTTTTCAACTGTAACTCTTTTTAATAGTTTCATTATTCATATTATGGGAAGAGTTCAGATGAGTAGTTATATTATTCTTGTCTGCTCCTTAAGTCCAAGTGGATCCATTTACATAAAACATAGAGGGTTTTCCGGAAAGTAATAGGACTGAGTGGATTGAAATAATTTATTGAACCAATCGATACAATTCTTTAAAAACTTTCAAAACAGGCTCCTTCTGCGTTGATGCAGCGCTGCCAGCGCGATTTCCAAGCATTGAAGAAGTCACGGAAGCCATTCTCCGATATAGCCTTGAGAGCCGAGGTGCATGCGTTGTCGTGGTGCAACTTCCAATTGGCTGCCGGACCCAAGCGACCCTTCGTTTGAGTCTCTTGAGAACTTCCACGTGAATTTGATAAATTTAACATCTGGGCAATTAAACGAATACTTAGTCGACGGTCTGAGTTTAAAAGTTTCAGCACAAGAGTCGCATTGTCGATGTTTGTCGAAGTCGCAGGTCTTCCAACACGGTCTTCCTCAGCGACCTCTTCCCGGCCCTCCAAAAAGGCTGATCTTATTTTTATATCTGAAATGCACATTTTCTTCCTCATCCATTTTCGAAGAGCGTGATTTGCTTACGAACACCCTTTTAGTTTTACTTGTTTTATTATTTCCAGTTAAGTGGCGTCAATTCCACTGCACCACTTCTAATATTTTATCCACTATACATATTTCATGCCCTCATCTCGTTACAAGCATTGAACCGCACTACAACTTCATGGTAGCATTTATATTAAAAAAATTAGTCGCGTTCGGTTTCCCCTAATTTTTCGTCGTTCACTAGCTTAGACGTTTACTACTTTCTATTTTTCAGCCAATTCCATTGTACGTGGGTATTTATATTTTCCATTTCGCCTTCAACCAGCCATCGCAGCCAGTTGGTAACGCGAATGCCCGCGACCTCCCAAGTGCCGCGCTCGACCGCTTTTGTCATATAGAATAGTTTAGTAGCTCCTCACTTATGTTACTGTAGTCGCCTGCCGGTCTACCTCCGGCCCCGTTGTCAACCGCTTTGTATGCTCCATTTTTATTCCCGCTCGATGTTTGTATAATGCGGTTTATTGTGTGCGCCATTGCTATGACTACACTGCGCTTAACGGTAAATGAAGGCGACAACATCGCAAAACTTTCGAGTGCGGACAAGGGCCAGGCAAATGAGCCTCATGTGCCCAAACACTACTCTCGCTACTTATTGCTCGCTTCGTTCGTTTTGTTGCTTATTCAGCTGACATTTACTGTTATTTACACAACACACGCGCACACATATGCGCTCGTATTTACCGTATTTTGCATGTAAATTAGTGCTTGACCTGGTCGGGCCGCTAACGCCGCCCGCCGCCGATTGTTCTGGTGGATTGGCTGAGTAGCACATTAACGTGTTTCGAATGTGGCAACAAAGGAAAGGTCGTTGATTATTGATTTTTTAATTAAAAGTAAAACAAACTGCGAGCGAACGAGCAGCCGAGCAGCTGCTTGCTGGGAAAGCGGAGTGGAGCGCGAGTGCCCGAGCAAAATGTTGAATGGCGAAGTGAAAACGAAACTCTCTTTGTAGTTTTTGCTGGCAGAGGGGATGAGCACTCGCCTATTTAAATTTGCTAGGCCACTTACTTCCCCCTCTAACTGTCAGGTAATTAAATCGTAATATGAGACATGTCACAATTTAAAGCATTTTGGATAATCCGTCTAATTGAATGACCAGTTGGTGATTGGAATTAATGATTAGAGCGAGGTGAGATCGGATATTTGTATAGCATTTATATATGCGGAGATTCGTAGAATACTACGGCTACGTTCGCCAAAGATGAGTCTACCGAAATATTTCAATCTCAGTCTCGCAAAAGCCGGGAAATAGAGGAGGAGGCGACAAGATGATTCCACCTCGCTTTCCGTCATACAGCTTTGGAAAAGAGCGTCCGAAAGAATATTTAGCTGCACCACGTGTAAACTCATTGAACAGTGCTCAGTCTGAACACGTGTAATTGTGGCGAGATTCTTAAGGTTCACTCTAAGTTAGAAGATTCTAGCAGCAGCACAAGTTCTGATTGTTGACCAGCGGTTTCTGAGCACACTGGGATCTAAAAGTTCAACACCAAAACTCATCAATTCATATCCTATCCAGTCGGATTCCTCCAAAGCTCATCGGTTTACGGCGATTTCGTTGATGAGGTTAAAATCGCTTAGCAATTTAACTGCGTGGCCTCTCACTATTATTATGCACAATGAAAGTATATCTCTCTTTACGAAAGTAGGGAAAACCATTTTTTTCTATACTTAGAAACTTTATCAGAACAAAATTGGCACAGTTGGTTTCGAAAACACTTTTGACCTACTTTCTTTGATTCGTCATTAATTTGACGAACTCATTTTAACAGCGCTAGATAAACCGGAGAGCTTGGAACTTTCATGTGACGCAGCGAAAGCATCTCATTTATAAATATGCAATGTCTTTTGTGGTCGAATTCACATTTCTCGTGTGAAGCCGAAAGTTGCCGTCAACTGATGTTGGAGCAGCCGCAACTATCCGCGACGGGACAGCAGCTGTTTACGCAACTCTTTCTTTCGTTCGCGCAAAACTAAAAACAGACACTCAGCAGAATTGCGAAAATGAATGTGCGAACTTTGTGCGAATTCGGTGTTGGACCCAGAGCTTTGTGTGCAACTCTTGTAAACAAACAAGCCGACAGGAGCTTGTTATTTGCTTGGGACAGCCTCAAGGAGGCGCAGGAGGTGGTCGAGCACAGAAAGCAATACTGTTATTACTGTTATTAAGCGCTTCTTCAGACAACAAACACACATACGCACATTTCTGTTTGTGGGCACACGCACTGAAAGTTTTCAGCTCGTTGTCTGTCGCACTTGGGTGGCTCTCAGGCTAAGTGGCACGCCGGCTCGAGTGCCGTTTAATATTAATGAGCCCAGCACACACGCGAAGACACACGCATATGTGGCAGAAAATTTGCGAACATGCGTTTGCATATGTGGTGGCATCCGCTCTCATTGCTGGCTTACACATGTTCTGCCACTTTCGCTTAATGACGTCAGTTGCACGACCAAAGGGAGGTAGTGAAAGCATAGAAGTAAAAAAAGCGCAGAAGTATAAAACAGCACAGGCGTCAGACGTCAGCGTCGACATGTGTGTGTGGATCTGCGATGAAGGAGAATGTCGCATTGTCGCAATTTGTTTGTCGGAAAACAATTAAAGTTTTGCGATTTCTTTTTACGTGCGAGCTTTGCAAAGCTTTTTTTCTACTTCTCAACTGTTAGTATTACCTTTATTGTTGTTTTATGTTATTTATTACTTTCATTTCCCACTACTTTTGCAAAGCCGGCGCGTTAATTTCCGTTGTTAATCGCAGTTCACATCATATTAGAGACGGCTATTGATGAAGTCGTTGCCGTGGCAATTCCGAAAATTAATTTGGGGTCCAGGAAAGCACATCTCAGTGCAGAGCTGGCGGTTAGTTAACGGCTGTGGATGTAGCAGTCTTCATTGCCGACGCGTCTGCTTTGAAATTAAAAAGCGAGGTTCACCAGTTTTGAAAAGCAGTCAGTTGTGTCATTATAGTTCTTGAAAATATTTTATTTAAAACCGAAAAACTCCGTAGAACTACCCACAGCAGTACATAGAGAGGCGTCAGACCGCAGGCCGCCGCATTTAGTCTATCATTAGACCCATTGTGCTGCCAGGTGGTACCAATTTAAACCTCACCCAGCAACTCAGTTGATTTGGTAGAAAAACTTGATTATTTTCCACTTCAGATGCTCAATGTCCCCAGTATTGTGAGCCGTGAAGTATGTCCATTCTCATCTTATGAAGTATGGGCATTTGTCTACTGTTCCAGGGTGTCATCATCCTTCGCACCTGCTCTGCATTTCGCCGAATCCACTTTTCCCACTTAAGGTGGAATCTTAAGGGTAGGGTCCTGTGATAACCACTACAGAGATACAAAACTCGCTTTGGCTAGAAATAAGAGCTTTGTGATCTGTCCACCATTAACCCTTCCCGAAAGAAATTTTGTGTTCAAACAACAAACAAAAACACCGCCCCTGATCCTTTTTCAACCTTTGATCCGTCAGTGAATATGTAGAAATCGCCGCTGAAATTGTCGATCACAGAACCCTTGGTCCAATCTTCTCCACTGGGGCATGAAAGCGATGTGTTTAGTTTCTAGGGGGTCTCCTTTTATTGGAGAATGTAGAAATGATTTTCTTTGCCAAATTTAGACCTCAGATACAACCGTATCGAAAGATAAGCAAAGGAAAGCTCACGCTGCGTTGTCGGAAAGTCGGTCTCTGAATTTGGAAAGACCGCCTCCGCTATTGAGAAAACCAAACTTAAGTTCTGCTCTCAGTTGGCGCCCATATTTTAGCAAGGAAAAGTGTATGCTAGCATTAGTGCCATTTACATTTAATACTTTCGTCTTTTATTTCAGTTTAATCGACTTTGTTGTGCGTTTGTTTTTATTTTCACTTTGGTTTTTCTCACCACTTTGTCTTATTTCCTATTCGCCTCGTAGCTGAAGGTTGCCGCAAGGTCTTTACCATTTCACTGTTTGGCTAGTTGAGTGCGCGGAAGGTGAGCATACTTCAAGGCGCCTGGGCGTATGAGTGCTATTACTATTAATATTACTATGGCTTACAATATTTTCATCACACACGGCTGCAGCTAAGGTGCTGCATGCGAGTTTGGCGCGACTTAATCACTAATGTAGAAATATGGAAATTGTTATTATTACTATTATTACTTTTACGACTGACATTGTAATGGCTAATGCACTGTGTTGCCCGGTCCACGCTCATAATTGTGCCATAAGAAGCCGTTTGCCTCATTTAAGGCCTTCGCCCTGCCGAAATATCATTTGAGCAAAGCATTTGCGTGCTTTATTTCCATAAACGGCTGGTTTTTGGCGAATTGTGTCGTAAAGTTAGCATACTTTTATGCGCAGAGTATTAATATTTATTTGCAACTTTTGATTTACTGACTAGAAAAATGTCCTTTAAGTAGATTAGTACGGTAACGGGTGAAATCTAGTAATAAAAGCTCCGCAAGGTGAGGTTCTTTCTTCTTCGCTTTGGATCTTAGTGGTAAATGACCTAATGAAAGAAATTGCCGACAAATTCATTGCTATGAAGGTTGCTATCAGACTTCGGGAAGCCGGACACATTAAAGGCCTCAGGTTGGGACATTTCGAAATCCTGTCACAAGCCGCTTGAACTGCTACACAACGGATCCTACTCCTAGAGTGCATGACCTCAGGGACCTTATTAACAGTAGCTACTTCCATGTTAAATTTTAAACCGATGAGCTCGCTAGAAAGGGCGCCCTTATCCATAGATCATTAGGATGGGAACGATCCGGTATTGCACTGTTTTCGTGCACCCATGTACTGGATCTATCACATTAGCTCAGCAAGCATTGGTCAGCAGCCAGCACTTTTGGAGTTGCGAAGACCTTCAGGCCTAGAGTGGAACGCAAAAGATCGATTGAACTACTCTAGCTCTTAACAAGGTTCCTTCCTGGATACTGACCCATTGGCAGTCCCGCGGTGAGGCTAAACAATATGGAGGACGCAACTTGCAAAGTTGCAGGAAAGAAGTTGAAGTGGAAACATCTGGAGACTTCTCCTTCACTGTCCACCTTTCGCCGGACTAAGGTTGAAACAGCTTGGTTGCCATACTTTTATACGTCGGTATGTTTGGAGACTGCTCAGATATTTTAGAGTTAGAATCTCTTTTTTTGTCACGGTATTAAATGCCTGTGAAAGTCGTTCTGAAAACTTAATTCCTGCCACTTTGGTGGCTTATGCATTAAAAATTGAGTACGTAATCAGATAAGTTCGTGAAGGCGAAACTTTGCTCCGAAAATATTGCTTGCAACATCAACTTAGTCAGTTTGTAACTTTTTGTGTGCGAGCGCTTATGCGCCCGTAATCCCCATACTGCATCAACGTTGCATTTTCGATGCACAAACTAAAAGTTTTGCCACACACTTTCGTTTTCTACTCCGACTCCTCACCTGCTTGAAGCAGCCGTATCTGCTTGCGCTCTTTAATTTCGCATTTTGCCGCTCCGTGGCGGGGCATGTAAATTGCCGCTATCGAAGGCTGTTGTTGCATAATGTGAACTGGTGCAACGCAAAAGGACCCAGGATGGCACAGAGCCCGCGTAAGTTATTTTCTATTATTGCAACTTTAGTGCTTGCGGTTGCGGTTACGTGCAACACGTCGCTGTCACAATGCCTGAAAAATTAACAAATTAGTTGCTGCTCACATTATAATTCCAGCTGCCTGCAATTATAAAAACAAGCCGCGTTGCGTGAGGTGCTCAATGTGAGGCCGACGAAGGTGAGAGGGGAGAGAGGTACTTTTATGTGGCAAAAGTTGTAAAAATAGTTAAGGAAACAATTCACTTAAGACAACAAAGGAGATCAGACAGCAGGTTTACAGCTTCGGAAGACTTAGAGGCATTAGACGAGAGACGTGCGGTTGTTTCCTCGCTTTGCGAATAGCAATAAAAGTGATTAAGGGCAGATTCTCGCTAATTAATACAAAATATGGAGTGCATTGTGTCCTTAGCCTTAGGTCTTTTGCAGTATTTTATTTGCAGCTGAACAATATTTTTTAATTAACCGACAATATTTTTAGCCGCACTTCGTGTAAACCTAGTGAGCAGTGTCCAGTCGAATTGGTTTTGCTAAGAGCCAGTACTTCGGAGCACCTCTTACGCTTCATTCTGGCCCAGAAGCATCTCGCAGACGCATAAGTTCTGATTGTTGACCAGCGCTTACTGAGCTCACTGGAGGTCAAAAGATCCAACGCCAGAATGCAAGAATACAAAGGATAACCGACTCGCATCCAATTTGATGAAATTGGCTTTATAGTTCTCAACGATGATGATCAAATGATTGAAAACTCTCCTGATAAAAAGCTCACTGCACCTCTTCTTCAATAAATCATTATTGGTTTAACTATGATTTCATTGAGCTAAGGCACTATTTTGTGTGAGAGGCCACACCTCTTCCCGGTTGCTCCTCTAAAACAGGATAAGGCACAGATGCCTTCTTCACTCTCTCCACGATACTTCCGTGAGAGTTTCCTATGCAGAATAAACCTCAAGTACTGCAATAACTCAAACTAACTATGTTTTATGTTTGCAAATAGAAGCTCAGTTCTAGGATACGATCTAACACTTTCGATCCGTATTGAATTAATTAATAAAGAGATTTTGAAGGAAAGACTGACATCCGTTAGTTCACTTTTTTCGTTGGTCTGAGGATTAACGTGACGTGGTCTCGACCTGCTTGTGCCTAAAATATTCAGCTATTTTTAGATCTCTGTCGTTTTTAGTCTTGAAAAAAGTTCTTTGTCGGTTATCGGCTGTTGTGGGAGTTTAATATATAGTATATACATTTCTCTCATTGTTCATATCGTCTCCTGGATTTTCATTCGCCAACTTTTCCAATGCGCACCGTTGATTTTTAATTGAAAACAAGTAGTTTTTTTATTTTTCGTCCTTATTGGTTCCATGCCATAATACCACCTTTCCAGCGTTCCGGTTTATGTTCGTGTGGGCAGACGTCCACACTCACTCACCGTGGCTGCTGTTTTGACTTCCATTTCGCTTGACGTTGCGCGGTGTTGCAGCCTTCTCAAGCTTACTTACGCTTTCGACACCTCAGCGCTGCGCAGCGCACAAAGACGGGAGATAAAATTTACGGAAACAAACCAAAACAAGAAGGAGCATTTTCGTCGCCTCGCTTTGTCCGCCGACCGTTTGTGGCGCGGCGTTGCGTCGTTGATATCGTAATTAAGATTTTGTTGCTGTAATTACTTTGTAATTTTATGTACTCGCCTGTAAACCGCGCGAATATTATGTGTTGGCTGCTGGGCCGCGTTGAGGATGCAGACAGTTGGCTGATTCTTTTTATGTGTGAAAGCTCGAATTGCGTCGCGGTGAATGTGATAAGAAAGACGGAAATGCAAGGAAAACGAAACTGTAATAACGATTAAGATAGTAAGTCTGTGAATATGTGTGTGTGTGTGTGAGTAAGTCCGGTCTGCGCGCATGATAGCTAACGTAATTACTCTTCTTCCCACACATTTCAGCCGCTGTTCATTTCCTTTAGGAGACACCATCAAATACCAGCAGCATATTGTACAGCTGAGCTTAGACGACAAACAATAAAAGTGGGCTCTGTTCAACGTCTTAAAGTGACCAATTGGCTTAGTCCCTAACTTATCCCAGTAAACATACTCCACAGTAGAAGAAAATTAAATACCAAATCAAAATTCTTTGGTCACTTGGAGTCAGAACTCGGTTGTGCTTCTGTCAGAAAAGAAATGGAGCTCTGTTTTTGGATAGAGGCTAGGTTAGATTAGGTCATAGGGCTCATCAAAAATCGATGGATCTTTCTTGGACAGATATCTGCCCTTTTTTTTACCCAAAAACTCTTTAAAGTGCATAACCTCATAAATCCAAAAGCGTTTTGAGCTTACCACAAATTTATTAAGCCTATCAGCCTAGCTACTTTGATGGGTTCTACCGAAATATTTCAATATCAGTCTGACAAAAACCGAGGAATAGAGGTTAGAAAAAAGTGACAAGATGACTCCACCTTCCTCCAGAGAGCTTTGGAAACAGCGTCCGACAAAATGTCTGGTCGGAACATCGATAACAACGGTGAGATTGTTGCTGCTAAGTTCAATTGGTTCGGAGGACCTACAATAGCGGTGAGATTGACTTTGCTAAATACAGGTAATGCTGAGGTCTTTTTATGGTGTATTTTGGGCCAGCGGCATCTCTCACTGAAAAAATTCTGTTTTTTTACCAGCGTCTGCAAACTCTCTGGAGGTGGAAAGCTCCAGCGCAAAAATGGTAGTGGACATCTGTCAACCAACCCGCTTCCAGGCGGATGTAATTGGGGTAATGATGCCCTCACTAGCAAGTTAATCGGTTTGCAGTTTTCCTCGATTCCTCTATAACTACAACTCTGCTAAAAAGGTCATGCATTCTCCGATAGATAACTTTTCTTTTAATGCTTTCTAAAGCTTTTAAACTTGCAAGTTCTCATAGCGAATATCTAGATCTAGAATCCAGCATCCATTTTAGTAAAATTTTGAGCAATTTTTCTTCAAAAGAATAAATTCAGCCTCCGATGGAAAGGTTTTTATTCAGGCGAGACATGATTCACACCGAAAACTGTGTAATACCTTCCAGAAATACAGATCTTCTATCTTGCTGCGTAATCTCTTATTTACAGTCTACCTGTACTATTCTGAGTGAATGGAGCATGCCTATGGAAAAATGGGAAAATATGTATTTATTAATTTCATACTTTAGTTATTTCGGTAAGACCTTTTCCCAAAACTCATTTCCTAAACGCCGAGCATCAAACTGACAACAGCTCTCATGTCTTATTGCTAAGCATATTTGAGACCATTTCAACAACCAATTTGTTATTCATTAGTCAATCAAGAAAAGTTTGTCTTCGACAGTTTTGATGAAAGCCAAAGTTTTCCAGGAAAAAAGGTAAAGTTTTCCAGGAAAAAAGACAAAGTTTTCCAGAGAAAAAGAAAAAAGGGACGAAATAAGAGTGCAGTTGGATGCAACTGGAGTCGAAAGCAGAGGACTAAGGCACCTTAGACTTGCTCTTAATGTTGCATATGTGATGGACTGAGCAGACGATTGCTCAAGAAGGCAGGCCAAAGAAATCACTGAACCTACTCTGTGACTCTTCAAATCTTATCGAGTGGCAAAAATCCCGAATTTTGATCTTAACTTTAATTTTTTGTTTACTAATTAAACAATTCGGAGATTTTTAAGGTAGACGCTAAAAAATGAAAATTCCCTAACCGTCGAAGAAAATTGAAAAATCAGCAAAGGAGGGTAAATAAAATTATTTTGCGAATATAAAAAATTCACAACCGAGATAGAACGGCGTTGATACGAATAGCAAAACTTTTTCAAAACCTCATTAGAGCAACTTTTGTCTACAAACATAAAGTGTTGCCGAAAGCGAAAGTTTGGCCTTTGCGCTGCGCAGCCACAGCGTTTGGTCGCACGTGGCGTATGAGTGACCAACACGTGCTGGCGAAGCACACGCCGCTTGCTCAACTAACTGAGGTGTATATGCTACCATGCATGACTGTCTGTATGTGTGTACGTGCATGTGTGTCGGCCAGAAGGTGCGCTCGTTCAACATAATTTATTTTATTTTCCAATTAAACTGTGAACTGACCGCAGGATCAGCCGCTGCCGCGTGCCAGGTTCGAAAGTGAAAAATAACGGGTCAGGCAGGCGGTCAGTTGATGCTTGCTGTCTGACAGTCGGCATAATTGCATTGATTGATGTGATTTTTCAGCCAGTTAGCGCTGTTTCGGTTGATTTGTTGTTTTGCGGCAGCCCACTTGAATATGTGTGTGTGCCCGTGCGCGTTAACAATCTTTGCAGCAATCAAAACGTAATTTGTAGCCTTGTCATTGGTGTTGTTGGTGTAGCGCTGACACCGCTGTACGCGTGTTTGCGTCAAGCGTGATAAATGAAAGGCAAACAGCAAGCGAAGCAAAAATGAAAAAGCCGTCTGTGCGTGTGTGCATATATGCATGAGCACGCTTTTTTGGTATGCGTGAGGGTCACTGCCTGCACTCGCACAGCATTAATCAAATTTCTCTGTATATTTGCATTGGCTGTACAGTTATTTTTAATGTCATTTTTCCCTTTTCCCCGTCTTCTCTTTGCAGATCACATGGAACTTCAACAGCACATAGTATATACCGTTATGCACACGTAAAACAACAACAACACGAGCAGCAGCAGCTGGCGATATGCTGCTGCAACAGAACAAGCGATAATTGAAATGAAAGTGTGCGCAAAGCAAAAAGGATTACGGTACATTTCCATTAAAATACGAAAAGTGCGTGTGTGTGTGTGTGTGCTAAAGCGCTTACATGTGCCTGCGACACAAAAGCGAAAAGCGTGTAGAAATACAAAGTGAAAAAGTGAATAAAAAATTGCAGGAAAACTATAAATAAAGGCAAAGCGAGCGTTGAGTAAATGAATTTTCATTGCTGCGCCGAAATGTATGCTACAAAAAGCGTGTAAATGCTAAAGTGTCTGGCAATTGTGCACTTTTTCATTGTTAAACTTCATAGGAAGTTAAAATACATTTGCGCAACAAATGACAAACAATAAAAATTACAACAACAACAACAGCAACAGTGTAAAAGTGTAAGCGTTTAATTGAAAAGTGTGAGTTGGCATTGTCGTGAGAAAAACCAACGAAACGAAAGGGAAAATGTGTCGCTTTTATGCTTTTGAAGTGAAACGGAAGCCATAAAATGACAAACGAAAACGAAAAAAAGAATTGAAGATAAGGTAGAGCTTGGCAAAGCAAGCTATAAATGCCATAAACCTCAACAGATGTAAAACAAACAAAAAGTGCAACAAACATGCTTTGCCGTTTTCAAAAATTGTTAATTTTAAATCTGTTTTAGGCAAGCACTGCAGCAGCCACATGCGTTAATAACACCAAAATGTGCCAGCACGCAGGCGCAACAGTAGAATTTGATTTAAAGAAAGTCGCTTAAAAGTGCTTATACCCCGGCTAAGATACACTTTCAAACTCAGTTGTCTTGCTGACTGACTGCTGACTACTGCAGCATACATTAAGGCGCGCGTCTGTGTTAAAATTTTGAGAAAATAAACTCTTGCGTAATTTATCATTCTTTATTGCCAACCCGCTGCGTGCGCTAAAATGTATTTCTTTTCGTTTTTCGGCAATTCGTTTTATTGTTGTTGTTATTAATGTTATTATTGCCAACATCAGCAAAGACGCGTAGACAGCTCGGCAGCAGTTAAAACTGAAACTGCTGTTTGCTATGCGCTGCTTTTGTCAGCGGTCGCTGTTGTTGTTGCAGCCGTCGTCGTTGCCGTCGCCTACTTGCCACACGACGCCTAATTGTATTTTAACTCTAAATGTCGTGTATTTGTTTAATATGAAAAGTCGTTTTATTGTTGTTGTTACTGTTATGGTGGAGTGCGTTAACGTGTTAAATTTTTTGTTGTTGTAATCTCCCTGACTGCTGTCACACTCGCGACGCTTTTGTTGTTGAATTAGGTACGCAAACAACGCAAGCAAAATGCCTGGCGGACGTCGAGGACTTGTTGCACCGCAGAACACATTCCTGGAGAACATCATACGGCGCTCGAATTCACAACGTAAGTGCCAAATTGTAAAATACACTTTATTATTAGCATATAAAGAATGTCTAAATATCAGAAAATCAGTGTAAAAACAACATTCTTGAGTGGCTGATGCGAGATTTGTTCGCTTCCAAATGCAAAACTGAAGAATTTTTGGAAAGAATTCCTAAATGTATGCTTTTAAACTGAAGGAGTTACGATTTTCCTGTTATCGTTTCTCCTCTATCAGAGGAGCTGAAGTTGATAAGCAGCACACATTTAAATTAAACAAAAGGGATGAGGAATAATAGAATCAAAGAAGTTAATAACAGATGAGTTGAATAAAGACATTAATTCATAAAGTATTTCATATTGCCAAAAACTTTGAATTTATTTAAAAGAAATAATAAAAATAGCGCTGATTTGACGCGAATCGTTAGAGCTTCTTGAAACATATGTAAAACGAAGTGATTGGGTATTGCTGAATTGATTGGAACTGTGCTGAATAGCGCTAACAATGAGATTTTTTTAATATTTGAATATCAAAAAACTCGAAAAGAGGTTCTTACCATTTGCAGTTGCAAAATCTTCAAAAACTAAGGTATTTTGCAGTAATAAGGGAGCTGAACTGATCTGAACTGATGTGAATGATCTTGTGATATTTTGCAGTAGGGAGCTGAATTGCGCTGAATGTGAGTCATGAGTTCAAAACGTAGTTAATGTGTATTGCTGAATTGCTTGAATCTGCGTTGAATAGCGCTAACAATGGAATTTTATCAGAAATTCGATACTAAAACAGATAATTGTAGAATTAAGCGCAAATCTGAATTTCTGAAAAGTTAAGTAACTCGAAATTAAATTTTTACTATTTGCAGTAGAAAAATCTTCAAAAGCTTAGCTATTTTGTAGTAAAAAGGGAGCTGAATTGTGCTGAATGTGAGTCAAGAGTTCAAGGACGTGTTAATGTGCATTGCTGAATTCCTGGAAACTGCGCTGAATAGCGCTAACAATGATATTCTTATAAATATGCGAATATTTAGACGGATAATTCAAGAATTAAACGCAAATCTGCATTTTAGACAAATGTTTGGTAGATCCAAATAAAGTTCCTACCATTTACAATTGCAAAATTTTCAAAACCCAACCGACTAAGCTCGGGAAACACTTGTAAGATTTCAGAAAAATTTAAGAGAAAATTAAGAAAAATATCCTGTATATTTTATGTCCCAATATCTTAAATTTCCATTCATTCAAGCTTGTATGTAACGACATATTTCGAGATTGTTTGAATTGTGCCAGTACGTCAAATGTTGCACACAGGAGCAAAGTAAACTGCAAACACATTGCTGTAGACTTCATTCGTCTTGACTTATCTGTATTTGTAGCTATTCGGAAGAGTAAGAAAAGAAAGCGGATAGAGCAAAATTCCAGCGAATTCACATTTATGTCAGTACTTGACATGCAACATGTATTGAGGCAGATAAATAAATAAAACAGAAAAGAGCTGCACAGGTGCGTAGACGAGAGTGTGGCACACAGACAGACACAGCCACTAAGCTGGATTAAGTGCTTTTTGAACTGTCAAGTTGGCAGCGCGCTGACAGTTGGAAAAGCCGCATTGAAGCGCGCTGCGGTTGAGCTATATTTACACAGGTGAACTACTTGCAACATGCCACATGCATGTGCGTACAGCTGTGTGCACCGTAATGCTAAGTGTGCTCGTGTGTAATATGAAGTGATTCCATTAATGTTGAGCGGATTATGAAAGGAAAAGTTTCATCCGCATCGGGCGGAGTTAAGACGGCAGGGAGCGTGAAATGCGCAAAAGCAATCAATTATATTTAGAAGATTGCTCAAAGTGTATAAAAAATTGGTCAATTTAATTATGTGGATACTCAATAACGAAAAAGGTTTATTTCTAGGTTGAAAAAATCACTTTTTCATGCGTCTGCTGCGCTCCCCTTTTTTAAGGCCAACTGATGAAGTGCCACTTTTTGTTGCATAACAAATCAAGCCAATAAAATTGGTGATCTGATCCTTTCGCTATCAACGCGTTGCACAAACGGCCAACTAGTTCGTAGCAAAAAATGTCATAGCGACAAAAAAGTGCGCATGCGAAAATATGTTGCAACAACCGCATACAGTGCAACTCCAGCATAGTGATGGTACTCTAAGCTCGCTGCAATGCGCTCTGCTAACAAAGTTAGTTGCATGTTTTGTATATTCTCAGCTCAAGCAGTGATCCCAACGGCGCTTTATTGTCAATAACTAACACTGTTGTTGTTGTTTTATCATGTTTTGAAATATTTTTTGTGCGCTGTTATTGCTTGTTGCACGAGCAAAGAGGCGTGTTAAATGGCACGTGAAAATTGCGCACCGACCGGGCGCTGAATGACTTTGCACGCGTCGCAGAGCAATAATTCTGCCGTGCGCTTGGCGTTGTTGTCGATGGCGCTGTCATTTTTAGGCTGGCTGTTGTGTTGTGTCGGTGCTTTTATTTTTGGATGGTGTGCAATGGCTGGGCCTGGGATTTGTTGTAATAATAAATAAACAACTTTGAATTTTACAGACAATATGTTGTATAACTAGTTAGTTAGTTCAAATCAAATTACTACGAAACACGTTGCCGAATTGAGCTGAATAGCGCAGATATGGACGAAAAATTATCGAAAAGGGAACTTTAAAGCAAAACTGGCATATTATATTGCGCTGAATATGGCTGAATACTGTTACATGATGCGGAATACTAATTAGTATTAATAATAAACAACTGTGCATTTTACTGGCAAAATATGAAAACAGTCCAGTGTAGTATAAGTAGTTAGTTCAAATTGCTACAAAAATACGTTGCTGAATCAAACTGAATAGCGCAGATATTGAACAAAAGTTATTCAAAAAAGAACTTCAATGCAAAAAATGGGATACTACATTGCGCTGAATACGGCTGAATACCATTGAATGATAAACTTGTGAGTTAAAATGAAAGTGAAGCTAAATGAAAATTTATAATAAATAAAAATAAGTATAACGCCGCAAAAGAAAGATAAGTAAAAATAATACGCAGCTTAAAACCAACAACTTGTCCGTAAATAATGAACCAAAAATAGTACTGTAACAAATTGTTGTTTAATATGATGAATAGTATCGTTTCCACTTCCACAGCCAGAAAGCAACAATTTTCTGGGGCTCCAGCTTGACAATTCTCTCTTCTTTACTGTCTACTTATTTGTTAGTGCACGTTGAAACGTTGAAAGCGTATCGATGACACAATTAATCACATTTGTGACTAAATGTGCTATAATAATTTAAATTACCGCTAAGCAACTGACAAATTATTGAAGATTAGTCATAGGAGTAAAAAAGATATAAGATTAATAAGGAGTTTGATGAAAGAAATGAATGATGGTTTTCATTAGGCAGTTTGTTCTAAACACCATAAAATGATTGGTCTTGCTAAAAACATTGAATTTATTTGAAAAAGAATGAATTTAATAACGCTGATTTGAGGTGGAACGATAAAGCCTTTTGAAATATATATGAAACCGTGGTATTGTGCATTGCTGAATTGGTTGAAACTGCGCTGAATTGAGGTGAAACGGTGAAGCCTTTTGAAATTTATTAAAAACCGAGTTAATGTGTATTGCTGAATCAGTGGAACCTGCGCTGAATAGCATGAGCAAAGAAATTTTTTTTTATATTCGAATATTTAGGTAAATATTTTAAGGATCTCGAACGCAAAGTTATTTTAGTAAAATAATCAAGTTTCTCAAATTGAAATTCTCACCATTACAGAGGTAAAATCATAAAAAAACTAGGATATTTTTCAGCAACAAGCGAACTGAATATGAGTCGACAGTTCTAAATATTGCTTTTCACATTCAAAAATCATGCTATTATAAGAAATGTTATAAAATTGTCTATCTATGTGTTATTGTACAAATGTGCACCGAAAATGGCTGAAAGAGTTTACTTACAGCAGCCAGCTGTGTATTTGTTGAGCTGAATAAGCTGGATGTAAATGAAATACGGTTTGACAGCTTTTATCTAGAGCTTTAACTCTGAATAAATACAATTTTTTACCTAACTCTATGATAATCAATATTTATTGTCTACACTTTCATAACAAGGGATGGCATAAATCATTCAGCAGCAAAAATAGTTAAATTTAATGATCCCATTAAAGTACCCACATCATAATAAACAATAACTATGTGAGGCACCATTTAACAAATTCATTTTGGTCCAGCTGTTTATGTGCACACACCAGACACATGAGCAGCTATATAAACGCATTTCCTGTGCGTGGGCCCAAATTTACCGAACGTATTTGGTAAGTTAATACCCTATTAAACCATTGCTGTCCAGTCGCAGCTGGTACAGACAAGTTTTTCCAATTTCCGTGCCGTTCTTCAGCACCCTCACCACTGTACCGTTCAAGCCACTTGCATCAGCACTGCAGGGGTGGCGTGGGTATCTTTTCTCTCACGCAATGTTTGTTTAATTTCTCCCGCTTTTGCCTTTGCCGTCTTCCTTTTCTTTTGAATATTCATTTAACGCCACAAAATCGTTTAACACTTTGTTACACACCGCAAAGTAGGCTACTTTCTGGCACTGTTTTGCATAGATCTTTTCCCTTTTGCCTGCTCATCGGCAAACACAAACACAAATGACTGCTCGCTTTTGTGCGTTCGTCTGTTTGCCGTCTCTTCGTCTCTTCGCCGTTTTGCCCAGCTGCCGCTTGACTTTTGCCTGCATTTTTCGCACTTCACTGTATATTTGGTTTGTGTGAATTTTTTGCTATGCTACACTCAACACCATTACAGGCGTTGTCGTCCATTAGAACTGTGCATAGCCTCAGGCCGGTTTTGCTATACGAGTATTACGCTCCGCGCCTGTCTGCCGTTGCTATACTCTTCAAATCGCACTGATTACTTTCTCATTTTAATCGTTTTTCTAATGATGTTGACTCATTGAGTCACTTGTGTCTTCTTGCCTCCACTCATTTCCCTTATTCTTCCGTTCATTTTGTCGTTTCCTTGAGTTTTTTGTTTTTGAGTAGCCTACTTATAGGCGTTCACACTCAAGTGTTTGCTGGCTTGTTGCTTTTATTGCTGCGGGCATGCTGTGCACGCTTGTTGATCGACGTCGTTGTTTGTTGTTGCAGTTGTTGTACCCTTTTCAGCTGCTCGCTGTTGCGTTGTCAACATTTGATGCTTTTATCTCACTGAATTGTTGGCAATTTTGCACCAGCGCAGCTGACTCGGCAAAATAGGTGTGTATGTGCATGTGTGTGTGTGTGTGGGTTGATAACTTGTAAATAAAGGGTAAAAATGCTGTACTTAACTTGCTGATTCACAATTCTTGAAAGGCCCTAACTCATTTTTCGCCAATAAATATTGCTTTGTTTTACCGTCATTATTGTCATCCTTTCGTTGCTTTCGGCTTATCTGTTTACTGCTTTGTCATGACATATAATGTCACTTTACAGAAAATTGATTTTGCTAATTAATTTTGCTATAGCTGGCCGATTAATGGATTTTGATGAGCGTCGCTTTTTTAGGTTTCTGTTTTAATGGCTTAAAGGAGGGGATCTGTGTTATAAAGAAAGAGACGGTCGAAGTGTGTATGGTTAGCGGAAAAAGGTTGAAGAAAGATGTGTGCACGAAATCACTGATAAAGGCGACCGTTTTGTTTTTTGGTATCAATTTGGTTCAGTGAAAAAAACGATTACCCGTAATATGTATCCCCAGACGTAATAAAATATAATCTACTATATTTTCATAATGACACTGATAAGTCTAGTAGACACTGAGGTTCTGAAGAGAATGAAAGCACATTTACATACGTGTCTAAGTACTCAAATGAACAACGAAACGTAACTTAATAGGAACACAGAAAAGAAGGTTTAAAGCTCACTTACCTTTCGAATGAAGCGCATACATAAAGGTGCTGCAAAGAGAGAAAGAAATTTTGATTAAATGTATGAAAATTTATAACATCTTTTATTAAAAAGAATCAACAAAAATACCATTTAGTATTCTAAATTAAACTTTAGGGAAATGCAAAGATACTTTCATACAATTTTTTTTTTTCAAAAAGCCTTAATATCTGTTGAAAACCTAAACACATTGGCAAAAATCTTTCGCTGAGCCGTCCCAGGATTCCGATTGGTAATAGATGCCAGATTATGACGGCGATGGCGGAAATGGACTGCTAAAATGTCGCCATTGTTGCAGTTGGAAGGTGTCCAGCTAAGGTCTGACTTCTTAGCTACGTGTTCATTGCTCCTCAATAGCACAGCGTTTAAATAAGAAGTGTACAAAAAAGTATGTCACGCGACTCGTGCCGCCTGGCTGGGTGTCTCTCGAATAACCCAATCTCGAACGGAGCTAGCGGATACCTGGCGCCATTAGTTAAATGATGGACCTACTTACGTAGCAGGGGCTATGGGCAAGTGGACCTACTTTTCTCTTCACTCATGGGTCCAAAACATGAACCAGTGTAATAAAAATAATAAAATAAAAGATTAGAGGAATCCGGAACTCTTGGAAAAGTATATATGGCTGGAACCCTTTGAAAAACTAGGCTGGTAGAGTGGACAAAATTACCTCCCAAGGACATGGGTCTGGATTCCGGCTACACCATCACAGTCGGACCAGATATTGCCTGTGATCTGAATTTGCCTTCAGGTGGAAATAAGTTAAGGCCTTCGATCTGTCGTCCAGACAAAAAGGGTCACAAAGGAGATCTTGCTGCGATAATAAAGGAAGGCAACGTATCGCTGGCGAAAAATGTCGGGAAGCTTAATTATGGATTCATGGAGGTGAGAAGGGTGAAGTCGAGAAATATCCTATGGAGGCCTCGAGTGATGTTGAAAGCATTGAGCAAGAAGAATTTTCTTCGGAGTTTGAGCTTTAAGACAGATTCTCGAAACTTTACACTAAGAGTGAGCTTGATTTCGTCTACTTAAGGTCCTCGCAAAAATAAAGGCTGACATCACCGCCGTCCAAGAAATGCGATGGACGGGATAAGGACAGAGACGAGTAGGTCCTTGTGACATTTACTACAGTGGCCATATAAAGGAGAGCAAGTTTGGTGTTGGATTCGTGGTGGGAGAGAGACTCCGTCGCCGAGTACTATCATTCACTCCGGTGAATGAACGTCTAGCCACAATCCGCATCAAAGCGAGGTTCTTCAACATATCGCTGATTTGCGCCCACGCCCCGACGGAAGAGAAGGACGATGTGACCAAAGATGCCTTCTATGAGCGCTTGGAGCGCGCTTATGAGAGCTGCCCCCGCCACGATGTCAAAATCGTGCTTGGCGACTTTAACGCCAGGGTGGGCAAAGAAGGTATATTTGGCACTACGGTCGGTAAATTCAGCCTCCACGACGAAACATCCCCAAATGGGTTGAGGCTGATTGACTTCGCCGGGGCCCGAAATATGGTTATCTGTAGTACTAGATTCCAGCACAAGAAGATTCATCAAGCTACCTGGCTGTCTCCGGGTCGAAAAACTACCAACCAGATCGATCATGTTGTGATAGATGGAAGACACGTCTCCAGTGTTTTAGATGTGCGTGCGCTCCGAGGTCCTAACATCGACTCGGACCACTATCTTGTTGCAGCTAAGATTCGCACTCGCCTCTGTGCAGCAAAAAACGCACGCCAACAAACACAAGGAAGGTTCGACGTCGAAAAGCTGCAATCACAACAGACAGCCGAACGATTCTCTACTCGGCTTGCACTCCTGCTCTCTGAGAGCACTCGTCAACAACTCGGTAAAAGGGAGCTGTGGGACGGCATTTCAAACTCCTTACGTACAGCTGCAACCGAAACCATTGGTTTTCGGAAAGTGCAAAAGAACAGCTGGTACGACGAAGAGTGCCGTGTCGCAGCGGAGAGAAAACAGGCTGCCTACCTCGCAACGTTACGATCGACCACTACACGTGCGGGATGGGATAGATACCGAGAGTTGAAGAGGGAAGCGAGACGCATTTGTAGACAGAAGAAGAAAGAGGCTGAAATGCGTGAGTACGAAGAGCTTGATAAGCTGGCCGACAGGGGTAATGCTCGAAAATTCTACGAAAATGCGGCGGCTTACAGAAGGTTTCAAGACCGGAGCATACTCTCGTAGGACCCCCAAAGGTGATCTAGTCACTGATGCCCAGAGCATAGTTAAATTATGGAGGGAACACTTCTCCAGCCTGCTGAATGGCAGTGAACGCACAACACCAGGAGAAGGAGAACCCGATTCCCCAATCGATGACGATGGAGCAGACGTTCCATTACCCGACCATGAAGAAGTTCGAATAGCAATTGCCCGCCTGAAGAACAACAAAGCGGCAGGGGCCGACGGATTGCCGGCCGAGCTATTCAAACACGGCGGCGAAGAACTGATAAGGAGCATGCATCAGCTTCTTTGTAAAATATGGTCGGACGAAAGCATGCCCAACGATTGGAATTTAAGTGTGCTCTGCCCAATCCATAAAAAAGGAGACCCCACAATCTGCGCCAACTACCGTGGGATTAGCCTCCTCAACATCGCATATAAGGTTCTATCGAGCGTATTGTGTGAAAGATTAAAGCCCACCGTCAACAAACTGATTGGACCTTATCAGTGTGGCTTCAGACCTGGAAAATCAACAACCGACCAGATATTCACCATGCGCCAAATCTTGGAAAAGACCCGTGAAAGGAGAATCGACACACACCACCTCTTCGTCGATTTCAAAGCTGCTTTCGACAGCACGAAAAGGAGCTGCCTTTATGCCGCGATGTCTGAATTTGGTATCCCCGCAAAACTAATACGGCTGTGTAAACTGACGTTGAACAACACGAAAAGCTCCGTCAGGATCGGGAAGGACCTCTCCGAGCCGTTCGATACCAAACGAGGTTTCAGACAAGGCGACTCCCTATCGTGCGACTTCTTCAACCTGCTCCTGGAGAAAATAGTTCGAGCTGCAGAACTAAACAGAGAAGGTACCATCTTCTATAAGAGTGTACAGCTGTTGGCGTATGCCGACGATATTGATATCATCGGCCTCAACACCCGCGCCGTTAGTTCTGCTTTCTCTAGGCTGGACAAGGAAGCACAGAAAATGGGTCTGGTAGTGAACGAGGGCAAAACGAAATATCTCCTGTCATCAAACAAACAGTCGTCGCACTCGCGACTTGGCTCTCACGTCACTGTTGACAGTCATAACTTTGAAGTTGTAGATAATTTCGTCTATTTAGGAACCAGCATCAACACCACTAATAATTTCAGCCTGGAAATCCAACGCAGGATTGCTCTTGCCAACAGGTGCTACTTCGGACTAAGTGGGCAATTGAAAAGTAAAGTCCTCTCTCGACGAACAAAAGCAAAACTCTATAAGTCGCTCATAATTCCCGTCCTGCTATATGGTGCAGAGGCTTGGGCGATGACAGCAACCGATGAGTCGACGTTACGAGTTTTCGAGAGAAAAATTCTGCGAAAGATTTATGGTCCTTTGCGCATTGGCCACGGCGAATATCGCATCCGATGGAACGATGAGCTGTACGAGATATATGACGACATTGACATAGTTCAGCGAATTAAAAGACAGCGGCTACGCTGGCTAGGTCATGTTGTCCGGATGGATGAAAACACTCCAGCTCTGAAAGTATTCGAAGCAGTACCCGCCGGGGGAAGCAGAGGAAGAGGAAGACCTCCACTCCGTTGGAAGGACCAAGTGGAGAAGGACCTGGCTTCGCTTGGAATATCCAATTGGCGCCACGCAGCGAAAAGAAGAAACGACTGGCGCGCTGTTGTTAACTCGGCTATAATCGCGTAAGCGGTGTCTACGCCAATTAAGAAGAAGAAGAAGAATGTCTGGAAATCATTAAATTTCGGTAGGTCTACATGACAAGAATTCTTAAAAATATTATACACATATTACATTATATACTTCTGTGTTAGAACCAGAAACCGAAAGCCTTTAGAAGTAAGAAATACTATACAGTATAAATATCGTAGACGAATCTCTAGTTGAAACCATTGTTTTTATTCTTTCTTTAAGCAAACAGTAACAGACTTAGCATAAGCTGCGTAAACGAAACATTCCTTTACTTTCTAAGCGCATGATAGTAGGCAATACATCTTTTCAAGGCGCCTAATGGTAGGCAATGTTTTACTCTACAGTCTCATTTACGAATTTATAAAGTAATAGTTAAGCAGAGAGGCATTACTTGCTCTTTAATGATAACCTTGGAGCAGTGCCCCTCTATTTTGTCACATTTTCGCTGCAAGTGCCTGTATAAATTTATAAAATAATATGCAGCTCAAGTAGGATTGACAATTTCTTTTTCACTTTCGCTCCGACTTACCAATCTGATGTCTTTTAAATTGTCATATGATTTCATATTAAGAAGCCTGACCTTCATTTGAATAGCAGATTTGGAAGTTCGTAACTGAACTGAGCGCTATGCACACGCATACACAGCACACTTTGGCCGACAGAAGCACTTGACTTGCAGTTCGTTTTCTTTTATTCGATGACTTTCTCCGAACACTCGAGCATATAAATTATTAATATTTAATAACGGCTTACACGTTTATGTGTGTGTGCTTATTTTATGCTGTTTGCCATGTTGCTGCTGATTGCTTCTACTATTTTTAATCTTCTGCTACGCATATTGTTGTTGTAACTGTTAGTTGTGTTGTTGTTGCGGCGTGCTTGAAGCACGCACTAGATTGCTATTTATACATTTTTCATAGCCATTTGCATAATTCAACAATTTAATAAAGTCGTTGTAGCTAAGTACCCTTACGTAGCAGCAACACACATGCACACACAGGCACAAATTCAACCCAAATCATATGCGGCGTCACGCTTCACCTCACCTGCTGCCACGCATATACGCATAGACGCACACCTGGCGAATGCTAGCCGAGAAAGCGATCGAATATCAGCTGGCTCGTGCCTCGCTTGCCTTGCCTACTCGTCCGCATGCTTCCGCCGGCTGCTTCCATGTGGAGGCACCTTCATTCATGTTTCATTGTGCGCATAAATTTCCTTAGTAATTTCGCTCGAAATCGCTGGTTGGCAACGCATGTAAACGAGCTGGGCGCATACTTCTGCTTAAACTTGTGGCGCCCAGCCGAGGCTTGTTCGACGCTGACCTGAATATTGCAGCCAACTTAACACCTATGTCTGTTGCTTTTTTGCTGTGTGTGTTGTTGCGCAAAATCCCGTGTTGTTTATTTAAAATTCCATTTCAATAGCACTTTGAGCTTTCGCTTTTTCTAGCTGCCTAATAGCAGCTCCATTGGAAATTCATTGAATTTTAAAACGTTTATTGTTGCACAAGCAAACTCATCGGGTTTGGTCGTAATTCCGCTCACTTGGCTATGATTCAGCGCACATTCAGCACTGAACTCCCAATTCGTTTTCATTTGCCGTTGATTAGCTCACACTTTCTTTGCTGATATTAAAATTGTTTTCGCATTAAAAATGCATTTGCATAACTGCAGCCACCAATTGACTTTAATGTATGTATGTTTGTGTGGCTAACTGTTAAGTGTGAATAATGAAGATTAAGAGTGCTGAACATTAACAATTCCATTTCCACTCAGCAAACTCCAGCGCCAAACGAAGCAATCTGGCTGGCAATCTAATAAACTTTATGCAAAGTAACGGTTGATTGCATGTTTTGCATGTCTGCTTTTAGGCGCTCGAGCGCGAAACTAATGCAATTATGCAGATATAAGCCATTGCAGCGCTCGTTGAAACGGTTGAAGTAGTTTTTAATGAGTCGGAAGTCGATAAGCGAAAGAAATTGTGGGAGAAATAAAAATTGAAAAAATAAAAATATTTGTCAGGGATCTTTGTAGCAGCTTTCCTTATTGGCTTTTTGTGTTGGAAATTCTTAGCTATAACTCAATAAGTTCAAAGTTTAATATACAAGGGTATGGTTTGCTTACGTCAGACTTAGCTCAACCTTAATGCATGTGTGTCCCTAAATGTATGCAATCACAATAGACAATTTGCAATTTTACGAATCACTTGCTAAAACTAATTTGCACTAATAGCACTAAACAACGCACATAAAACCAGCACTCCGTGTGGTCAAGCGCCCAAAGGTATACTTTCGTAAACACAAAATGCATTACGGTCATTAAAATAAGTATCATGGAGGCCCGTAAGCCCTCGTCCCTCACGGCTGTCGCAGGACAACTCATGGAATCGATAAAATCACACATGTTCTGTCCAGCTGTTTGCACAACTCCAACAATGAAACAATTGGCCCCTCTAAGTAGGCAAGGTATTGCACGCAAAGTGTATCCAATGCAAGCCTGTGCGTGTGTGTGTGCTTGCGATATCTGTTTGAGCCGTTGGGTCAGGGGACGAGCGCATATTAGTGAGAGACATTGTGATAAATCAATTTTATTGTATAATCAGCGCCTGGACATATGCAAGCATTCGAGCGTGTACTGACGTTGCAGCTTAGTGCGTTGGCGTTGGCGCTAGCAAATACAAGTCTATTGAGGCACGAAGGAACGAATAGTCAAACTAATGGCCAGGACTTGTGCACATGCCTGACAATGCTCGAGAAAAGACAACGCACAGAATACATGTGGGTGCAGGGGATCGCACAGCAGCGTAGAGTGGTAGCAAATGTGCTGTTGCATGCAACGCAGGACAGCAAGAAATGCAATTAATGGCAGCAGGCGTGTAAAACTTACACACACACACTTACACAAACGTTTAATTGATATTTATAGCCGCATTTATTTGTAGTTATTTGCAATGAATTAAATTTTATTACGCCAAGTTGGAGCCGGCGGAGTGGGAGGGGAATAACAAGGATGTAGTTAAATCTTAACACTAATTGATATTAAATTGAAAACTTGTTGTAGCAACACATATGACACCGTTTAACAATATGAGGTTAAGTAATGAAGACTTGCTGTTGCAAATGTGAATCATGGATTCAAAGGCGGTTGCTGAAGGATAATGTGAACACGCCGTTACATGAGAAAGCTTTAACACTTTTTTGCCATTTTTTCGCTAGAGACATTCTTCCTTCAGTGTAAAACTTTTCTAGCTTCTCGCCGAAAAACTTCGAAAAGTAATTTTCACAGGTTTCTCTTCAAGCCAACTTTACTCCATTAAGGGAGTTCTGCATTGACCGATACAAATGGTGGTCCGATGGTGCCAGGTCAGGACTTTATGGTGGATGCATCAAAACTTCCCAGCCAAGCTTTCCCAGTTTTTGCCGAATCATCAAAGATGTGTGTGGTCTAGCATTGACCTGATGGAAGACGAAGCCCTTTCTGTTGATTAGTAGGTTTTGCGACCATTTGTTGAACTTCACCACGCTCGGACATTATTGTCATATGTGACCCACTTTTCGTCTCTTGTTACCATTCGCTAATTCTGTCCATTAAATTCTTTATAGACAATTCATGTGGTACTCAAACATCGAGCTTCTTTTGGTAGTATTTAGCATTTTTTTTATAAATTTGTGCAATGTTTCACTGTTGAACCTGTTTTTCAAGACCGAGTTACTCTGGTTCTCCTTTCTGCTAAACTTCTGCTCGCAAGGATTTCTAGTCTTACCTTATTTTTGCTCTAATTTCATTTCCAACTTCATTTAAAAGGAAAACCATCCATTATGTCTCAGAAAAGTTGTTAAAGTCTTCGCTGGCAACAATATCAATATGCTTTAAAAGCCTAAAAGTAGGCAACACGAGAACTTTCCTTCATAAACAAGATAATAAGCATGAAGTTCCAAGAAAGCAATGCGATACGCCACCAAAGAAGAGAGAAGAAAATCACACAGCGCAACGTTCTCAATAGAAACATAACAGACTTTTAGATTTTTGAGTTTGAGGCGCGCAATTCTTTGCCACACACACAATGGCTGCGCGAAGCCACACTTACATGTGCGTTATATTTTTTAGATTGCGGCAAAAATACAGTTATTTGCCGTACATAAATAGCCCTTCGCGATTGAACACAGCAAACACCACACAGAAGATTTCCGTGTGAAGGCAGAAAGAGCACAAACAAGGCATTTTGCGTGAACGTGTGTGTGTATTTGCGAGCGTGTGATTAAGTTTGCGCACTTTTTATGTGTACACGCAGAGGTTTAATGTTTTGCGAGTGCAAAGAAAAGTGCGTTTGTGTAAAGAAAAGGAAATCAAGAACCAACAAAGAAGGGAATTCTTGTTGTGGCAAGGCTCTCATACTAAGTAAGCACACATATGGCACTTTGTTGTTGTTGTATGTATGTGAGCTCTTGACAAAGCAGCGTTTGCGGCATGTGGCAGATTGCCTGCGCCAAAGCATGCAACAACCGTCAACAAGCAGAGCTGAGTTTAAGAAAAAACGGCAAAATATGCTAAGAAGCATAAATTTCGTTGCTGATAAGCGTCGCATGCTAAAAAGCAGCACTAACGGCAGTTTGAAGCTTGTAGAGGCAAATACTTGGTTTAGGCACTCTTTCGAGGGCGAGGGAGACGAAACGGACTGTTTGCAAATTTATGCGTGTGTGTGCATGTCAGTATGGTTTCATTTACGCACCGAGTGTTTCAGTAGTCAAAGGCGCCAGTTCACAGCATGCTGGTGTACTTAAGTTGTTGTTGCTGCTTTCACATATTTGCACCGAGTCAAAGCGTGTGCGTCATAAGTTAAGCTATTTCGCTTTGATTCTCTGTGTAATATCTTACCGTAAATTTAGCGGTTCTGAGCTCTTGTGGCGTGAATCAACGCTTTTGCCAATCTCTGCCTCATCAGAAAGATAAAGGACGATAATGACAGGCATTGAAGAATATGTTGACGAAGAGCTGACAGAAAGGCTTCAAAGAAAGAATTAATTTTAATATTTTATTTTAAATCTTCTGACCTTAAGAGCGAAATTCAAATCAATTAGGTTCATTAATGGTATGACTTTGGATAAGAACCTGACTGCTTGGTTTAAGTCTTCACTTAGCAAGGTCAAAGCCCACAAATCCCCTTAACTCTTTTTAACGGCTTTAAAGCGATTATGTGAAAATCTTAATCCGTAGAACGCCCAAACCATAGCGCGGAAAGAGGTGAAAATTTGCACAGGTATCTCTTTAGTCCTGCAGAAGGTCTGAACGGCGGCCTTTTTTTGCAAAATCATCGTCGATTTTTCAATATACGTATATGTATAACTCAAGAACGGCTCTACCGATTTGCATGCCAATTAGTGAGAAGGTAGCTTAGAATCGCGGGACGGATATAGGGAACTTTTTATACATTTTAGTTAATATTTGAAGTTAAAGCAATTCATATATAAATACACACTATGTGGAACCGGCAAGGCATTTCTAATATCAACATAAAATCTTCTCTGCTGACGAATCGCCAGGGATTTCGTCTACTTTGTTAAATGATGGGTGAACGACGCACAGGCATTCACAACAAACCAAACAAAACATGTAACATAATAAAAAGTAGCAGAATATCTACAGTGTTGAGAAAAGGTTCAACCATAATTTGAGATGAGTGCATGATATCCTCGACAACAACGAAATAAAGATATGATGATAGGGAGAGCTTGTCGCAAGCTAAAGGCAGAAAATGTTGAGGGAAACAAAGAAGGAAGTTCACAATAAGAAGGGGTGTGACTAAGGAACCTACATGTTAGTTTTAGTAGAAGAAATGACTGTAAGAGCTGCGACTAGATCGTAATCTGTAGTCTGGGCTCTTGCTAGATTTTTGAATAAGGTACATAAGACATGATTTTGCAAGTGATAGTTGGTCTAGACTCGACAGTCACGACTTAACGCAGAACTACTGGTAAACTGGACAGCACTGACCGCTCAGCTTGTAATCCTTCAAAGGTATGATAATGCATAGACGCTTGAATCATTACGCGTAGCAAAAAGGTTTAAATTATGTACATTGGTTTGAGAATACAAGGAGGAGCCTATGGAAAAACATATCCTTGTCTCTGAACACCGGGACACCGTAATACTGTCGTTACCGTCAAGTGGTCATTGGGCTATAAGAAATCAAAGTAACATGTTTTAGAAATGTTCGCAACGAAGATATATTGGATCTCATGGTATGTCTGAACGCCGTTTTCACTTCTGATAGACTCACAATTTTCTCTGAATTTTTTAAAGACTGCATATTGAGGTTAGATTTACAGAACTTGATTTAAAGGATTTATTTTCGAAATTTAGACTGGACTGACAGTTCACTTCCCAGCCGTTTTCCAGCCAGGGCTACAAAGTGGTTCAAACCGTAAATTCCTAGGACTAAGGACTGTCACTACACCAGGTCCATGAACAGTTTGCAGAAATTCTAAAACCGCACAAAAATTGGGTGCATCGGAAATTTGTTTCCTAGAGACTGTCTACGCCAAGCAGAAATATAATTATCCTACGCTTATTAAAGCCCGAACTGTAAACTTTTCACCATTTCCGCATGTATCTGACAGGCAACACAATTTGCGTAGACGCTAAACAAATATTTGCCTTGTAACATAGTCATCTGAGGAAAAGAAATGTTTGCCTAGCAAATATTAGATAAAACTTTGCAAAAATACTTAGCAAACTTTCGGCGAGCATCACGTGTGTGTGGAAGTCTCCCGCACCGCGCTTGGCGGCCCACAAACCACAAAACACGCCGCGCTGTGCACGAAAAATGCGTTGGAGCATTTGCTGTAAAGCTTTTCATTTGAACAAAACTTTTCTTGCAAATTTATTTCCACTTGGCCAAATTTGTAGCAAGAAATGGCTACAACTCACGATTTGCTGCCATCGACAAGCGCCTGCAAGTATGCAACAAACTGCGAGGGAGATTGGCAGCGGAAATTGAGGACGTCCAAGTGCCGAGGGATGAGTGCGCAGTGCTTGCGGCCTAAAATTTAAGAAAAAAACTTTTACAACTTTTGCGGTTAAGCGAAATACAAATGTGGCAAGCAAACTGTGAGCGCAAAAATAGTTAGAAATGCGAAGAATTATGCGTGCGGCAGGCTGGCATTTGCTTTGTGGGTTTGAAAGTATCGCAGCTGCCAGGCGTTTGTTATATTTGCGTAAAGTTTCACATTTCAAATCTAGAAATAGATTGGAAGGAAGTCAAAGGGAACAATTTACGCTTGAGCGGATAACGCTGGAACTTTAAAAAGCTGAGAAACGCTCAAGTAATTTCGCTGTTGCGGCGCTATTTTTGCAATTATTTAGAATAGGGTGCCTCCAAGTGGCATTACAACAGCGTTAAATTAAGGACCGATATTTGAATTTTGCTGTGCTGAAGCCTAGAAGCAATAAGAATAATGACACTTGTAGCCAAAAAAACTAAAGTTGAAGGCTTGAAAGGCTAACTACTTCATAGCCAGTGTTAGAGTTTACAGCGTTAATTGTTGTTTTTGCAAAGCAAAAGCTTCGTCAAAAGGTTTTTTAATGGCCCCCCAGTGAGCTTGTGGATGTTTGAAGATCAGTTATCATTCCAATTTCCTCTGCCTTTGGAGGAAAGCAAGCTCAGTTCCTGCAGCTCAGTTCTAGCAGCTCGCTCCGCCTTTATTTCATTACTCTGTACAATTATTTCTCAAAATGTTGTTGCCTTCAACAGTTTTTTTAACAAATTTACAAACGCTGCACTTAGAGTCTTCTTCTCACCTTGACTAACGGTAAATGCACAAATTTACAAGTGTTTATAAGTAACTTGCAACATTGCAACACTTAATGTTATCATCAGCAAATTGGATTAAGTTGTATTGCATTTGCTAAGCGGACGAAATTCAACTATGCTTTTACACAATGACTTAAATTGTTGTGGTTACAAGCAACTACAAACACGCACGCCGACTCACCGCCACGTCGTCACCGAGTTGCTGGCTTGCAGTTGTTGCGGCCGCACGCGTGCTTGTTATGCCCGAGCTGTGTATTACAGAGCCACTTAAGCAAACAGAAGCGCAAGTTACATAAACAAACACATGCACACACACTAACGCACGCACATACATATACATACATATATGCACTGAAATACATTGTTGGGTGAAATATACCGCTGCTTGCGCTTTACAAATATTAAGCAAAGCCACCAAGTCAGTTTCCACACCCCCACCCACAGGCGCGCCCATTTGGAAACACTACAAGTGTCATTATTCTTGCGCACACACACATACAACCCTATAGCAATGAACGTTCGCAGCGGCCCACACGTGCCCGTAACGTCTACCAACACCGAACGCTGGCGCATCTCTCCGAATTTACAGTTTTTGATTGATGCTCCCTGTGAAATCCACACGCTTGACATGTGTGCGAGTGGAACGCTTAGCAACCAATTATGGCCAACAAATTTACATTGCATAATTTTTGGGGATTTGCGCTTGCTACGCATTTGTGTGTACAAATTTCCGATTATGAGTGTTGTTGAGCGATCTCAAAGGTTAACCCGAACATATTTTATGTGTATATGTGCATCCAGCTGTTTGCGTGGGTGTATGTTGTCCTTCCAGGGTTGCATTTGTGGCATTCGAGTGGTAGTTAAAGGCTCTGGCGTAAATAAAAAATAATCTTCGAATTTAATATCGATACTTTGAAGCCTCTAAAATGAGGTTTGGCAGTCTTGAGGAATTTGAGAAGATGTACACAATTTTTCTTCCTTAAAATATCAGAAATTTCGAAGTAGTCGGAAAAGTCTTTTCGTATTTTGTCAATGGATGTCGTTGCTGTCGTATATCTCCAGTGCTACCAATCACATTGCGTCATACCATACAGTGTTGGAAAGATGCGATTTTAAACTTGATTTAACCAAAAAAAAATTAAATTCATTGAAGTTGAAAAGATGTTATGGCTTTTCAAAAGTGAGTGAAACTAATGAAGAAATTCGCTACTTTGAAATTTTTCTATAA